>NC_138768.1:203434382-203811882 GCF_965119305.1 Pelophylax lessonae
GCCCATCTAATAGTTTTTTGAAACTATCAATGCTTCCTGCTGATACGACTGCTTGTGGAAGAGAATTCCACATCCTTACCGCTCTTACAGTGAAGAACCCCTTACGCATTTTAAGGTTAAACCGCCTTTCCTCTAGTTTTAGTGACTGGCCACGTGTCTTGTTGTATTTCCTTACTCTGAATAGTTTGTTCCTTATGCTAGGGTCGTCAGTACAGTATTTGTACATTGATATCATATCCCCCCTCAAACGTCTCTTCTCTAGAGAGAATAGGTTCAGTGATTGTAGTCTTTCCTCATAGCTGATGTCCTTCATTCCCCTAATTATTTTTGTTGCCCTTCTCTGGACTCTTTCCAATTCCAGCACATCCTTCCTGAGGACCGGTGCCCAGAACTGGACAGCATACTCCAGATGTGGCCGGACCAGAGTCTTGTAGAGCGGGAGAATAATCTCTTTATTTCTGGAGTGAATCCCCGTTTTTATACATCCCAATATTCTGTTGGCTTTGCTTGCAGCTGCTTGGCATTGCATGCCACTGCCAAGCCTGTTGTCTACCAGTACCCCCAAGTCTTTTTCCATCCTAGACTCCCCCAGAGGTTCCCCCCCTAGTGAGTAGCTTGCTTTCTGGTTTCTGGCCCCCAAGTACAGTACTTTACATTTATCAACATTAAACCTCATCTGCCATGTAGTTGCCCACCCCGTTATTTTGTTTATGCCTTTATGTCAATGGGTGAATATTCCTTTATGAACCCTTTTATGCCTTTATGTCAATGGGTGAATATTCAGTTTACAAAAGAAAGTTTAAAATTTTTCGCTAGCAATAAATATATTACCTTCATTTTTCCTCTTATTTTAGCAAAGAAACACAAAGTATGTAAATCCAGCGTGTATAGGGAAAGAGCTCCTTAGTTATTAGAATACTTATTAGCTGGTTAGAACATTTTGGCTCTGTTTAATTTATTCTGTTTTTCTCTCTTTTTGATGTGACAGCTCACTGTGCTGATAAATGTGTCCACGGCCGCTGCATAGCTCCTAACACCTGTCAGTGCGAGCCGGGATGGGGAGGACCCAACTGCTCCAGTGGTAAGTGTCCAGCTGCTGCTGCCTGTCTCCAAATGTTTCTTCTCTTTTGTCCTTTCTGTCTGGGAATCAGTGCTAGCATGCATATGGTTCTGCTAGCTGACTTAGCCAGGGATGAGCTACTTAATGTTGGTTAACTGTTTGCAGCCATCATTCAGAAATCTGTGGCTCTGCATCTTTTTTTCTAGCATATTATCATTTTTTTTTACGTTACTTCGTGTTTTTTATTTCAATTATAGAAAAGCTTGTATTGAAATAATGAAAAGCATTGGGAGCAATTCAGCAAAGGTTTTCAGAGCTTATGTAGTGTGTTCCTGGCCAGCATTAGAGCAATTCAGCAAAGGTTTTCAGAGCTTATGTAGTGTGTTCCTGCCCTTAGGTGCATTTAGTTAGAAATTTGTGGGGTTGATTTTTTTTATAACTAGAGAGTGCAAAATCTGGTGCAGCTCTGCATTAAAACCCAATCAGCTACCAACGATTTTTGGTCAAAGCTTAGGCCCCTTTCACACATGCTGTCCGTTTGTCCGTTTTTCATCCATCCGTTGACTGATGAAAAACGGACATCAGTGTATCTCTATGTAAAAACGGATGACAACGGATGATCATCCTTTAACATCCGTTTTCATCCGCTTCCGTCAATGTGTGTTTTTTTGAACGGATGAATGCCCTATTTTTCATCCGTCAAAAAACGGATCGGACGAAAAACAGATGACAACGGATGAAAACGGATGACAACGGATGAAAAACAGATAACAACTGACGAAAAACGGATAACAACTGACGAAAAACGGATAACAACTGACGAAAAACAGATGAAAAACGGATGAAAAATGGATGAAAAACGGATGGAAAACTGATACATTTTGACGTGACTGAACTGATGAACTGAACGGACCGTATGTGTGAAAGGGGCCTTAATTGAACAAGCTGAAGTTTTAGGCCCCTTTCACACATACGGTCCGTTCAGTTCATCAGTTCAGTCACGTCAAAATGTATCAGTTTTCCATCCATTTTTCATCCATTTTTTATCCGTTTTTCATCAGTTGTCATCCGTTTTTCGTCAGTTGCTATCCGTTTTTCATCCGTTTTTCGTCAGTTATCCGTTTTTCATCAGTTTTTCGTCAGTTATCTGTTTTTCATCAGTTGTCATCCGTTTTTCATCAGTTGTCATCTGTTTTTCATCCGTTGTCATCCATTTTTTGTCCGAGCCGTTTCTTTGACGGATGGAAAATAGGGTATTCATACGTTCAAAAAAACGGACATTGACGGAAGCGGATGAAAACGGATGTTAACTGATGATCATTCGTTGTCATCCATTTTTACATAGAGATACATTGATGTCCGTTTTTCATCCGTCAACGGATGGATGAAAAACGGACAAACGGACAGCATGTGTGAAAGGGGCCTTAAGCTGATTGACTACCATGCACAGCTGCACCAGATTTTGCACTCTCCAGTTTTAATAAATCAACTCCTGTGTGTCAAGGGGCAGATTAGTTACTCTGAGCACATGTAAAGCTGGCCATACATGGATCAAAATTCAGCCTAATCAGCAGAAACCAGCTGAATTTTGATCCATCTGTGGCCCTTCGTTCATAAGGACTTCTCATGAACCGGCTTGTTGGAAAACTTTCATTCAATCAGTGCATGCAGTCGATAGGCTTCAGTGCTGGTTAGAGTAATCTGACAGTGGGGGGGGGTCCTGTTGTTAGAATACAGTGACACAGTGGAGAGGATTCCCGCATCCACTGTAGATTTACGTATCTGTTCCATTTTTTCATTTAGCCCACTGGTTGATCAAAGAAACTGAACCAAATATGGCAAGCTTAGCTGCATGTAAACATATGTAAGTACTTGTAAACCTAGGTACATTTAGGGTGCACTCAAACTGGCAGTTTTAATTGAGCTTGGGCACAGTTCACCTCCTTGCTCTTAACCATGCCTAGGAATGGTCAGGTGCACTGTGCCCAGGACCACTTAGAAGAGGTGGTCCCGGGAACGGTTCACTTGTGGTCTGGTACAGTTTGCTTCATTGTGATTTCATAGTTTACTGAGCACAAAAACAGGGATGGTTGTGGTGTGGTTGGCAAACGTGATGATGTAAGTGTGCCTGAGAACAATTGCTTATAGCTCAATGTGAATGCAGACCAGTGGGGTGGGCAGTTAAACTCAGGCATAGTTCAGTTTAACCATACCCAGTGTGAGTGCACCCTTAAACACATGAGAACTTTATCTGGGAAGAATACATTTTATACTTCCCAGATCATTTCTTCTGCGTTCAAATAAACAAAACTCAGGAAGTCAATGTGAATATATCCTAGAGCTGGCCACATACTACTAGATTGTAAGCCTAGTTAAAGTGGATGTAAAGGCACATATACCTTTCTGTGAGCAGCAGCCCCAGTCCCCCTTACACTTACCTGAGCCCCCTCTTGATCCAGTGATGTCCACGAAAGTCTTGCCTCCCTGGGGACTCGCACTCCTAATTGGCTTTTGGCAGGAGTGGGAGCCATTGGCTCCCGCTGCTGTCAATAACTGCCAGTAAGCCATTTAGGAGACAGAGTGGGTGGGGTCCAGCCTCGGCTCCATGTGTGAATGGACACACAGAGCTGCGGCTCAGGAGCGCGCCTGCTGTGGGGGCACCGGCAGGATGGGGGAGCCAGGAATGCCAGCATGAGACCCCACAAGAGGAAGATCCGGGTTGCTGTGTGTAAAACCATTGCACAGAGCAAATTGCCCAAAACGCATCAGTGCCTGTATTTGCTATGAACAAATACACTTGCATTGTGGTATTTTCAAAAGTGCTGGTGTTTTGTGGCTTGTTACACTCATTTTACTGTCATTTACCTATTGTGCATGCCAGGGTAAGCATTGAAGTTTAACCAGCAGATTGGATGTTTCTGCTTCAATAGGCTCCTGAGCACTGTGCTTGCTAGACATTTTTGTTCAAACCAGATGTAATGGGAATACATGCAGTATGGTGTGCAATGTAACACTCACTGCTGTGTGTTTTTGATGTGTTGTAATGCAATTGAGGGTTTCCATTCAGTCAACTTAGCGGTGAAACTGCAAGTCAGTGCACTCAAAACTGGATGTTTTCAATGTATTGAAATAAAAATAAACCCAGAAAAGGACTGGGTGTCGGGATGCAAATAAGTGAGAGGTACTGTGTGTGAGCAGCCCTGACAGACAGGACAAAGAGTGAGTTTGTGAGTGAGTTCTTGGAGCATTCAGTGACATCCAGTCCAGCCAATGCAAGCTTGTAGCTGCAAAGTAACAGTGCATGTGGTAGCATTTAACAATGGACCTATAATTTCACAGTATATTGCCATAAAGTTATATTAACTGTCTTTTAGGGAAGGATAACTCAAGAGTAATAGGGTGCTAAGATATTTGCCAAGTTCTCTAGATTACCTTTACTTCTGTTTGCAAGTGTGAAGCGTTAGACATTTGGTTATATCATTGTTATATGAAAAGAAGGATTCACGTTTAGATTGGTTGGGCTTCTTCTTAGAAACAGATCATGTGACTAAATTTCTAGACCTCCCACAGCGCTCAAGGCCTAGAACAGCATTTTCTCCAGGACAAAAAAGCACCTTAGCTCTACTACTAGGTCTTGTTCACAGCAGGCCTGCATGCTAAAATGTGCTGTTTTAGTATGTGAGCTGTTGACTGCTGTGTAGCGGCAGTGAGATGTGGTGTTGTTACAATAGGGTCACTTATTAGATCACCAGGTTGTTCATTAGAGAAGACTGGTTGGTTAAAGAAGGGTTACCTTAATATGGTCATACATTAAAGCACCAGGCTGTTGGCTATAGAAGGCTGGTTGGTTAAAGAAGCGCCATTTTAATATGGTCACTCATTAGAGCACCAGGTTATTGGTTATAGAAGACTGGTTGGTAAAGAAGGGTCACTTTAATATGTTCTTTCATTAGTGCACCAGGTTGTTGGTTATAGAAGACTGGTTGGTTATAGAAGGGTCACTTTATTAGGGAACACTCATTAGTGCACCAGGTCATTTGTATAGAAGACTGGTTGGTTATAGAAGGGTCACTTTAATATGGTCTCTCATTGGTGCACCAGGTTGTTGATTATAGAAGACTGGTTGGTTATAGAAGGGTCACTTTAATATGGTCTCTCATTGGTGCACCAGGTTGTTGATTATAGAAGACTGGTTGATTATAGAAGGGTTACTTTAATATGGTCTCTCATTAGTGCACCAGATTGTTGGTTATAGAAAACCGGTTGGTTTTAGAAGGGTCACTTTATTAGGGTCACTCATTAGAGCACCAGGTCGTGGGTTATGGAAGACTAGTTAGTTATAGAAGGGTTACTTTAATATGGTTTCTCATTAGCAGAGATGTATAGTAACGAAGTAGAACTACTTAAGTACTGTACTTAAGTACCGAAATGCGGTATCTGTACTTTCCTAGAGTAGAATTTTTTTCTCCTACTTCTACTTTTACTTCACTACATTTTTTCGATGATTTCGATACTTCTACTCAAGTATTTTTTTTTTGTGCTGCATAGTTACTCGTTACTTTTAAAAAAATTACCACTGCCAGAACAGTAGATGGCAGGTTGCATAAAGCTCAAAAAAATGTGTATAATGTCATTTGTAAATCAGCGCATACGAAAATAAAGGCTGTGTATAATAAAAGCTGCTATACCAAATCTTTCCAATAAAAAGAAAATATGAAACAAACAAATAAATGGTGCTACAGCCCTTAAAGTGCATCAAGAAACTACTAACAAACACAGGTTAATCATGTGAATAAATCATTTGAAATAATAAAAACAATATGATGATCATACTTTTGACTTCTTTCTTTAATAACTACATAACACAGTACTTGTACTTCTACTTTCAGTACTTGAGTAGAAATTTTTTTTCAAAACTACTGGTACTTTTTACTTTTAGTACTTAAGTAGCAAATTTTTTGAAAAAACTACTTGCAATACTTAAGTAAAAAAAATGTTGAATACTTTAGTACTTCTACTTAAGTAACCTTTTCTGCGAGCACTTCCACTTCTACTCAAGTAATTTTTTGATCGAGCACTTGTACTTTTACTCAAGTAGAAATTTCGAGTACTTTATACAAGTCTGCTCATTAGTGCACCAGCTCATTGGTTATAGAAGACTGGTTGGTTAAAGAACAGTCACTTTATTAGGGTCACTCATTAGAGCACCAGGTGGTTGTTGGTTATAGAAAACTGGTTGGTTAAATAAGGGTTGCTTTAATATGGCCCCTCATTAGTGCACCAGGTTGTTGGGTATAAAAGACTGGTTGGTTATAGAAGGGTCACTTTATTAGGGTCACTCAATAGTGCACCAGGATATGGTAGTTATAGAAGACTGGAAAAAAAATGAGCATAATTTTGGGGAACATTCTGGAAAAAACATAGGAGTTCATTTTGCTTTTAACATTCATACTGCAATTGTTAAATAATCAGCAGATAAATGTACTGTACAGTATCTACTGTAACAACATTTTCAATTTACGCTTCTGATGCCATAGCAGACACCTGCGTAAAGTTGTGCTTAGAGCTATACTGTACACTGAAAAAACAACACTACACTCAACTGAGTTATGCAAAGAAGTCTAGATATGATTGTTACATAGGCATTGTATGGGTTTCCATTCCAGTTGGTTTACATTACAATTTAACATAATTCTGATTTTACCTCAATCTTGGTAAAGAGTGAGTTTTTGTGCCTTTTTTTTTTTTTTTTGCACTCCAAAGTGCAGTGCTTTGGCCACAAAAACTGTATATCTTTAGGCTGTGCCAGGGCACAAACTGATCTCCTTGAGGTCAGATTAGAATGTGATATTCAGCGTCCGTCTCGGGTGCACAGCTGGCATTTATATTCATATTTTTCTTCTTGAGTGGGTGTCCAAATGTTCCCAATGCCTTTTACAGCTTTCATAATATTGAAAATGATGTGTTTAAGGATATATGTTAGAATGTGCTTTTTGTGTATGGGTTTCTATTGCTCAAGAGATTTGTTTCTTAATACACAACAATTCCATCTGTCCAAAATATAGATAATATTTCCAACTATAATTCAGTAAATAGTATTTCCAGTAGTTGCAATTTTTTTTGCGCTGTATTTATATAGTGCTCGGCGTGCAGCACATTTCTGTACCACAACTCTCCTGTGCGTTTTGTTGCACGTTCAGAAAATGCAAAGTGTGAATGAGACCTTAAAGTATACATTTTGCCCGAACTGATTTATTTAAATTTGGATAAAGTAGGGAAGAGTTAGAACCACTGTCTTGTTTATAGGTCAGGTCATTCCTGTTTGTGTGTGAGATTCACCCTACTGTCCAGCTGATTGTTGTCCCCAAAACAGAACTGGATGGGAAATCATAAATTGTAGTTGCCACTAAAACAAAAAGTGAGGGTAAACCTTCCTATGAGGACATCAGAGATTGCAAAGGAGAGATTTTATCTCACTTCCTGGTGCATCTCTGAGACAGGAAATAAGGAAGAATCTCCCCATAGAGGCACAGACAGCATACAAGTAAAAGACAAGGGTTTAATCCTTCCCAATTGTATCCAAAGAAAATGTTTTGCCTGTACATACACCACATTTTATACAGCATTCATTCTAAAAAGATGACTTATGTGTTGGATATCATGGAGGGGCCTCTTCTCTCACACATCTTATGTAAATAAAATTACTCTCTTCTCTTCTCTTCTCTTCTCTTCTCTTCTCTCCTCTCCTCTCCTCTCCTCTCCTCTCCTCTCCTCTCCTCTCCTCTCCTCTCCTCTCCTCTCCTCTTCTCTTCTCTTCTCTTCTCTTCTCTTCTCTTCTCTTCTCTTCTCTTCTCTTCTCTTCTCTTCTCTTCTCTTCTCTTCTCTTCTCTTCTCTTCTCTTCTCTTCTCTTCTCTTCTCTTCTCCACATTATACACTGTATATACTGTGAATGGGCCCTAAATCTTGCTAGTCTGTCATATAAGTAAACTGTGCCCATATAAAATAAACCTCCAAATACAGATGTAAAATTGTAAGTGGTCCATAACACCAGATTAGCAGATGGCTGTCAGGAAAGGAATCATATATGATCAGGAGCTGACAATGATTAAAATGTGAGTTGAAGTATATTCAGGTACCTAGAGGACAAACATGCCTGTCTCCAGCCATGGGGATTCAATGGCACCTCCATAATGTGTCTACATACCAGACTGAGTCTTGCGTTGACATCTTGTCATTCAGAGAGGATTATCCATGAGGGAGCAAACTGCTCTCTGGGTGCTGAATCACAGTTCGAGACATTGACTTGGAAACATTCCAGGGCTCATGCAGACGCACAAAATGAGATCCAGTTTCAATGGTTGCTCGAAATCTCATCATGCCATCCATAAGTAATATGACTAGCATGTGGACAAAAGAGACTCCTAATTTGGGCTTAAAGTGTTAATGCTGAACTTCTGTGGACCAGTCTGGAATGTGTGATAGAAGTGTAAAATTACAGGGATAAAATACGGGCTATACAGTGTAACGTCACCAACATGTTATAGTTCTATAAAATCCCTGTCTGCTTACATTGGTTTCATTGTTTTGCACATCATGAAGTAACCTTAAAACTGAGGTCAATGGCTGTTACCAACATACCCCAGGTTACCTTATGTAACCCATGTCATCTAAACCTCTCCTTCAAATTATTTTACCCTAAGACAATGATTTTATACATACACATATATATATATTTCAACTCTGTTTGCATGGAGTTTAGCTTTAAAGTCGATTCCATTCTTACTTATAGGTTTAGAACCTCCTCCCCCCGCCTCCAACATTTCTAATGCCTCGTACACACGCATCGATTATTGGCCGTGAATTTTCGGCTTATTAGTATGATGCTTTCGACAACCGACTCCGACTTTTCGGCCGAATAAAATCTGGTGTGCAGGCTATAAAATTTTTGTTGGCCGTCAACATAACAGCCGATTTTCCGTCAGTCAGTATAGATATCGGCAGACAAAAATCTGATGAGGAAGACTGGGCATGCTCAGGGAAGAAAAAACACACGGAAAGTAAACCAGCACATGACATCACTTCTGAAGTCGATTTTTGTTGGCCGAGAAAATTCGTGTGCAGTCTAGGCACATTCCAACCAACAAAACACCACTCTGGACAAAAGACGGACGATCGGTCGGCCGATAATCGTTGCGTGTGTACGAGGCATAAAGTTCTAGCAGGATTCAGAATTTCATGCTGTATGTCATTTAAAATGATTATCCTCTTCTTCTTTGGGTATGTCCTGAATGGGGCTGGGAAGGCAGCTAGTACTTGCCATTTAATGGATTATTGACTTTCAGTGATCAGCATCCCCTGCTTCCTAGGAACAGCTTCTAGGGAGCAAATGGGTATGTATTTCATTTCTTACCTCCTTCAAACTTGTAATAAACAAGAAATTTATTGCAAAGAGGTTTTTGTAGCCTTTTTGTATTGTTGAAAGTGAACCTTGCAGTAAAATTCAGTATGATGCAAGGTCTGCATATACTGTCAAGGCCCCCTCCCCCTTAAAAAGCACTCAATTTTACTAGGTAAAAAATGTACCTTTACCAGAAAAAGTTATAATTGTACTTACCTTCCACTTTGCCAGGAGTCACGTGACCATTCTTCCAGGACCATTCCTGGGGAATGCAGAGCAGATGAAACCTCAGAAGAAGACACTCTGGTACATTTTATGAGCATCTTCTTGCAAGATTGGTGCTGCTCTATATTACCAGAAGGAATGTGATGTCATCCTTGCCTAGTCACCACCTAGTCACTGCAGATTGAAGATGTATAAATCAACTTTCTTTTTTTGGGTGATTTTTAACCACTTTACCGCTGAGTACCGGAGTACTACTGCGGCAAAGTGGCACGATCCCGTCTGACGACGTAGACCTACGTCGCCAGACTCCTCCTACGTCGCCAGGCGCGCTCCCGCTGTTTTCATTCACAGCGGGAGTCAGGCCAAAGGGGGAGCAGCGGCGATCGCCGCTGCTCTGCCCGATCGTCGGAGAATCCAGTTTGGAGATCCGCCCGCCTGTGTAAACAGAGCGGGCGGATCTCCTCAGTGACAGGGAGTGACAGATCGGACTGTTCAGCATAGCTGGACATCCGATCTGTCCCTGTCTCACTCAGTCCCCTCCCACCCCACACGTCAGTAAGCACCAGGCATACATTAACCCCTCCCTCTCCAATAAAATTAACCCCTTCCCTGCCAGTGTCATTTTTACAGTAACAGTGCATATTTATAGCACTGATTACTGCAGTAATGTCACTGGTACCCCTAAAAGTGTCAAGAATGTCAGTCAAGAGTCCGATCTGTCCGCCGCAATGTCGCAGTCCCGCAAAAAAAATCGCAGATCGCCGCCATTACTCGTTAAAAAAAAAACACCAAAAATGACAAAAATCTTTCCCTTTGTTAGTAAACGCAATAACTTTTGCGCAAACCAATCAAAATATGCTTATTGCGATTTTTTTTACCAAACATAGGTAGCAGAAAACAAATTGGCCAAAAATTTAAAAAAAAATTGGTTTTTACATCTTTTTTGGGGGGAATTTCAAAATGTTAAAAATATTGTTATTTTTTCAAAATAAACTCTCTTTTTTTGTTTATAGCGCAAAAAGTAAAAATCGCACAGGTGATCAAATACCACCAAAAGAAAGCTCTGTTTGTGGGAAAAGAATGACGTAAATTTCGTTTGGGTACGGCATCGCATAATCGCGCAATTGTCAGTTAAAGTCGCACAGCGCCGAATCGCAAAAAAAAGTGGCCCAGACGTAAGACAGCAAAATGCTCTAGTGGTAAAGTGGTTAAAGGGGGGTTAGACAGTATATGTAGAGCATGCACTTCACTGCAAGGCCCAGTTTCAAATTAAACATCATATTCCTTATTTTATTTATTGAAGAATCTCAGTGAATCCTTATTTGTATATAAAATGATCCTTTCATTTCCCATGTTTAGTGCATACTTGATGAAACCATCATCAGAGCAAAGCAATGAGCAGAGATTAGGAATATGATTTTTTGCAGACTGGTACATTGACCCCGATGTTTTAAGTTAGCATGTTGTAATTGTTCTATGCACATACAGTATAAGGTCCAGCTATGTGGCAAAATCATTCAAACTGTATGATCATTTAGGCTTGTGTATAGGCAATTTTGCCCTTGGCAGGCATGGGTTCAAGTTCAGGATGCCTGTATTGTAGAATAGGGCAACAGAACTGCAACTTTGACAATGTGAAGGAATGTGGTCACAGGAGAGGAGGAATGTGACATAATACAGGATGTTGGGGATTACACACTAACACCCCTCATCCTTTCCACATGACCAAGCTGCACACAATTGAGGGACACAAACCGGAAAGCTAAAGAGGTTGGTTGGCTCCAGAAGAACTCTAATCTGCTGGATTTGGACATGCTACAGTCTTTTACTAATGCATTGCTTTATCCTTATGGTAATTTTGGTATTCCCTTCACTTAACACACGTATTGGACATTTTTAGAACTCTGCTGTGCCCCACATTGTATCACATGCAACCTATATAGGTATTTATATAGTTTTCTACTGTATCCAAGTCAGCAAAGAAACAAATTAATCTGCTTTAGGACATGAATGTTAATCATTTTTAAAAAATAAATCCAAATAAACGTTTAGCCGACCAAAAGTTGAAATATCAGTTTAGGGTAAATGCACTATCTTGAGTCACTTATGGCGCTTTTCCACTGCATGGAACCGAACGGTTCGGCTCGCTTTTGTGCTTTTCTACTGCTGGTACCGCATGGTACGGTGTAGGAACGGTTCGGTACGGTACGGCGGCGCTTTTCCACTGCATGGAACCGAACGGTACTGCTCTCAAAAACAGTACCACCTCCAAGAGGTACCATACCCGGTACCATATCCCACAATCCTTTGCATGCAGTCACTACTAGCCACTGATTGGTCAGAGAATCCCACCCACCCCATTGTTATCCCACCCACTTAACTTTAGTACTACTTTAGTGGAAAAGCAAACCGTACCGTACCGAACCGTTCCAACACCGTACCATGCGGTACCAGCAGTGGAAAAGCAAACCGGCCAAGCAGGGCCAAGTAGAGCCGAGCCGGTACTTGCAGTGGAAAAGTGCCATTATATTGAGATTCCAGTAGTGAGATCCCTGTTCTTGAGCTTTAAGGTCTGTACAACAAAATAAATGTTGCTCCCACTATCTATCTCTTGGATTTTTAAAATTTGACTCCATTAAGTAGAAAATCTCTACTGTCGCAATGGGTTCAGCTCTCCATTGCAAGGGATACCTGCTTATTGTACTCATGTAGGCGTCCTACTCTTTGTGTGACCAGACCCCCCCCCCAAAAAAAAACCTCTTCCCTTTGCTGGAGGACCAGCTGAAGATCTCTGACCTCATCCCATAGAATGCAGGACCTGCAGTGCTCTATTGTACGGGAAGGGGCCTGGGGGCCTGCCCACATTCCAGAGGTTTGGCTGCTAGGGGAGTGGGGAGTACGGTAAGCATATCATCTTCTTCATCATTCCCCTGGGCAAAAACAGCAGTCAACCCTTGCAGTATAAGGAGGACCCACTGCAAGCATAAGGATTTTTCATCTCCGGAGCTCAGATTGAGGTGCTTGTTCACACTAGCCCTCGGCATTTTACTGTGTAGGCTGGTGTCTGTTGTGTACCAGCAGTGAGGGGGGCAGTGTGATGCCCTTTTCATTATAGTGGTAGTAAACCACATAAGAAAAAATTTGGGCCCCGGGTAGTTAAAGTCATAATGTGCTAGTATGCATCTCATACTAGCATATTATGATAGACCTACCTGAAAACAATGCCCTCCAGTGTTGCGCTGTCATTGCTGAAGGCACTTCCATCTTCACCCGGTCTTCTTTCCAGGTTTGCGAACTTCGGCGATATGAATGGCCGAGCCGGTGATAACATCGCTCCCACTGTAGAAGCGGTAGTTGCTGTTTACGGCACGGCTCTGAAAGAATGGCACGGGTATGCCGTTCCTTCAGAGCGCATGTGCCGTTGACGTCACCGGCTGCATCTAAGGTAAATATTTCCTAAAACAGTGCATGTTTAGGAGACATTTACTATACCTATATTATTACAGGCTTACCTGTGGCAAACATCATACATGGGAGTTTACTCCCACTTTAACATTCATGCACTGCAGCTGAGCTGTGGAGCATTTACAAGCGTTGACATGTGATGCGATAAGTTGCACTGCAGAAGTTTTTTTTTCTGCTTTGCACCACACATCACTGATGCATTATAGAGGGAACTGGGCATGTTGAAAATAATTGTTTTCTATGTGCTGTAGTGGTGATCATTATAGTGGGAACCAGTCCTCAGTTATATACTATGAAAAATGCTAAAGGGGGAGGGGAAACCCCTTGTGTTGTAGCAAAAGGAGTGAGACTTCAAAGTGGATAGGGACAGAGCAAAATACTACAATACTATGAGATTTTCCCATTGGTATTTTCTAGAGGGATACAAGGTCATTCGATTACATACCCCCCCAGATCAATTCATTGATGTATGTATACATATAACAAACCCATTTTTTGTACTTGTTTTGTTAGGCTTGCATTGCAGTCTATGGATGCAGATGCTATCGAAGGATACAAAAGCTCAGTGTTTTTTGAACCCTATATGGGTTCTCCCATTCCCCTCTTACATAGTATGTCTACACAAAGAACTCAGATGCAGTGCAGATTTGCTTCCCACTTCCCGATGTTTTGTCAAGTCGGACAGTGTTTTTTGACCATCTTGACCTTCTGATTTATCTCTACAGAAACTTTTTTCATGCTCACACACTATAGACCAGACATCTTCACGAAAAACAGACACAAACACTTCCTGTTGCTTTGGTCTGCACAGTATCTGAGGATTGTGCAGTGTGTTATGTCATATCCCTGCCCCCTGCCTGCTGGGGCTGAGAAATAGCATTTAATCTGTGTGTTTTAAAAGGTTGTAGAAGAAAGGGCTGCAGATAAACAGGTGCAACTTATGCAGAAGGATTTGTTTCATCTCTGTGTATCACCCAAGGCCAGTCACTTCACTGGGTAAATGTATGGGATTACAAAAACAAAAAAAAAATCCTATACCCTCCCTTAGTGATAGCCAAACCCTTCTTTCTTTGTGTCTCACATGCTCCCCTTCCCAGGCACAGCAGCTCACAGTGGGAGGAATGTTTTAGCAGTGGCAGTGCCGTCAATCCAGAAAGCAGTGAGTGGGAGTAGGCGTAGCCAGGTGCTTATTGACAGGCTGCATCAGCAGTGACAATGCCGAAAGCCTTTTCCCCTCCAAAATGTTTTCTTTTTCTTTTTAAACGGTTTTTATTGAAGGCAAAAGAAACATGGAACAGCAATATGCAGTGAAAATAGTAGGTACATGCCTAGATAAAACAAGGCACATTGAGATACAAAACTGCTGTATACAAAACTGCTGTATATAACGTACAAACAACATGTAACAAATGCAATACATATATGGGATCGACCCGACGTACCGTCTGGGATGCAATGAGGGTACGCTCAGACTGTAGGTGAGGCCGAGGCCACGCTGCGTGGATGGACCCCCACACAGAAGGGGTCTCAACCAAAACCAAGGTATAGCTCTTAAGTGGGTACGCCAGGGGCCGAGTGGGGGGGGGGGGGGTCTGGGTTGACAGGTCTGGAAGAAAGTAGGGTAAGTAGGGGAGGGTCATGGGGGGGAGGTAGCAACAGGTGTCCGGAGGGAGCCTCGAACTCTACTAGGGGCCCAGGAGGGAGCAATGAGCCGGAAGTGAGGATGCCCAATCAGGTGAGTACAAGGCTGTCGTCAAGGCCATCCTCCAAAATGTTTTCATACCACTATAGTGCAAGAAGGTAGAGCCTACATGACGGCGGCAAAGCTGCTCTGAATTCAGGAGCAGTGCAGCATCATTGCCACACCATCACAGGAGGCTGCATTAGGTGGACCTCACTTGCAGATACACTGATAATGAAGTGCTGCTGTATGTATACTTCTACATTAATTTGCTGCATGTAATGTTGTCTGCTACAAAGTTTAAGATGACATCTTACTGCTGGAATTTCAGATTACACACGTATCAATAATGTAATACTGAGGTTATGGTGGGCATTAAAGAGATTGTAAATGATCATCCTGTAAAACAACCCATTCAGTTTGAAATAGAAATGAAAGGTAAAACATTTGTGTATAAATATAAAAAAACTTTATAAATACCTTTTTTTTCCTTTTTTCATAAGTGATCACATTCCCTCTGTTTTCAGCTGCATAAGAGCTGGGGGAAGAATAGCAGCAGCACACTGAGCTGAATGGCTGTGCAGGTGCGCATATCAGGACAAGTCCAATCATTGGAAGGGAACAGGCTAAGTTCCCAGTATAGCTAGAGAACTAACCAAGCTGGGAAGGATGTGCTTCTATGCCTAGTGTGGTTAGTCTATAATAGGAAAGCAGAGGGACTGGCAGGAACATCAGGGATTTCACACAAAGGAAACAATACAAAGAGAACAGGATACTTTGTCATACAAGTACATGATACAGCAGGTACATATATGGAATATGAAATGTTGGAGTAACAAACGCTTTAACTGGCATAATCATAACCGTTTATGCTTCGGGATTATAGCCTTTCTTTTTTGTTTATACTGTAAATCCTGGCTATATATATATTTGGATTGTAGTACGCTACACTATGTACTACATGAGAATATGCAGGCGGACATCCATGTGCACTAAATTAGTCTAATAAAGATTTATTGAGCAAACACAATGGGGCAGTCAATGTAATCTGACCAGATAGCAGATGTGTTGAACTTATTGCCCAAAGCTATATACCAAGCCATCCATCAGACATGATCAGGATCACTTTTAAAATACCGTTCATGATATTTCAAAGCTGCAATGTTTATGTATCCTTAGCAGCAAATATGGATATTTCAGAGCCTGTGTGTTATTATAAAAGCTTAGAGTGATGTAGGCTATAACCAACCAACACACTGTAGTTGAGCCCATTACACTAGTAGACCTTCAAATAAATGTTCAAAATATGTACAAACACTCATATGAAAATTCGCACAAAAATTCTCAGTACATTGGATAACTGAACATACTTGAAGATCTCATTTTCTTTTAACATTTGATTTTGGAACAAATGAACTTTCCGAAGGAAAACCACATACACTTTTAGAAATTTGTTTGTTCCAGAAAAATTGTTCATCCTGTTCCTTCACATTTTTTTGTCACTATGGTTGAAAACGAACATCGATTTTACCCCACCAGCAATTAAAAAAATCAAGTGAGCTTTCTTAAAATGAAAACTTTCTAACAAAATACTTCTACTGTATGGCCAGCTTTAGGCTAATTGACATGAATGTGCACATTTGTTTTAATGCCTGGCAAGGTCAAGGTATTTTTGTATTTTAGCATCTAAAGAAAAATGTTGCATTGTACAGTAGCTTGAAGGAAACATGTACATTCTAAGATATAGAGGCTGCCACTGCTGAGCGTTTGGTAAAAATGCCAATAGCCTGACTGTCCCTGGCTTCAGTGTTATTTATGGTCAGGAACAAACATACAGCAAAGTCAACTTCTTGTAGGTTGGTGACTTCATACTGATGGCACTGGGTTAACAACATGGCAACCACAGAACTAGTATTTCCGAAAGCAAACTTAGTAATGTCAGCCTCCATATTTCCTCAGTATAGGTTTCCTCTAGTGCCTGTTCACACCAAAACGTTCCATTTGCATTTCCCACACTGCGTTACAAATGCACTGGGTGTGCGATCTGTTGCGGGTGTCTGTAAATTCCTAACAGGGCACGTAGACAGCGCTCAATAGCCTGGATAGCCGGGGATGGATAAACCATAGGAATTGAAGCAGGATGCAGATAAAACAGTTTAGTTCATTGTTCACAATGTCAAAGATGAGTCATTAAAAGGCAATGATACCACTCTAGTGTCCTTGGCTTTAATGGGTTATAATCATCGAGTCATCCTGGTTCCCACAGGCACCCATCCTTCTTCCATACCTCCAATTACTGTCCTGAAGTGACGCCTTTCAGGCGCACAGGCGTGTTATGGCTTGGCTCCCCCAATGCCTGACATCTATCTCCTTTCAGCATGGGTATTGGCTCCCCCTCCATGCCTTTTTGGTTGTTGGACTTGATGATTATAATCCATCAATGCCCAGGACACCAGAGTGGTATTGTTGGCTTTTAACTAACTACCTTTGACATTGTGAACAATAAACTATACTGTTTTACCTTCATCTTGGTTCAATTCCTATGGTTTATCCATCCCCGGCTATCCAGGCTTTTGAGCGCTGTCTACCTGCCCTGTTTGAATTTATGTTGTATTGCCAGCTGCACTAGCCTAAGGCTGGCCATACATGTTCAATTTTCTTGTACAATTTTCTTTTAGATTTACCACAAACCACATAATATGAGGTCAAAGCTAAACAACACTTTCACTTGTATCTAATTAGGCAGGCCTTTGTACTACATAGTTGAAGGTAGATTTCTAGAAAATTGTACAGAAAATTGTAAGAAAATTGTATAGTGTATGGCCAGCCTTAGAGTATTATAATCTCTCTCCCCTGCCTATACAGGACCTGGATCCACAGCTCTTAGTGCTTGAGGCACTGTCTTTTTTTCTTGTTGTCAGGAGATTGCTAACGACACCCAAAATGCAGATTGCAAAAGAGCATGCGATTTGGTTGCGGTCTGTTTTAAAAGTAGTGCATGCACTACTTTTGGTGTGATCCAGTGAGATTTCAGCCCATTCAAGCGAATAGGCTGAAAATCGCATCGCACAGGAATGAGGAGAGCCTTCCTGTGCAATTCCAGTGTGAACCAGCACTTAAGAAAGGTGTTTCAATACTGTAAGTATTTTATGAATTTAGTAAAGTAAATAATGAAAAATGTACTATTATAAATACATTTTCAAAAAATGATAAACATGTATTTTTAATAATATTTTTTTGTAATTAATAGTAATAATATTAATGCTAATAGTGATATATTTATAATAATACCAATAATATTAATAATTACTATGACTAATAATAATAATAATTATTATTATTATTATTATTAATATTATTATTACAGCATACAAACACCATTCAAACCAGTGCCACTCTCAACCTCCCTCGCTCAGACAATGGGAAATGTACCCATTACTAAATATTAACAAGAAAAGTTGCATGAGGAAGTAAAACAACTACGATACAGTAATATCCCCCAGAAAGAGACCGAGATATCAAGCCATTGCTGACAGATTTTAATAAACTTCTTAGGACAGGCCCTGCCCTAACAGATTAATTCAAATGTAGGTATGTCTACATTCACTATATGGTGGAACTGCTGCACTGATGGCGAAGCAGCACTCTTCCAGTTTAACCGAATAACCTTTTGAGAAAAGGGAGACAGACTCAAAATGGAAATATGTTAGAGAAGAAGGGGCACCCACGTCCCGATATGTATAAATGGAGATAGAGAAGAGAAAGGTGCGCAAAAAAGGGGGGGGGGACTTTCTAGAGGGGTACCGTCATTAGACCAATAAGTCAAAAATTATATAAAATAAATATTTTATTAAGACATACATATAAAAAATATATACTGTATTTCCAGACAGTAGAAGATAGTATTGCAATAATCGATTAAAAACATATAAGTGCAAGCCAAATCATAGCAAACCATGTATCGATCAGTAGATGATCGATACATGGTTTGCTATGATTTGGCTTGTACTTATATGTTTTTAATCGATTATTGCAATACTGTCTTCTACTTTCTGGAAATACAGTATATATTTTTTATATGTATGTCTTAATAAAATATTTATTTTATATCATTTTTGACTTATTGGTCTAATGACGGTACCCCTCTAGAAAGTCCCCCCCCCCCCTTTTTTGCGCCCCCTTTCTCTTCTCAATCCCCGAATAACCTTTTGGATATAGAAAAACAACAAGCGAAGTAAAGTGTGTGTATGGATACACAGGATGAGATCATTAAGGATCCCCAAAAGCCCAACTTTCAGGGTTTGTGGGACCAGAAGTTGTGAGGTAGTTTCCAGAAAAGAAGATATATCCTGCCATAAGGTAGACAGAACTGGACACACCCAAAACCTTTGTAGAAGGTCCGCTATCCTCAAGGTCACAACTGGGGCAAGAGAATGTTGACCCAAACCAAATATCCGCCAACCTAGCGCGGGTATAATGCAAATGATGGATGAACTTAAATTGTATTCATTTATCAGGGAACTAATAATATCTTGAAAACAAACTTCAATAGCCTCATCCCAGCCCTCTTAATATTAATAATAATTACTAATAATAATATAGCTGATGATGATGATTATTTTTTTACAAATGTTTGTTTTATTATAATAAAATATAGTGTGTATTGTATGTTTTCCTTTCAATGTAAATATGCCATAGATAAATTCTTCCATACTGTGGAATTGTATTACAATACGTGCGTGCTTGAGTAGTAAGCTTCCACCTCGGGGAATATGAATCCTGACACAGAAAGGTCTAGAGTGCACACTACAGAAAAATAGCTGCAAATCTTCAAAGAATGAGACAAAACTGCACATTTCTATTGTGTGTGATCTTCATGGCTCAGAAAGCATTGACAAAATGACAAAATGCCCTAGTTTTTTCAATAGAGAGGCTCCCTTACAAAACAGGACTGTGCATGAGAGCACAGTCGCCATAGGGGCAGAAAATCCACAATGCACTAAATGAATCTTGGAGAAACAAAACAGATGAAATGCAATCCACAATTGTTGCTGGGTCTCAAAGCAGCCAGGGCTTTTATGTAGGACAAGAGGGTTGATGTATCTTGTTTTGGTAAAAACATGTCTTGCTCTAGATATGAAAACACTCTCATCTGTGGCTGGCTTGGCTACAAGCTGGACTTCCCGGCATGATACCGCAGAGATCATTTGTTTACTTTGTCCTTGACTTTACCAGTCCTTCCTTCATCCTTCCCATAAGGATAGAGAGTGAGCGAGCCTCTGTTAAAAGTCTATTAGACTGGTACCAACATCCATAAATAATTGGAATAATTAAAGAGAAAGGAGGAAACTATTACTTATACAATAGTCTCCAAGAAACAGAAGGGAAAGGGAGATTGTGTATTGGACTTTCTAGGTACCTTGGGTATAAAGTCTTGTACAGTAAAGGTATATATAAAATATACATTTTTATTCAAAACATAGATTAATTTAAAAGAAAACAAAAAAAGAGGAATACAATAGCAGTTTGTTCTTAGGGGGAAAGAAAACTCATACTCATTCCAGCTGAGTATTAACAATATCCAATTGATACTTAGTGCGCTTAGAGAGTGATGTGATAAATACAAATTGTGTGCTTGTTCCTCTACATGTTTTGCGGTGATAACCCGCTTCTTCAGGAGGATGACTATATTACTACTCTAGAAATATGATGGAGAGATAGTTGTAATAAAAAAGTATTGGCGACCACTTTTATTATTCCACTGATGGTAAATTCACCACCATATTGGCCTATATCACAGGTTTAATTTTTGAAGTAGACACATTTTTTGTATTGGAGGTGGTCCTCCAGGATCCTAGAGGGGGTGACTGGGACAAAATAATAAATCTATGTTTTGAATGAAAATGTATTTTTTTATATATACCTTTACTATACATGACTGTATACCCAAGGTACCTAAAACGTCCAATACACAATCTCCCTTTCCCTTCTGTTTCTTGAAGACTACTGTATGGGGAAATAGTCTCTTCCTTTCTTCCTAATTCTTCCCATAAGGATGATGGCATGTATTTATTTACTGCACTACGTCGATAGATTTTCCTACACTCAATGACCTGGACAGCTCTGTACTATTTACTGAAGTAGAACTCACAACAATAGTAATTACTTGTAACAAGGGATCTGCTATATTGTTAAAAAGCTATCCAGTAAACACGGCAACTATACTAAAGTCAGACATTTCATGCTTTTTTTTTTGGTGGGGGGGGGGGGGGGGGTTGTGTAATCCCTTAACCTCCCTGGCGGTATGATTATGTCAGGAATTACATACCAAAAGCGGTACAATTGTTTTCATGGAAATTTGGCGTTATGTATTATAGGCCTACAATTCTTAGTAATTACTGACTTAAACCTGACCAAAACAAGACTCTAGTAGACATCCCAGATGTGATAAATTTGAAACACAAACGCGTGAATTATAATCAAATCAATAATATTATTTTATTATTTAATATATAATATATAATATATATAATAAAATTATATTATTGATTCGATTATAATTCATGCATTATATATTATATATAGATATATGTGTGTGTGTGTATGTGTATATATATATATATATATATATATATAAAATATATAACGCATGAATTATAATTGAATCAATAATATAATTTTATATATATATATATATATGTGTGTGTGTGCATATATATATACACACACATATATATATATATATATATATATATATATATATATATACCGGTATATATATATATATATATATATATGCGCATATATATATATATATATATATATATATATATATATATATATGCATATATATATATATATGAATATATATATATATAATATAAAATGTGTTTTGTGCAACGTTTTTTTTTTTTTTTTTTTTTTTAATTTCCCTCCCTAGTTCCGCTCCCATGCAGCATTGCTGCTGCAGGGAACGGAACTAGGAAGTGATCAGACCGACGGTGGACGGAGGAGCGGCGGGACTCTCGGCTGGTGGTCACAGCAATGAGAGATGATCGCTGGATCGCCAGGAGAAGGTAAGAGAACACCACTGTGCTCTCTGCAATCCACCCCGAGCGTGACTCGGGGTTATCGCTCCTGCAATGAAAAATCCACCCCGAGTCACGCTCGAGATTACTGCCTAGGTGGTTAAAGAAAAAGCACACACAACCCTATATAGGCTCAATAGGATTGCACTTCCTGAAGCCTGTGCTGTGTAAAGCTGACCATACAGTGGTAGGATGGCCATAGGTGGATCAAAATTTTGACAGTTCAGCAGGGGCTGATTAAATGTTCCATCCATCTCTGGCCATTCCTGCTCGAGAGAAGTCAGTCTAACGCTTGGCTTCTCTCGAGCGAGAATATTGGAAAATTTCCATGGGATTGCAGGACACACCTCAACCCGCCCAACAACAATCCCCAAATACAACCAAATGACAAGAAAGAAAACCATTAGGCAAATGCTTTCCCTGCTTGGGGAAATTGTATTTCTACAGTGGCACACGGCGCTGTAAAAATACAATGATCTGCAGCTACAGCCTATTGGCTTTAGCCACTGATCAACAACAACTTTCCGAAATGTCCCTTCAAAAGAAGTAAATCAAACATTCGACTTCTGTAGAGAAGGGACTGCCACATACTGATCAAAATTCAGCCAGCCTCTGCTAAACCCTTCTACTTTCAATCTGTGTAGGACCAGCTTAAAGTGGTAGTAAACTTAACAAAAAATAAATAAAAATCTTCTCCCTGCAAGGTAAAATCATAATGTGCATTGTATACTAGCACATTATGAAAGTCCTACCTTGAAAGGAAGCCCTCCAGCGGCGTGCTGTCATCGCTGAAAGGGCTTCCATCTTCATCCGGGCTTCCTTCCGGGTTCACGGGCCCTGGGTGCTTGAATGGCTAAGCCAAGATGACAACACTCTTGCACATGCACGCGGGAGTCCTGAGCGTGGCACAGAGCTCTGAATGAAAGGCACAAGTATGCACACAGAATCCCATAACATGGGAAATCACATTATATTTAGTGCTCGTTCCCATAAACACGACTCAGCTTGGTGCAATTTTAGAAACAATTCCTGTGCTTTATGGTGCGACTTACAGTGTGACTTGGCCCCACAGAATATGCAAACACACAGTCAAGTCACATCAAATTTGCACTACATAATTGCACTGAAAATTGCAGCAAAATCCAGTTCCATGTAAACTGAGCCATAGACTTATAATGTGTGCAGAAAAGCAACTTTATATAGTTTTTTAATATAAAATAAAAATCATAGGAGATGCATTGGTCTGTCAGTTTTTTTGAGATAACAGGGTGTGGTAATCCTATGACCCCTTTGAATATAATCTGTATACCCTAAAACTTATGTTAGCAACCTAACAGTAGACAACTCTGATCCTAACGGAAAGCCATTGTACGACTAACTTTTAAAGTGGAACTATATGCGGTCTTGGAGCTCCCTGCTGACATATTCAGGCGGCCAGCTTCTGTAAGTCCTGTAAGTACCCTAATTTGACCTATTATCAGCCTCTGTTGAGCACAGCATAGGCTGGGGAGGGACAACAGCAGAGGGAACCAAGCTGGTTTGCTGTATTGCTTAAAGCGGAGTTCCACCCTGGGACATTTTTTTAAAAAAAAATACCCCCGGGACAGTGAGGGCTAGTGCATTCCACAATGGCTAGCCTCTGATCTGTCCCGGGTCACACTTACCTGCAAGAAGAAATACTTACCTTGAAAATGTATTGTCCAGCGCTGCCATCTCAGGTGTGGGCAGCTTGAAGCCAGCGCGATCCTCTTCTGTGTCCTCTTCTGTCTTCTTCGGTTCCACGATGCACTGCACCGGCCCCGCCATCACTTCCGGTGCCGCAGCGTCATCCCTGCACAGCTTCTGGGCATGCCCAGAAGCTGTTTAGCAAGCTATGATGCGCCTGCACCGGAACTGACATCGGGGCCGGTGCAGGCGCATTGATTCCTGGGAGCGATGACGTTCAGCTCCCAGGAATCATTGCAAAGCCAGGAAGTGACGAATCGCCGTGGCCGCCGAGGGGAGGAAGAGGAAGTAAGGTAAGTATATTTTTTTATAAACAAGGTATGTTAAAAAAAAAAAATTGCGATTATCCATTTGTTTTTCAGGTGACCCAGAGCGAGAAGATGGAGGTAAGTTTAATTTTAAGGAGCATTCTGATAGGAGAAGACGGTAGAATAATAGAAGCTTATCAGTCTGCTTCTTCTCTTTTCACTGTCCAATGGGGCAGGGACAAAAACTGTGATATCACTGAACGGCAGAAGAGAAAAATCATGTTTCCTGCCCAGCCAGACATGTCTGTGCTATGGGGCAGGGCTGTGTAAATCTCAGGACTGGATGGACATAAATACACATTTTTTGACAGGCAAACAGCTCTCATATGTGTATTTCATCTGTGTCTTTAGCAATATAAGCATTATTGCAAAACAGCTCAAATATGCGTGCATGTATCGATTTGCTAGGGCAGCACAGATTCATAAGTTATTCTGCAGATTTAGATATTAAGAAAATCTTAAACTTGATTCTTGTCAGTTTTTCCATATATAGCAGAAGTAGGAATTA
This sequence comes from Pelophylax lessonae, assembly GCF_965119305.1. Classification (NCBI taxonomy): domain Eukaryota; kingdom Metazoa; phylum Chordata; class Amphibia; order Anura; family Ranidae; genus Pelophylax; species Pelophylax lessonae. Next base: position 203,458,842 of record NC_138768.1, read on the forward strand.
AAAAATGTATCTGAAGAACAAATGAATAAGAAGTGGTTTTGCATTACCCAACTTCCATGTATATTATTACGGATGAAAGAGACATGGTGATGATAGTTTTGTGTAGCACAGTATTCTGGAAGCTGGGAGGAACTTGGACTATTTCAGCTGGAAATTTGGAGGAGTTGCCCTTACAGAAAAGCATAAGTGGAAATGTGCAAATTACATTTATATTCCTTAAGAGATCATAACTGGAGAGTAGTTTCCACGGTTCTCCATACTGCCAAAGAAAACACATCAAGAAAGGTTAGAAATAAAACCATGTGAAATACAACTAGGCAGTGCTTGGTAGTATTTAGGCAACAGGAGGTGCCTTATGGGGATATAGCCTCACCAAGAGGATACATTACCATACCTTCCTTAATGGAGTGTTTAGCTAGAAAATGGGGTTACAAGTCGCCTGGGCAGAGACAATTGGTTATAAGTTTGACCTTGACGTTACAAAGCAGACCTTATAGTCTCAGTTGAGCTTGAATTCCATCTGACGGCATGAAACCCAAATACATCTTCATTTAAGATAAACAGCTGTGCTTCTTGTGTTACTTTGTAGTCACTATAGATTGCATATATTAGACATATTTCTGAAAATTAGATTTTCTTCATTAATCTTCAGCACAGAAGCCATTAGAAGTCTGTCAGCGGATGATGTCATGTGGGTCTTAGTTGTTAAAAGCTCAGTTAATATTAGTATACATCTAGAAAGTATTCACAGTGCTTCACTTTTTCCACATTTTGTTATGTTCAGCCTTATTCCAAAATGGATTAAATTCATTATTTTCCTCAAAATTCTACAAACAATACCCCATAGTGACAATGTGAACGAAGTTTGAAATCTTTGCAAATTTATTAAAAATAAAAAACGAAAAAAATCCCATGTACATAAGTATTCACAGCCTTTGCTCAATACTTTGTTGAAGCACCTTTGGCACCAATTACAGCCTCAAGTATTTTTGAGTACAGTGCTACAAGCTTGGCACACCTATTTTTGGGCAGTTTCTCCCATTCTTCTTTGCAGGATCTCTCAAGCTCCATCAGGTTGGATGAGGAGCATCGTTGCACAGCCGTTTTCAGATCTCTCTAGAAATGTTCAAGTCTGGGCTCTGGCTGGGCCACACAAGGACATTCACAGAGTTGTCCCGTAGCCACTCCTTTGCTATCCAGGCTGTATACTTAGGGTCATTGCCTGTTGGAAGATGAACCTTCAACCCTAGTCTGAAGTCCAGAGCGATCTGGTGCAGGTTTTTATCAAGGAGGTCTCTGTACATTGCTGCATTCATCTTTCCCTTAATTCTGACTAGTCTCCCAGTTACTGCAGCTGAAAAACATCCCCACAGCATGATGCTGCCACCACCATGCTTCACTATAGGGATGGTATTGGCCAGGTGATGAGCGGTGCCTGTTTTTCTCCAGACATGACGCTTGCCATTCAGGCCAAAGAGTTTCATCACACCAGGGAATTTTGTTTCTCATGGTCTGATAGTCCTTCAGGTGCCTTTTTGGCAATCTCCAGGTGGGCTGTCATGTGGCTTTTACTGAGGAGTGGCTTCTGTCTGGCCACTCTACCATACAGGCCTGACTGGTGGAGTGCTGCAGAGGTAGTTGTTCTTCTGGAAGGTTCTCCGCTCTCCAAAGAGAAACGCTGGAGTTCTGTCAGAGTGACCATCGAGTTCTTGGTCACCTCCCTGACTAAAGCCCTTTCCCAGATCTAGTTCTCAATACATTCCTGTCTCGGAGGTCTACAGCCTATTCTTGGACTTCATGGCTTGGTTTGTGCTCTGACATGCACTGGTAACTGTGGGACCTTATATAGACAGATGTGTGCCTTTCCAAATCATGTCCAATCGACTAAATTTACCACAGGAGGACTCCAAACAATTTGTAGAAACATCTCAAAGATGATCAGTGCACCTGAGCTCAATTTTGAATGCCATGGCAAAGGCTGTGAATACTTATGTACATATGATTTATTTTGTTTTTTATTTTAATAAAGTTGCAAAGATTTAACAAATTTCTTTCACGTTGTCATTATGGGGTATTGTTAGTAGAATTTTGAGGAAAATATTGAATTTAATCCATTTTGGAATAAGGCTGTAGCAAAACAAAAATGTGGAAAAAGTGAAGTGCTGTGAATACTTTCCGGATGCACTGTATACAATCGCCTCCTAATTGTAGTAAAAATGTATGTAAAATCCCGAGTGGCCTTCTAGATATCAAATATGGATAGTTACATCAAGCTAAGGTAGTCCGATGTAAATTTGCAGAACAGTTCATTTCTGGAGTTCCGCTGTAATCATCCAGTCAAGCATAAATATCATCATTAAAGGGGTTGTAAAGGTGGAAGATTTTTTACCTTAATGTAGTCTCTTTTGTTTGTCAACAAAAGTGGAGTTACACTTTAATTATTTTTAACCTTGCACATGGGTATTCCTAGTGAACTCAGCTGCACCATGTTCAATTTGCCAAGTGAACATTCTTTAATGCAATTAGCCTCATAAAGTTAGTTAGCTGATACCCTTTCCTAAATACTCCACAACCTTATGCCTCGTACACATGATCAGATAATCGTACAAAAAAAATCGCTTTTGAATTGATCGCATGATAATCTGAATGTCAGTACACAGCTTTCAACAGCCAATCACGACATTTCGTCCAACAAAATCCGAAGGGACAAACACGAAAACCTTTGTCATACGATAGCCTAGCGAACGACAATCGTTTAAACAATACAGTATGCGTCTGCTAAAAATCGATAGACAAAGACCAAAAATAACCCGGGAAAATCCTGGCTGCTGTTGTTTTTGTTTTGTACTATCCGATACGTAGCTACGCAAACAGGAAGCTTTTCCAGAATCGTACAAAAAAAATCATACATTTAGTACGCATTGTTGAATTCGATTCTAGTATCATGCAACAAAATGCGAACGATAAGTCGTCCGATTATCTGATCGTGTGTACGAGGCATTAAGCTGGCCATAGACAGTTTGAATCTCCGCCGGTTTAGCAGGGACCGGATGAGATTTGAACCTTGTATGGACTGACTGAATGTATCCAAGTTGATCGATCAACTTAGGTACAACAAGCCTGATGGATTTTACATTCGATTATTGCTAGCGACTATTATAGCTGCTACCGTGTTTCCCCGAAAATAAGACCTACCCTGAAAATAAGATCTGTACTGTTATTTTCGGGGAGGGCTGCAATATAAGCCCTACCCTAAAAATAAGCCCTAGTTTAGTGCTTCTAAAATCTTAGAATCCATCCAATCCATTACTGTTTTATATAATGTCCAGTGTGTGTTTCTGTAATCTAATTGTTTGAAACACCTTTGGTACAGTGCCGCTTGGCGCTCAGCTGATCTCCCGCTGCTCTCCTTCTCTTCTCATAGCTGTCAGCGGGGGATCTCAGCCCCTCCCCTCTGCAGTGTTCAGAGCAGGTCACGGAAGCTGTCACCGGGGGAGAAGAGAAGGAGAGCAGTGGGAGATCAGCTGAGCGCCGAGCTGCGCTGTACAGAAGGTATTTCACACAATTATAATATAATACTCTGCACTTCCGTGACCCGCTCTGAGCACTGCAGAGGGGAGTGGCCGAGATCCGCCACTGACGGCTATGAGAAGTGAAGGAGAGCAGCGGGGGATCAGCTGAGCACCGAGCGGCGCTGTATCGAATGTATTTCACACTATTATATTACAGACACACACACACTGGACATTATATTAAACAGTAATAGAATGGATTCTAGGATTTTACAACCACTTTTACTAGGTTCACACAGGGGATTCCTGACAGACGGGGGGAGAGGGGGAGAGAAGACAGCACATTACACATAAGACCTACCCAGAAAATAATCCCTACTGTGTCTTTTGGTGCCAAAATTAAAAGCGGAGTTCTGCCCCCCCCCCTCCCCCCCAAAATTTAAAGTCAGCACCTACACATACTGTAGCTGCTGACTTTTAATATTAGGACACTTACCTGTCCTGGAGTAAAGTGATGTCGACACATGTTTCCATTGGCTGTCGGGAGCTGCCACCGTCATTACCAGTAAGGGAACCCAGCAGTGAAGCCTTGCGGCTTCACGGGCGGGTCCCTACTGCGCATGCGCGAAACGCGCTGCGCATTCGGATTGGCTCGGCGGTGGGGGATAGGAGGAGAGGACCAAACTTCGCTGCGGCGCCATTTCCAGGAAGTGGGGAAGGGTACCTGTCAAAAACAGGTACCCGTTCCCCCCTGAAAGGTGCCAAATGTGGCACCGGAGGGGGGAGGAAGCAAACTAGCAGAAGTTCCACATTTGGGTGGAACTCCGCTTTAATATAAGACCCGGTCTTATTTTTGGGGAAATATGGTAGCAGTAATCACTGTTCTCCCGGCAGGGACAGTTGTCCCCCCCCCCTCAGGAGAACACAATGGCCTCACTGGAGAGATTCCCCCATCAACATTGACTTTGTTGATGGGGAAAACAAGCAGTTTTCTTTTCTGTAACCCATGGTTTCAGGAAAGAAAATCACTCCATCTATGGCCGGCTTTAGTGTCAGGAAAGTAATGTAGACACTTTAAAGTAGTGCATGCCTACAGTGTTTAATGCCAGTACCACACCTACATAGCAGCGTACACTCCTAGCGCTACGCTACCACTGAATCATCTCTTGGGCATCGGTGGTGTTAATGTTTTATTTGGAACAGCTAGTCTTGGTGCCTGGAGGTCATTCCCAATTGCTCAGACTAGGCTGGTCAGAGATGTTTCCTGTGTCTCATTCTGTCACTGTTTTGCTCTTTCTCTAAACTCGGGCATATAATGAGAATTATAGAGGCGTAAAGTCATAGGTTTTTTTAGTCTTTGCCACTAAGCTCCACAAGAATGTTTATCTGCCTTAAAAACAACCCTGCATAAAGTCCATTAAATAGCTTGATTTATCCATGTTGTGCAAAACAGACTTCGCCTAAAGACTAAATGAACTTCTCAATAGAATCAATTCTGCAATCGTTCTGTCGGAGAGCCTGTCATCACCAACGTTTTGTCTAAGCCTTGTGGGATGAATGAGCTTTGCTTTTACTGCTGACTGGATAACATCTATTCATTGAATAAATAATTAGAACTATCACTAGAAAAATGCGTACATAATTAGTAGATTACAGATTGCTCTACCAAAAACATTTTTCACGCAAATGTGCCTTTTTTACATTACACTGATATGTAAGTAACACAATGTATCAGACAGTCATTTTAACTCTAAAAAAATGATTATAAACAGCATCATTTATTTTGGAAAGAATACATAATAATTTGTGTTAACAGCAGCAACTGATAATATTCTAACAGCACGGGGTTTTGAAAACAGTGATCAATAATTTGAGCATCTATTACTAATAATATAGCATTAAAGAATAAAAATTATGCTCATATCAGCCGATAACTACTTACTCCATATGGCCAAAAATATGTTGACAGCCCTTCAAATTACTAAATTCGGGTGCATAAGGATGAGTTTGGTGTGGAGTAATATAAAGTGATTCAAAAGGTTAAAAATAAAAATAAAGAAAATATATATATGGTGATGAACCAAAATACCTGCGCAAAAGGATAAAAACAGAATATAAATAGTGATTAATAAATTAATAAATTCATTAGTGTGGGAAAATCCCAAACATAGAAGTTGCAATCCACACGTGTTTGTAAAATATGAAAAATGAATTCTTAATCCTAAGAAAAGATTGCACTCAACTATACCACTAGTGCAAATGTGCAATATTGACAAATGAATTATCAAATATAATACTTAAAATTCAGTGAATAAATGAATAGATAAATCCGTGAATAATTAATAAAAATTGTCCATAGAAGAAAAAGTCTATAAAGTGACAATGAATATCCGGATTAAAACAATGACAAACACTCGATGTAATGATGATAAACCTCCACCAGAAAGCGAGAACACCCAGATTGTGTGCAGGCTTACCAGATGGAGTGGACCCCTTCGATTATAGGGGGTCAATCAAGCATGTATAAATATCGGACACCAGATCATGGAATGAGCACCGACTTTCAATAATACCCAGAACGACTCCTCCTTCAATGCCAGAAAACAGGCGATAGGCTCCCACACCATGTACCCGGAGGAAAAGAAGGGTCTCAATAGTGAAGTACGTTCAAGTATTAAAGAAGTTTATTGAAGTCAATTGCACTTACGTATATAAAACGATAACAGGGCAGTCAAGGATAACTATCTCGGTCTCAATATTGCACATTTGCACTAGTGGTATAGTTGAGCGCAATCTTTTCTTAGGATTAAGTATTAATTTTTCATTTTTCTTAAAAAAAATAAATGAAAAAACAAACATGTTATACTTACCTGCTCTGTGCAATGGTTTTGCACAGAGAAGCCCCAATCATCTTTTTTCTGTCCCCCCGCTGGGGGTCCTGGCTGCTCCCCCCTGCCGAGTGCCCCCAATAGCAAGCCTCTTGCTATGGGTGCACTCAAGCAGGCTCGCTCCGGAGCCATGCTCTTGTGAATGGACATTGTCCATTCACACACAGATAATGGCTTGGCACCGCCCCGCGCTCTCTCCTCATTAGCGCACCGTCTATGATTGACAGCAGCAGGAGCCAATGGCTCCGCTGCTGTGTGAGCCAATGAGGAGAAAGAGATGCAGGAGAGCCAAGGCTCTTGTGCACATCGCTGGAGGGAGTTGGGACTCAGTTAAGTATTAGAGGGGGCTACATTTGAGCTTCACCCAGAAGGGTTTTTACCTTCATGCATAGAATTAATGAAAGTAAAAATCTGCCTTTAGAACTACTTAAGTGAGCTGCACAGAGCTCTGACCTCAACTCTACTCGACACCTCTGTGATGAATTGGAACAAGCCAGGTTTTCTTGTCCAAAATCAATACCTGACAACAGAATTGCTATTTTGGCTGAATGGGCACATATTCCCACAGGCACACTGTAAATTCTTATAGAATGCCTTCCCAGAGGAGTGGAGGCTGTTTGTAGTTACAAAGGGAGAGGGGGGAACAACCCCATACGAATGCCCATGGTTATGGAATGGGATGTCCATCAAGCTACTCTTGGTTTGATGATCATGTGTCTATATATTTAGTCTTGGAAATAAGTGCCTATAGCTGTAATGGTAATTTATGCATATTAATCTGAGTTACTTGCTTAGTGTTGATATCTTAGCTTGGGATCCAGGTTAAGTTGTTTTTCTTTAATAGTATAGTGAAGTAATCTGTTTCTGGATTAGAGTGTAGGTGTAGGCAAACAGCTGAATGGACAGCAGAAGTACATTTCTGTGAACCGTGTCATTAGCCAAAACATGTTGTCATCCTATTTCTGCCAAACTTCATGCATGGTCCGGGCCATTTACATTTCCCTACAGCAGCAGTTCACAATACAGCTCTGTTAAGGCTAAGACTGGATAACGAAGGAGTAGCAGTTCAATAATGGGGTCACCTCTCTGCTTTCTATTCCAAAATGCAAGTGCTGCCACTCCATTTATTCACCAAAGGCAGATATGTAGGAGATTACAGAAGCCTAGAACAATGACAGATTGGGATAGGTTTATACAGTTAGAGCCCAACTCCAACCAAAGTGTTTTATTTAGTTGTGGATAGCATGATGAAGAATTAGAAACTCTTGCTGGTTTTCATTTTAAAAAGATGGAGAATTCAAACTTCTTGCAGGTTTTTTTTTTGTCTGTGTCCCTATTGTAGGGTTTTTCCCAAACTTCCTGCCTGGACAGCTGTACAATTTCTCGTCCTGGTGTCACAGGAAGTGGGGGCCACAAATAGAAAAAAACTTTTCCCTACACTACACTGCAATGCTAATAAAAATGTCTGTAGTATGTAAATCTTGCAGTATTAAATGCCCTAGAGACTTTTTTGTTAAGAGAAATGAGGCATAGTGGAAGGCAGGAGTTAGGTTTCTGTTGTGTGTTAGGCCCCTTTCACACAATCGGGTCTGCCTGTCTGTTTTTCAGGCAGGCCCAGTCGAGCCACCCATTGTCCTCCTATGGAGAGGTGAATGCCAGCGGATCTGACAAGACCAGCTGAAAACAGATGTAGGGCGACACGTTTGCCATCCGTCCAGCGGGTCAGATTGGTTGAAAATGGACATGCTGTCAGTTTTCATCCGATCTCACCATAGAGGAGAGCGGGACTCTGATAGGTTTATCTGATAGGTCTGAGTGGAGACGGACCTGTCACCCGCCTGCTCAGCTGGGATCAGTGGAGCGATCTCCGATGAGCAAGCGGAGTCCATCAAAACGGATCTGCCCCATGTGAAAGGGGCCTTAGGTGATATCCATGGCCTCCTATTAGAGTTCGATTTGACTGTGCTGTAGTAGTTTTGTACATCCATAGCATTATTTCCTTTTTTTAGCAGTGACATTTGTAGATTTAATATTTAATGCAAGGATGTATCATTTTGCTGGCCAGAGACATCTTGTGTTTCTGTAATTATCTGATTGCCACCCACCTATCTGGCACGGGGAACGAGGTCTATTGCTCAATATCCTCATGATGGTATATGTAACAAGTTTGCTGTATCTCGGCCCAGACCTTGGTAGCTGACGATTTCCCAGATTTGGCTCTGCACATGTATAGCCAAATCAAAATGACCTGACTTCTGCTTCCTAAATTGTATAGCTCACATGGGTGTGTTTGAATGACAATGGATTCTTAAAATTGAACTACACTGCATTTGCGCAAAACAAACCGAAAATGCTATTTATTCATTTTTAATATTCAAAGCAAACTCACCCATCCATCTTTGGGGTTTATTTGCTAAAGCTGGAGAGTGTACAATCTGGTGCAGCTCTGTATAGAAACCAATCAGCTTCCAAGTTTTTTTTGTCAAAGCTTTATTGAACAAGCTCAAGTAAGGGCCCTTTCACACGGGCTTTCCGCCCTGCGGACTCCGTTTTGCTCAGCAGGGATCGATTAACCGATCCCCGCCGAGCAGGCGGAAGACAGGTCTGTCTCCACTTACTTTGCAGAGATAGACCTGTCAGAGCCCCGCTCTCCTCTATGAGAGATCGAATGATAACGGGCCGCCTGTCCATTTTCATCCGATTCTATCTGATCCGATCCTCCAGATGGATGGAAAATAGGGTTTCCATCCATTTGGATTTCATGGACAGGATCGGATGGGATAGCGGCAGGTGTCAGCGGAGATGTCATGGCTGAAATCCGCTGCTCCAAAGAGATGCATGGAGCATCCACTCAGGACCGCCTGAAAAACTGACAGGCGGGCCTGATCGGAAAGCCCATGTGAAAGGGGCCTTGGAAGATGATTGGCTACCATGCACAGCTGCAACAGATTTTGCACTCTCCAATTTTAGTAACTCAACACCCATGTCTCCATGCTTTATTTTGCTGGGAAATCACTTTGAAAAAACACCCCTAGCATTTCTTGCCATAGCCATCTTTATTAAAGGCAGATCATTCATGTAGAAGTTACTACCTGGAATTCATCGCCCCTTAGCTCAGGCATGCAGGCAGGAGGGTGTGCTTAACTGAAGAAAACCCTTCCTCCCCTCCTGAAGACTCCTGGGGCGTATGACATTATTTGCCTCAGCCTGAAAACCATGAAGTAACTAAATAAATGTAAAAAAAAAAAAGTTTAAAATAAATAAATATATTATATCTTCCTATTTATTTCTTAATGCTAGCAACATAAGATTTAAAAAAAGTTTTTATTGAGAGAATAAAGTTCTGCTTTTATCTACCATAATTCAGATATCTTTATGCAACACGGTACTTCAGTTTGTTCATATACACTTGGAATATAAATCCCTTTTTCCCTGCATCAAGTATAACATTTCATTGCTGTTATTGTGTTTACAGAATACTTTGATCCACCCATCATCCAAAACAAAAATGTGTCCTCAAGCAAATCCATCATATTTACTTACAGCTCAGTGATGTAAAAGGATTATTATCAGTTTACACAAAAGAAAATGTATAAATAGTTTTCTTTCTGTAAAAGTAATACATCCCTAAAATTATCCATAGCATTACAATATTACACAATTAAAACTTTTAAAGAGTACATTTATGCAATAAAAACATTTAGCTCTTTTTTCCACATACATATCAAAAACAATCAAAAACAATAATGATGACCAATTTTCAAAGAAACATAAAAGCATGTAAATAGATGTCTAGTAAAACCATATACTGATAAATACATAGAACATATAGTAGTTCTTTTAACCACTTGCCGACCGGTCACGTTGACCGTACTGCGGCAAACTGTCTCGTTCCCGTCCAGCAACGTAGACCTACGTCACTGGACTCCTCCCCTTGAGGGCGGCGCGCGCGCTGCTGGAGGCTCGCTCCCACTGTATTCAGTCACAGCGGGAGTTGGGCACTGATTACTGTAGTAATGTCACTGGTACCCCCAAAAATGTCAGTCAAGGGTCCGATCTGTCCGCCGCAATGTCGCAGTCCCGCAAAAAAATTGCAGATCGCCGCCATTACTCGTTAAAAAAAAAAAACACCAAAAATGACAGAAATCTTTCTCTTAGTTAGTAAACGCAATCAAAATAGGCTTATTGTGATTTTTTTTTTACCAAACATAAGTAGCAGAAAACAAATTGGCCAAAAATTTAAAATAAATTAGATTTTTACATTTTTTGGGGGGAATTTCATATAAAAAAAATGTGAAAAATATTATTTTTTCAAAATTTACGCTCTTTTTTTGTTTATAGCGCAAAAAGTAAAAATCGCACAGGTGATCAAATACCACCAAAAGAAAGCTCTGTTTGTGGGAAAAAAAGGACGTAAATTTCGTTTGGGTACGGCGTTGCACGACCGCGCAATTGTCAGTTAAATTCGCACAGTGCCGAATCGCAAAAAGTGGCCTGGACATAAGACAGCAAAATCCTCCGGTGGTAAAGTGGTTAAAGGGGAACCGAACTCTGGAAGCTGTGCCTAAAAAGATAGGCAGAGGACAAGGGACTAATTACCAGTATTAAATTACTAACAAAGGACAGATAATAAACTCTCAAGTAAATATAGTAGTGTAAGAAAATATATAAATATATAAATGATAAAGTGCACTAGTGCTTTAAAATAAGTTAATTAAATTGCGCAATAGTCTGAAAAAGTGCAAATAGTGCCAAAAATAGTCCAATACAATGTGGAATATATTTTATAAAGGTGCTTCAGGTGCCAGAAACAGAAGTGCTGGGGTGTTCCAAACAGCAATCAGTGCAGAGTGTCTCAATCCCCTTCTGGGACCCTACTCACCAGAAGCGATGGACCCTCAACTAAGGGTCAAGTGGGCTTTTGATAACAATCCACAGGAGATCTCCTCTAGGAAGGCACTCAATCGCTGTGACCCCTGATTATAAATGTCCCCGGACAGCTCGAAGGGAATAAATGTTTACATAGTGAAGTCCATAAATTTTTTATTTCCATATAATGATACACTTACATAGATCTTTAAAAAGGCTCGCGTATAAGAGGAATCGGTCCCGCCAACCGATAAAAGTTACTTCCGGGAATGCCGCCAGCGTGCAATCTACGGATCCAGGAATTGACATAGCTGGTTCTGCCGCAACTGTAAATGCGTTGACGCGTTTCGCCCCACCTCCCAGGGTGTTATCAAATTACCAGTATTGCCTGTGGTCTCCCTGCAGGTGACCTGTCCCAATTACTAACTTACTTAGCCCTGTTATGCACTACATCTCTGTATGGAGGTGACATCTTGGAAGACACTTTGCATCCTCAGAAATGTCAGCACCTTCAGTAAGAACAGTAAGCAGCACAGTAATAACATCACCAAATCTCCTGAGACTAGTAGTCAGGACCGGCAGTGCTTGGGATCTCACACTTTAGATATACAGGTGTATAGTGTTCTGCTATTTTTTTAGGAGAAATTCCAGACAAATCGTACATTTTGAGGCTCTTTGTAATGCATTACTTGATAAGCCTAAATTAGGCTAACTCTAAGACCTCATGCACACTGAATGTGATCAAAACATCATTAGAAAGCTGTAGCTGTAGAAGGCGTTTTTCAGTTTTTTTGCAGTAGCGTTTTTCAGCGTTTTTTTTTAGCTTTTTTCAGCTGTAGCGTTTTTTTTTTTTTTTTTTTAGCAAAACTATATTCCCACAAAAGCTTATGGATCAAAAACATTGATAAACACAGAATAGCCAAGTTTTTTGGCATTTTCAGCTTTTATCAGGGGCCATACACACTATAAGATTTTCTGAAGACTTTTTCCTTTAGCCCCGGTTCACACTTGTGCCGGGTTCGCATGTAATGTCGGAGCGCACTGCTCCTTCATTACATGCGATCGGCTGTGCGGTGCGAGTTTAGCCATACACTTTGTATGGCTAAATTCGCACCACACCCGCAGCAAACACGCACAGGGACCCTTTTTGGAAGCCGCATCAGGATCGGATCGCACAGCGGTTCACACTTGTGCGATCCGATCCTGTGCGAACTGCACGATCGCACTGCGATATGCGATCAAACTGGGGGTGTCGTTAAGATTACATTGACACCCCCAGCGTATCGCATATGGCAGTGTGAACTGCCGGGGGTGCGTGTGCGATGCGGGAACAGGCTACGGATTCGCAGCCTTCCCGCATCGCATCAGTGTGAACCGGACCTTAGACTTACCAAAACCATATAATATGAGGTCAAACCTAAACACTTTCAATTTGTATGCAATCTGGCAGGCCCTTGCACTACATAGAAAAGGTAAGTCTAAAGGAAATCTAACCACAAAAGTTGGATAGTGTGTATCCAGCTTTAGAGCGTTTTTACAGCTAAAAAAAACGCCTCCTAAAACCCACTAGTTCTGGGGTTTTTTTCCAGCCAGAAAATGCCCCTGCCAAAAACCGTTGATAACACCCTGTGTGACCATGTGCATGGAGACATAGGATAAAATGCTGGGGAGTTTACTGGCTGTAGAAAAAAAATGTCTGACGCCAAAAACAGCAGCTGTAAAAACGTCCAGTGTGCATGAGGACTAATAGGCATACTGGGGTGGATATACTAAAGGCAAAACAGACTGTGAACTTTGCAAAGTTGGTGAGGTGAAGCTTCACTTTGCAAAGAGTACCCAATCACATGCACAAAAAATTAAAAAACAGCATTTTTGCTTGCACATGATTGGGTGATGGAAGTCAGCAGAGTTTCTGCTCATTTACTAAGCTCTGGAGCAAATGAAATTGTAGAGTGCAACTGCACTTTGCAAAGTGCACATTCTATTTGCCTTTAGTAAATCAACCCCACTATATTCTCTTTAAGCACCCAAACTGTTTCATGGAAATTTAAAAAAAAAACCTCGAGTCCTGAACTGAACTGTGTAATAAAAGTGTGCAAAGGTTTAGCAAAAAATAATACCTTTATTTAATGAATACCTAAAGGCATAATTATTTTGGTTTTAGATAGATTGGAGAGGAATTAGAACATCTGTCAGGTTTTTATTGCTTTCTATGCCCTCATTTGGGAGATTCACCCTATCTATTTTACCAGTATCACCAAAAGGGAAAGTGCAAGAAAATCCCAAATTTTGGGTTGTCTGTAAAACAGTAATAGAGGGGAAATTTTCCAATAGGGACACTAGTTTTGGTGACAACTAGGGAATCTCTTACTTTGGAAGGATTTCCTCTCACTTCCTGTTTTGACTATGGGACAGGAAGTGAAAAGAAATCTCCCAATGGGACTCAGATGGCAAAAAAAAAAAAAAAACTGACAGGGCTTATAACCCTCTTTTACTCTATCCAATATGAAACAAAATGCCTTTAGTTCTACTTGAACAGCCCCAAGAACATGGTATTTTAAGCAAGCTCATACTTTGTCACTGTAACATGGAACAATTATGGCATTCCAGAATAGGAAAGTCATTTTTTCCTTGATTGGGTGGTGTGTGTTATGTTGGCTTGGTATAAACCTGCTTCGCTAAATTATATTTGGGCCAATGCCCTACTGAAGTAATGCTTTGTGCCATTCTCTCATCTACCCTGTTGAAAGAAATAAAACATGTGAATTTATACTGTTGTTCTATCCTCTAACTAGTTCATCATGTATAAAAAATACATTTCAATGTTTTGTTTTTATTTTTTGCATTTGTATTAAAGGTGACTTCCCTTTCCAATTCAAATCTTAGTTACGATGCCAAAGTTTACCTTGCAACATACATTTTCTAGCCTCTATAATCTATTCTACATCATGGGTGGGTTTATTTCAGGTAAAGGGAAATCTGCAAAGTGAAATAACCTATAGCAGAGCAGCCAATTAAAATAGTCTATCATTAATCGGACTTCATTAACATAAAATATAACTGGTTCTTATGCATTACTGTACCTTACCCCTGTTCTTAAAATATAAATACATATATCAATAGACCAGTTTTGTGGTCCTATTAAATATAAGTGCAGATAGGCAGTAGCTTCCATCTGATTGGCTACTTTGAGTAACCCTATTTTTTCCAGACAAGCTTTCATAAATTACTTTTTATTGAGTATCGTTAGTAATGATTGCTCTTGCTCTTTTAAGGACAGGTATACTTCAACAACCAATACTGTCTCCTGCTTAGTCAGTAGCTCCAGATATCCTGCAATCAATTCTTCTAATTTTTTGGAGTTGCATGCTTTGTTGCAGGATAAGTTATTGATCAGATCACGTACTGAGTGCTTTTCACGGTCATTCATCATCCTCCTGTAAACATGTTATAAACAGCTCCTATTTTCATCATTATTTTGCAGCTTGTGATGTTGATCATTGGGGCCCACACTGCAGTAGTCGGTGTCAGTGTAAAAATGGCGCACGGTGCAATCCCATTACAGGAGCCTGTCACTGTGCTTCTGGCTTCAAGGGCTGGCGCTGCGAGGCTCTCTGTGATCCGGGCACGTATGGGAATGACTGCCAACAAAAGTGTCAGTGTCAAAATGGAGCAACTTGTGATCATGTAACTGGAGAGTGCCGATGTCCTCCTGGATACACCGGTGCATTGTAAGTATGAATTAAATGAGAATCCTTATATGATGTGTTCATCAACAAGCATGACTACTTTTGATGATATCAGCAAATCCTACCACAGTAGAATATAAATTCTCATGGGCATGAAATGACAACAAACTATTTTGTATCTATAAGGTGGGGAGATGGTGGTCATACGGGGAGTACATCAATCAGACATGGTAGAACATCCTGTTCTGATAGCTATTGTTCCTATAGATAAGCTATCGGCGACAATATCTTTCTTCAATGCTGTCCCTCCATAGAAATAAACTTTAACACATGGCTGAGCCTACCATTGATGTACACCACAGTAGACATGAACTATAGCATCCATGGTGCCTGCGCATTCAGCCATTTTCCCGGTAGGCACCCTAATATGCATAAGAAAGCTGTCTGCAGAGAAACTAATATAGGATCCAATGTACTGATATCGTCCATTTTAATCTAGAAAATTTTCTGTTATGTTAAACATATGTAATTGCTTGTATTAAACCTGTTGGCTTTTATACCATTCATTGGTGTCCATAAATAGCGTTGTTCTGTATTCAGCTCGTAGCCCATCTGTTGACTTTCTGTTTGTGGGTGGGATTTTTATTCATGTATTCGGCTGACTGGTAGATATCTCCTATAAGGGAACTTGGTTGGCAGGGCTGGAAATTGATGGTAAATGTATAATAATCTTCTATGTTTTTTACTGTGTACATTCCAGCACCATGGGTTACTGCACACCTAAATATTGTAGTAGTTGGATTGTTTCCAAACTTGTCCAACTAGACCATGTGTATGGCCTGGTTAGACTTTTTCGCTAGCCACAGACTGCTTACAATAATCAAGTGCTTTAAATGTGATGCTGTAAATGAGGGCTCAAGACTATCAAAAAATGTTTTAACCTCAAAATAAATAAATAAAGTGCCAATGTAGATAGAAATCGTCCGACCACAAAACTGTTTTTTCTCTGACCAATAAATCAAAACATGATCTTATAAAAGGAAAATGTGATAAAAATGTAGGCTTCTAAAAGAGTGGGATTAATACGGTTCCCAATATGCACAGCCAGTCATGTTGCTTATCCTGCTGTTTCAGCTGTGAGGACCTTTGCCCGCCGGGTAAGCATGGCCCTCAGTGTGAAGAGAGATGCCCGTGTCAGAATGGCGGAGTTTGCCACCACGTCACCGGAGAATGCTCATGTCCTGCGGGATGGATGGTACGTCCCATGAACTCATTACACTCTTTTGGCTAGCTTGGCATTTGAAGTGTGATCAATAAAGATAATTAACTAATTCAGTCAATAACCCTTTTTCTGTTATGCTCAACGACCTTTGGTAAAAATAGTAATTAATTAAGTGACACAATGCAGCAGAGTGCTTTCTTAATCTTTTCACTGCCTGAAGGAATGGGATTCTATTATAATAACAACCAAGGAAGCGATAATTACTTTTAAAAGGAATGTCTAGGGTGAATTTTTCCATTATTTGCTTTAAAAGGGATTCATTTTGAACTAATTGTAATATGACTATTAATATACTCCAGTGCTGTACAAATGGAGGTTTGGGCATACAATCTAAAATATTAAACAGAGTCAATTATACTTTTATTTTATAGATTGTAAATCTTCTGTAACCAACATGCAATTAACTCTAGCTATTGATATATAACTGTGAAATGGGGAAAAAACATTCTTACTGGTTTTACTTCTGTTAATATCGATATGATGTATAGTTGACCATTCCTCAGCGAAGACCATTGGTGTTGTTACCAAAATTTCTGATGGGTGACTGTTGGAAAAAGTAATTCTACTGACTTGGTCACTTCACCGCCCCCAGTCTGCCGATAAGACAGTCAAGTAGGAGCAGCACACCAATGAGGTGATGCATCTACTATTCCTTGTAGTCAGCAAGCTTCCAGTGTTAGAACATGTCTTTATAACACAAACTTAAAGAGGATCTTTAGCTCCCCCCACCCAAAAAAAAAAAAAATACTGTAGCTGCTGACTTTGAATTAAAAGACCCTTACCTGTCCAGGGATCCAGTGCTGTCCTCATCTGGGTCAGCTCTTTGCCGATCTCTGGGTACATGGCTTCAGCATGTTTACTAATGGAAGTCATCTGTGAATGGTCCCACAGCCTTCTGGGACCTGTGACCAGTTGCAGAAAGGGCAACTAAGGGGGGGTGGACTTCCGTTCAGATTGCCTAGGCCAGTGATGGCAAACCTTGGCACCCCAGATGTTTTGAAACTACATTTCCCATGATGCTCAACTTTTCTGTAGAGTGCATAAGCATCATGGGAGATATAGTTCCAAAACATCTGGGGTGCCAAGGTTCGCCATCACTGGCCTTGGCGATCCAAGCGAAAGTGGGAGCAGGTACCTGTCAAAATAAGGTACCCACTCCCCCCAGAAAAATAAACATGCCCAAAAGTGGTGGAGGAGGGGGAAAAGGGAAACTTCCCATTTTGGATGAAGTTCTGCTTTAAGTATATCATCTGCTAATCTGTAAATTACATTATTGTAATAAATGACTTTGTCATTGTCAGTTTTAAGTTTGTACTATTTTATGCGTCTCGAAAATTGTTATAAATCTATGAGGTCATTTTAATTAGCTGCTGCCTCAATGCTTTCACTATTCTTAGAAGCTGCATGATACCATTCTGTTTTAATTTAGGGCACAGTTTGTGGCCAGCCTTGCCCCGAGGGTCGTTATGGCAGAAACTGTACACAGGAGTGCCAGTGCCACAATGGGGGGACATGTGACTCTGCCACAGGCCAATGTCATTGCAGCCCTGGATACAATGGGGAAAGGTGAGAAAATGATAATGTCCCACTCTGAATCCTAACAAGAACAAATTCCTTGTGTATTGTCAAAGGGATAACTACACATTCAAGAAATATAGAATAAACTGTACATGCCTTAATCCATAGAATCTAGTCTTGATCCTGGCTGATCTCTCCTTCCCATGCTGTCTGCATCTGTCATCTATCACATCATGGTGACATCCACCCCAGCACTTAGAGGTGATTGATAGCATTAGATGTGCATGTTTCCCAATGTGACTGTGTAGAGGCTCTCTGTTCCGTGCTGTGCAATGTGTGACATCAGATTATGCCCCCTGCTGCCTAGAGCCTGAGAAATAACTTCTAATCTGTGTACTTTATAAGGCTGTGGAGGAGAAAGGGCTGCAGACTTCATTGGGCTTATGTAAAGGTTTATCATCACTTCATTGCTATAGTCAGGGCTGCTGTCAGAAATCACAGGGTCCAGCATAGGCTACCTGACAGCCCCCCCGTGCTAAAAATACACAAAAACTATTATTAGTGGGCACAGACACATCAACATTCCTGCTCAATCTAAAAGATCCAATTGTATTGCTTTAATAAATAAAGCTCTGTGTGTAAATGATGTATTGGGGCTCATTCACATGGTCCGTATGGCCTGTACAATGTAAATCAGCAGTTTGTTAATGTGGCTGGAGCCAACTAGAGCAGCCTATATTAAACTATAGGGGCACAACAGCTGTAGGAACACAGCCGCAGGTGTGGGTGCAGGTGTACGACCCTGAACCCTGAACACAGATAGCGTGCATTCAGGGCCACTCACCCACACCTATTAAATTAGGCTCCGTTTGTACAGCCGCTGAGTCTCCGTAGAGTGACAGATGTCTTCAGCCACATGAACAAACAACTCATTCCCATGGCCAGAGCACCTGTGTGAATGAGCCCTGGGTGTCGGTGGTATTTAGAACACCATCACTGTCTGTTCCATGGTCTTTGCAACGTCTGGTAATGTTAAAGAGGTAATTAAAGTGAAGATAAAAGATTTACTAACACAGTTTTGATCCTAAATGTTTTAGATGTCAAGATGAATGTCCAGTTGGGATGTACGGAGCAAACTGTGCAGAGACCTGCCAATGCGTTAATGGCGGCAAATGTTACCACATCAGCGGTGCGTGTCTTTGTGAGCCGGGCTATACAGGGATATACTGTGAAACGCGGCTGTGCTCAGAAGGTCTCTATGGGATGAAGTGTGATAAAAAGTGTCCGTGTCATGTGAAGACCACGCGGAGGTAATTTAGAGGATGGCATCAAATGTATGGTTGTTGTGATGTGTTCTCTGAAACATTATCAATGATTAATAATAACTCAAACTATTCTTTTGTCTGTGTTGTCATGAAAAATAACCCTCCTTGTTTCTAGAGCATTTTCTTCTGAATGAGTACATTTTATATCCCCCCAGAACCCCCCTCCAAAATTCTTGTCCCACAAGAATTGAGAGGAGATGATATTTATCACAGAAAGATCATTAAAGTGAGCGTAAACCCAAGAAAGAATGAAATTAATGTTTTTCCCTTTACTTTTCATCTGGTGATTCTGCCAGTACCACACCCCCTTTCCTAGAGTGACAATGCTCACTTTCTGTACTGTATATCAACCCTTTCTCCCTGGACTATGTAGATGGGCAGACGTTGCCCACACAGAAACCGACATGCATGAAGAAGTTGGTTCTCTGGTTGGGCATTAGTTGCAGGTAGTATCAAGAGAGTGATTTTGTCCTCTGTCACTGACCACACTCCCTGCACACCACTGTGTCAGATGGGGTAGACAGAAATTAGAGAAAATTTATATTAGTACCACCCACTGCTACCCCCATACCGATGCATTGACGTCATCCTATTGGTCACTTGAGGTACATGGGGGTAGTGAGGGGATCGGTCACCCTTTGATGAGAGAGAAGACACCAGGGTCCAGTCTCCTAGGTCCCCTGAAGACAAGGATTCTGCTGTAAGTGAAAGTAAAACCTTTATCCCAAAGCTGTTACTATAACTGCTTATAAAGTGTTAGCTGGAGTTCAGCTTGAAGTTGTTAGTGTATCTAAATGTGCTAGTCCGTCTACAGGTCCCCTTCCCCCAGACTGACAAGGCTGCTGTCTAAAGGTGCCCCTATGCTTCATCATCCAATAATAGGAGAGGTGTGTTATGGGCCATACACACTATACAATTGTCTTTAGATTTTTTCCTTTAGATTTACCAAAACCATAAAATATGAGGTCAAATCTAAACACTTTCAATTTGTATGCAATCAGGCAGGCCCCTGGACTACATAGTTGAAGGAAATCAAAAGGAAATCTAATAACAAAAGTTGTATAGTGTGTATCCAGCTTTACTGCCCAGATCACCAGGTGAAAGCAGAGGTAAAATAAACCTAAAAAAAAAAAGAAAACAAATGCAGTCGCCACATCTAATGATTAGTAAGCTGCAATATAATACAATTTTGGTTTAGGGTTTAATACCCCTTTTACCAACATTTTTTAATGGTATATTTATTAGACCAAAAAAAGAGCCAATATGAGAAGTTCATTGTTAAGATTTACAATAACAAACACTGAACGTTTATATGCATAACATTGCAGCTACCTTCAGAGCCCATTCAGACTAGCGCGACATGACTTTGGGGGGGCGACCTGTGAAGTCGCGTGCACCGCGACTTCGGCACGACTTGCAGGGACTTCACATAATGGAAGTCTATGCAAGTCGCTCCGAGGTCGCCCCAAAGTAGTACAGGACCCTTTTTCTAAGTCGGAGCGACTTGTGTCGCTCCTAATAGAACGGGTCCTGTACTACTCAATGGACCGCGACCGAGCGCGACTTGTCAGGCTGACAAGTCGCCTGACAAGTCGCGCTAGTTTGAATGGGCTCTCAGAGAACATATAGATAAACTAGCGTTTTCTGACTTGTCTGGATACACACTATACAATTTTCTTTCGATTTTTTCCTTTGGACTTACCAAAACCATAAAATATGAGGTCAGACCTACACACTTTCAATTTGTATGCAATCAGGCAGGCCCTTGCACTACATAGTTGAAGATAAATCTAATGGAAATCTACCAACAAAAGTTGTATAGTGTGTATCCAGCAACCCTTTTGGATACACACTATACAACTTTTGTTGGTAGATTTCCATTAGATTAAAGCATCATACACACGGTCAGATTATCGAACGATCTTGCGTCTGATTTTTGTTGCATGCTAGTCTCATATGGAAAGTGAAGAGGTTACTTTCATACGAAAATTCCCGTATGACAGAATTCAACTCCAGAAGTGATGTCATGTGTTGAATTGTTTTGTATGTGTTCTTTCGTTTCTGAACATGCCTAGTCTTGCTCTTACAATTTTTTTCGGACGAAAACTGTACTAATTAAATGAAAATCGGACGTTGTGTTGACGTACGATTAAAAAATGTATTGCCTGCACATCCAGATTTTGTCGTCTGAAAATTTGTAATCGGCTGTCTAAAGCACTATACTAACAATCCGAAAATAGGCAGATCGTTCATCGGACGAAATTTTACTTCCGATATTCGTATCGTGTGTACGGGCCTTAACCTTCAACTATGTAGTGCAGGGGCCTGCCTGATTGCATACAAATTGAAAGTGTTTAGGTCTGGACTCAGATTAGTGGTTGAAACCAACTGTGTATAAGCATACCCTTCTTATAGGGCTATGGATTATATATGCCTCATTTCCACTGAGAGGAACGGTTCGGGTCGGTACAGTTTGGAAGGGTTAGAATGGTCCGGTCTATTCAGGTGAGCGTTTCCACTGCAAGTCGGGCCACCAGGGACCATGCGGGGTTTACACCAAATGAGGTGTTTGTTTTGCTCTTTCATTTGACGTGAGCACTGAAGTTTTCCTGTCCGCCAATCAGTGGAATCTATCGTGTGACGCCAGTAGCTCCGCCCTAACCGTACCGTACCATTTCCTATGGCCCTACATCTGAAGCAGGACCAGGAATGGTGCGGTTTGGTTCGGTTGTATGGGCCACTTTCATAATGGAAACACTCAAATTAGCGTACCGTACCGAACCGACCCGAACCGATCCGCTCAGTGGAAACGAGGCATAATTGATCCATTACCTTAAAATCCAAGGTCTAGGATTTTCCACTGGGAGACATTGCAGCTGGGGACATATATACTGCCAAAGCTTTCGAATCCTGTTTACAAGTATGAGAAAAATCTGGCAAGCATAGCCGTCCACCAACATCTCCATATTCCTCACAGCTGAAATGTATGTGTGCCCGGACAAAGCAATAAATCTTATTCTATTGCCTTATGTTGGATGCTGACCAAGCCCCCATGTGCTGTGATGGACGCAAACCCTGGGGTGCTCCATAAACTCTATATAATGCATCTTATGGAACTGGGGAAAGCACATCAGTATGTTTGTGTTACAATGCTTACCATTTGATAGGAGACAACCCACTGCCTAATGGGCCATACACACTATAAGATTTTCTGAAGACTTTTTCCTTTAGACTTACCAAAACCATATAATATGAGGTCAAACCTAAACACTTTCAATTTGTATGCAATCCGGCAGGCCCTTGCACTACATAGAAAAGGTAAATCTGAAGGAAAAAGTCTTCAGAAAATCTTATAGTGTGTATGGCCCTTAACTATATAGAAAATCTAGGATTATAATTCTGGATGATATCACAGTCATGATTTAACGTTATTATTCTAAAAATGACTTGGATTCCTGATTACCCATTTCACATGCTGTGTAGTTAGCTTTTCCCGGACTTCACCGGCGTGTAGTAAAAAAAAAAAATCCCCACAGAGCCCAGAGGAAAGTAATTTCATGTATTGACTTTGGGTGCTGTGATTAATCAGTGCTAAGGTGATAGTTAATGCTTTGCTTGCTCATCTCAGCAATGAATGATTGTGACTGCTAATTCCCAACACACACACCCTCAGGCTTCCCTGACTCTATAACAAATTGAGAGAAAACAATATTGGATGCCCACATACTACGCATGGCAAAGCAACCTGAACACAAACCAAGCCCTGATCTCATTTTGCCTGCAATGCATAGTCATAAAAATTCAATAAAAGCTTGCTGTTGTCATTTTATCACATATTCATTGTATGGTCATATAGACAACATCTACTAGCAACTAAATATTTGAAAACAAGTTTAAAAAAAATAAAAAATCACAGTGATGTTCAACCACAATAAGTTAGAAAGATTTCTATTTGTACAGGTAAAATTTGTAAAATTTGTAAATTTTGACCACGGTATATATTATTTGTTAGACCAAAAATAAAATAGTAATTTGGACTCAAAACAAACATTACATTTTTCTATAAATTGTCCTGCTTACTTTGAGCTAGCCATACATGGCTAGATTTCTCCTGTTTATCCTGCAGGCACCGAGGAAAAAGAAAATAAAAATTGATTCCCCCACCTATGCTAAACAGACATTGACAGTTCCCCACCCGACTCCTTTAATTTTCAGCTGGGTCACTCCAAGCTTGAATTTTGGCCCATTCAATATGAATTGGTCAAAATCCAGTCATTTGGCCAATTTAAGTCTAGTATAGCTAGTCAATCAGTCCAGTAAAGCCAATGGATAAGCATGACAGCCAAGCATCTACGTTTTTCAATATATCTTTTATTGCAAATTTAACAAGAGACTTAAGAGACTTAAGATTTAAAGTAGTTGTAAACCTCAGACATGAAATATGAATAAAGCATATCCCTCTATAGTACAGGTGTCAAACACAAGGCCCCCCAGGTTATTTCCTGTGGCCCTCGCACCTCTCCTGCAGCTGTGGCACCCCTCTTTTCTCTGCCCCACCTTGTCTCTGTAGACGGCAGCAGAGAGGACAGAACTCCTTTGCCAGATCCTGCACTTCTCTGTGCTGCTACAGAAATGCTCACCTTTGCCCCTCCCCCTTTCTCAACTGTCGGCAGCAGAACTCCTGCAGTTCCTGCACTTCTCTGTGCAGCTGCAACGCCACCTTGCCTTTGCCTCCCCTGGTCTCAGCATTCAACAGACTCTGGAAGCTGACTCCAGCCCTCCTCTGGTTCTCCTCCAGACCCTGCTTTTCTTCCCAGATTCACCCGCATCTTCTTCCTGGCAGCAGCACAAGGTAAGGGGGTGCATTGTGATGTAAGGAAGGGTGGGTGACTCTTGACTTCTGATGGTGGGGGGTTCTTGACATCCCATGTAAGGGGCGTGGGGTGCTATGTACATCTAATCCTACAGATATAACCGGCCCTTTGAGGGCTACCATAATGATGATGTGGCCCTCGATGAAATTTAGTTTGACACCCCTGCTCTATAGTGTGTACTTTTATAGCGTATGTCAATTAGGAGCACTAAGTGTCACTTTTGTCTGCTGCCTCGTTTGTATGCATGAATCACTTCTGACAAGTTTTCCTGACACCAAGAGAAAAATGGTGACAAGGGAAGGACCTCCAGTGGATTGACAGCTTCAGCTCTGTTCCTGTTAGTTGTGTGATGGGGGGGGGGGTCCCTTCCCTCCAATCAGCTGTCAGAGCTCTCCTCACTGAGCTCTGTAGAGTGTAACTTCAGCTCTCTGCCCCCTTTTTCTGAACTCTCAGACAAGCTTTTAAATTTCAGCACTTTCAACAGATGTGGAGAAGAGAGTGCTGCAGATAAACAGGTACAACTTATGTAAGAGGATTTGTTTAATCTCTGTGTATCACCTGAGGCTGT
Source organism: Pelophylax lessonae (assembly GCF_965119305.1). NCBI lineage: Eukaryota > Metazoa > Chordata > Amphibia > Anura > Ranidae > Pelophylax > Pelophylax lessonae. The sequence continues at coordinate 203,483,367 of NC_138768.1, forward strand.
TCACCTCACTGGGGGTATTTAGTTGTGTACAACCTCTATAGCAATATTTAACAAAAAACGAAAGCTTATATTAAAAAATACCAAGTGAATATGACTTGATCATAACTTTAATAAATATTTTTACTTGGATTGATTTTATCCTAATTGCATCATTTGATATTGCATGATTTTTTATTTTGAATTAAGAAACTACAATTCTTTCTGGCAGCTTATATGTGGATAACAATGTACTATATAAAGTTATCATCTGTCCCAACACTATTAGTAACAACACATTTGCCTCTTCTGTGGTTAAACATGTGGGGGCTTGCATGGTAAGACCTCAATATTTACATGTCTACATGTGCTATTAGGGATTTCCTTATTGCATGTTATTAAAAGGTTCCCCATGTATGGTATAGAAATGTCTCTTTAAATAGTTATATTCAACAGTGAGTGGATATCTTTCCAACGTGAAGGAAATCCCCTCTTAGACAATTGTCATGGGAACAGCTGTCCCCATTGGAAGATTTCTTCTCTATTCCTGTCCGGGTAGCAACTCAAAAGTTCAGATTTACCCTCACTGTCATTCCCAGTGACATTGGTGATTTGGGTAATTAGAATGCCTTTAGCTATATTTTAAGGCAGGGGTGGGGAACCTTTTTTCTGCCAAGGGCCATTTGGGGATTTATAAAACCATTCGGGGGACGTACAAAATTATCACCTTAAAAATTAGCCTGTTATATTTGGTCAAACATTTAATTAACTCACCCCTCATGTGATGGCTGCAACTGCTTCTCTTTGGTGAGGTGTGTGATGTTAGCTGGTATTGATGATGTTGCTACTCGCAACGTTTTCCAGGTTTGCATCGCTCAGTCTGGAGCGCAGACGACTTTTATGTGGTGGTAAGTTTTTTGAAAAGAACTGCTGGCAGGTACTGCTGGTGGGTATAGCTGGCTGGTACTGCTGTGAGTACTGCTGGATGGTACTGCTGGCTCAGGCTGATACTGCTGTGGGTACTGCTGGCTGGTACTGCTGTGGGTACTGCTGACTCAGGCTGGTACTTAGCTGTAGGTACTGCTGGCTGGTACTGCTGGCTAGTACTGCTGGCTCAGGCTGGTACTTTGCTGTGGGTACTGCTGGCTGGTACTGTGATGTAGGTACTGCTGGCTGGTACTGTTGTAGGTACTGCTGACTCTGGCTGGTACTGCTGGCTCTGCTGTGGGTACTGCTGGCTTTGCTGTGGGTACTGCTGTGTGTACTTCTGGTACTGCTGGCTCTGGCTGGTACTGCTGTGTGTGCTACTGGCAGGAAATGCTGGCTAGGAGAAGTGTAGCAGCGCCACGCTGGAGAAAGAGGTGATGTTTCCTGTATTGGTCACGGGCGGAGTGCATTTGATATCACTCCACCTGTGACTCACTCAGACTGTCATAACGGAGCAGGAACTATACAGGAAGCATCAGCTTCATTCTGACAGATCAGCTGAGAGACACAGACTCAGCTGCATGGGGGGCCGCACCAGATGACTTCGGGGGCCGCATACGGCCCCCGAACCATAGGTTCCCCACCCCTGTTTTAAGGGGTTAATTTATAATAAAAATGTGCATAGTCATTCACCCTGTAAAAGTGTACATACATTCATTATGTGCAAATGAAAAAATAATATTGTAAATAGGCTATATCTTGTGCTGTTCGAATGTAAATCATTGATTTAAAGTGGTAATGACTGCGTTTGACCACTAGATGTGTTAAGTATCATAGGTATCTGGTGGCCAAATGTAGTATTTTCCATTAAAAATCAATGATTTACATTCAAACAGCACTGAATACAGTATAGACCATTTACATTTCCCCCCCTTTGTACAGAATGTACATGCACTTTTTACTGGATAAATGGCTATGCACATTTTTTAAAAATGAACCCCAAAGTCTTTAAACCTGTTACTAAACAGGTGTGTTACCTGTAATTCTGGATAGTCGTTTTTGTGGTCAAGCACCACCCTTTACATGCAACGTGTGCGCCCCTACCCGGAAGGCGGCGTTATTTGGTCAGCAAGAGGATATCCTGGTAAGAAAAACATTGTGTGATATTATGTTGCCAGCCAATTTGCATACTCTAATGACCACCCCTTTCTAACTGGGATATAGCTGTAAAGAACAATATAGGTTTTTCTGACTTAGTTTAGCATTATTAGCAAAATTGCACAATATTATTTCGTTATTTATATGCCATTGTAGACAGATCTCCCAGTGTGTCTGTGATTTGTTTGTATATGGATTGTGGAAGCTGGAATGAAATACTGAAATGTACTGTAATGTCATTTTTTTATGTATTGTCATTTTTTAACAGCATGGATTTAGTTATTGCAATGGATATGGTTTACAACATGTAGTGTTTATTTCTGCATTACAGAAGAGAGTTAGGCTTGGGGAAATGTGACTGATCTTATGGCTTCAATACGTTTTGGGTCATTGGAGTTGATTTACTAAAGGCAAATAGGCTGTTCACTTTTCAAGGAAATTTACACACAGCCTAGTGAATGAGGGTGAAGTTCCAAAAAATAATCACATTAAAGGAAAATAAAAAACAGCATTTTTGCTTGAACATGATTGGATGATGAAAGTCAGCAAAACTTGACCCCATTTACTAAGCTCTGGGGAAAATTCTCCTGCAAAGTGAATTGTCTCTTTTTACTTTTAGTAAGTCAACCCCATTCTCCTGGAAGCAGAGTACATATATACCTACAAATATAAAGTTAGATAATTCTGCATATGTGTAGTGGTTCAGTAAATCGGGAAGTATTAAAGATGTAAGCTCAGCATGAAGCATATTCAGCAATGGCAGGTTACCTATTCTTCATATAAGGGCTCTTTTACACGGCCGCTCAGTTTTTTAGCTCCGCTGCGGCACATTTTTTTTTTTTTTTTCACGGACACGTCATCCGGTCCGTATGTCCGCATATCATCCCATCCATTTGCGGATGATATACGGACATAATGTTAGTCTATGGGGATTGCGGATGTCAGCGGATGACACCGCTGACATCCGATTTTGCATCAGTTCCGTTTTTTTAACTGAGGAAAAATAGGGTTCTGTTCCTTTCCAAAAAACAGAACAGAACTGAAAGGACACAAATCGGATGTCATGACATCCGCAATCCCATTGACAAGCATTATGTCCGTATATCACCCGCAAACGGTGGGGTGATATACGGACATACGGAACGCCCGTGTGAAGATATTCTTTAGACTATATACAAACTAGTATGGGTATATCAGCATATAGTAATAATTCTTGCTGCTTTCATTTCCCAACTGTACCTTCCATTTGGCAGGTAATTCTAAGGATGCCCAGAGGAGCCTGACTGACAGTAATTCTTATAAAATAGTCTTTACATTGACAGGACAGTTGATTTGGTTCTTAGAAGTCTCCTTGTAGTTGAAGGGAGAATGCTATCAGGGAAAGTGGTATAAGGGTCCCATTGTGCTGCTCTTGTTAACACGCTCCTTCCACACAGCTGACCCTGTCAGTTTGTTATGTAGGAACAGCTGGCTCTAAATGCACACTCAATGGGACTGCTGTTTCAGGTAGAGACAGATGGGCTTCCATCCAGGTACGGGATATATGGATGGAGTCTATAACACAAAGGTCAAAACAGTGATAAAGTCCTTTAATTCTGTGCTTAGTAGACAATTAAATATACATTATATTGTCAGAAGTATTGGGACGCCTGCCTTTACATGCAGATGAACTTTAATGGCATCCCAGTCTTAGTCCGTAGAGTTCAGCATTAGGTTGGCCCACCCTTTGCAGCTATAACAGCTTCAACTCTTCTAGGAAGGCTATCTACAATATTTAGTTGTGTGTCTATGGGAATGTTTGACCATTCTTCCAGAAGCACATTTGTGAGGGTGGGCCAACTCAATATTGAACCCTACGGACCAAGACTGGGATACCATTAAATTTCATGTCTGTGTAAAGGCAGGCGTTAAAATGCTTTTAAACAGCAAGAGAAGTGTGCACCGACCTAGTGTATTACCAGAAAAAGAATTTATTAAAAATGAAAGTACAACATACATTATACTCACAAATGCATGACGTATACATGCATGGTAAATAAAAGTGGAACAAGTCGCCTCCAAGACTGCTGGGATGCACCGATGATGCCAGGAGACCTGGTGGCATCCGTGTGAGCTTGGTTGATGCATTTCAAAGGAAAACCCTCTTCCTCAGAGCCAGATATGTATGTTGTCCTTTAATTTTTAATAAATTATTTTAGTGGTAATGCACGAGGTTGGTGTGCCCTTCTCTTGTTGTTGTTGTTGTTTTGCAGTTTGTTTGGATACCCACGGTCCTGAGGGCAGCATGGTCCTGAGGCAGCAAGACCATAGGTTGTGATATCAAGGATCACATACACCACTTACCTTCACATATACCGCTCTAGAGCGGGAAAATTATTGTCCTAATTCTTTTGACAATATATATCTCTTTTATGTAAATAAATATATTCATATATGTGTTGTTTCAAGATAAAATCCTGCAACAAAACTATTTAGCAGAACTTTAACAATCCACTCAGGAAATAGTTTAAAGTGGTTGTAAAGGCATGAATACGTAGAATGCATTAAGGTAAAAAAACCTTCTGTGTGCAGCAGGCCCCCAGCCCCTCTCAATACTTACCTGCAGCGATGTGCATGACAGTTTCGGTTCTCTGGATTCACCCTCCTCATTGGTTTAGACAGCAGTGGGAGCCATGCTGTCAATCACAGCCAATGAGCCAATGAGAATGAGAATGGACACTTAGAACAGCGGCTCTGCTTTGGTGGCCCCACAGCAAGCTGTTTGCTCTGGGGGCATGCGGCAGGAGGGAAGGGCCAGGAGTGCTGGCGGCGGACCCGAGAAGAGGAGGATTAGAGCTGCTTATGCAAAACCACTGCAGGTAAGTATAACATGTTTGTTATTTTTTAAAACAAAAAACTTGCCTTTAATATCAATTTAAAGTAGAATTCCAGCTAATACGTAACTAAACCTTAAACTGTCCCCTGCCCCCTCCTAACACCTATGCTAAATAACCTGTGTAAAAAAGATGTATATGCAGTACTTATCTATTTTTATGCCCCTCTGGGCGGGTTACGTGATCTCCCTTGTGTCAGCCAGTCTCAGCTGCAGGGGAGAGGAGAGCGCTCTCCAACAACAGCTAGTAAAGCCTAATGCGGTGATGGCATTCATAGGCTTCAATGGCCTATCCGTTGTCTGTGCTTCATCTTCTCCCCTGAAGCTGCACTGGTTGACACAGTAGAGCCAAATCACATGATCAGAGTGGCTTGAAAATTGTTAAGTATATACATCTTTCTTACACAGGTTAGTTAGCATAAGTATTAGGAGGGGGAAGGGGCAGTTTTAAGGCTAGTTAGGTGTAAGCTGGAATAATTTTGTATTGCACTAAATCCATTGAAGCACTGATTAGGCAATAAGGCTGTCCATACATGGCTTGATTTCTCAATCAATTTCCTCATTCATGCTAAACTGTATGGATAGAGGTATCTCCAATGCCAGGGCAACACCTGTGACTACCTGAATACCTCAACAGTGACTGAATCTGATAGGATGCAGTTACTCCCATAGAAAAAAAATAAAAATTTGATGGACTTTACTGGCAAATAATGCATAAAAAACATTGTTTGTTTATTTGCATCAATGTTAAAACAGCTTATATCTCAAGCTTATATTTCAATTAAAAACAATACATGCATGATTTTAAGTGAATACAACTGCTAACTCACTAATATCCTATTTACAAAAATACACAAATAAATTCATCGAATTTATGATTGTATGGTGGATTCATAAGTCCACAGAGTCAACGCGTTTCTGTCATTTAGCTTCCTCGGGACGCATGAGAATTCAGTAGCAATCACTAAATGTGCAAAAAAACAACAAAAAAGCACATATAACATATAGAAAGAATACAAATTCAATACTAGAGATAATAATAATAATCATTTATATATTGTATCCCATATACAGGTAAAGCATCCTGTTCATGCAGGACCAGATTGACAACAGGCTGTGGAGAGTTTTGTCCTAATAATGTGACAATATCAGTAAAAGAAACTTTGAGTAAATAAGCTAGTATATAGCATACCACATAGGTATGTTATCTGCTAGCTTCTTTACACAGACATGCATGCATGAACAAGGTGCTTTACCTGTATATGGGATACAATTTATAAATGTTATTATTATTATGTCTAGCATTGATTTTGTATTCTTTTTATATATTATATATTTTCTTTTTTCGTTGTTTTTTGCACATTTAGTGATTGCCGCTGAATTCTCATGAGTCCTGATGAAGCTAAATGAGAGAAACACATTGATTCATGAGGACTCAAGATTCTACCAAACAATCATATATTCAATACATTTTTTCAATTGTATTTTCATCAATAGTGGTATTAGTAATCTAAAACAATAGATACAGTAAGCACTAGGAAATTCCCAGCTGAGGTGACCATGAGGTGACAGTAACTCACTTGGGCATAAATACAAAGTAGTGCAGCGCTAAAACAAAGCTTTAAAAACTTTTCCATGTATGTATATCTCACAGTGTATATAAAATAATCACATTCCTATGCAAAATCCAAAAGTGCAAATTATAAACATATAAAGTTCATGTGATGAAGTGTCCAAACCAAGATGCAATTCCCTGAAGACGTGCATGCGTACGAAACACGTAAGGAGGAGCCTGACACTCTGACGTCACACCGCGGCATCTGGTTCCTGGAGCGGAGGCCATCTTGCTATGTTCGACCATTTTCTCTTTGCTTTTATCCATGTGAAATACCTTTAAATATAATAAAAATATACTACACTATCACACAATTGTGGGGATCCATGTGGTGAGCTATTCTGTATAGGACGAGTTGCTTGGGCGTACCTGACCGTTACTTAGAAATCTATTACGAGGATCAGGAAAGAGGTCCTATGTGATGGCTTAACTGTATCATGCAAATCTTTTGGTTTGTTCTGGTGAGTGCATAGTTTTGGTGGAATCGGTGCACTTGTTGATACATGTGTGGCATCATTGCATTAAGAAGCTCTTGTAGCGATATTTATGTTGGAAGCATCTTTATTTGGAAACTTCATTAATTTTATATGCTTATAATTTGCACTTTATTTATCGTGTGTGTTTGCAAAAATGTTGCACTATTTTTGGCACATTGAGTTTAATTTTGCATAAGAATATGATTATTTTATATACACTGTGAGATATACATACACTGATTTTTTTTTTTCATAGCTTTGTTTAAGTGGTATTAGTGAATCAGAAGTTTTAGTGACTTTAAAATCATATGTGTATTGTTTTTCATTGAAAACTCCATTGAAATATAAGCTATGGGTATTTAAGGATGTGGCAATTGACTGGTATATCTTAGGATGCAGTTACAGTTTGTATAATATTTTCCATCTGGCTCAGTCAATGTTTAAATTAACTTTTCTCAAATAAGGTCATGCTTAAAGGGTTACTCAGGGCTCGCATTTTGTATTACAGAAGTCAAGACATCAGTGGCTGGCCTGAGGGTTGGGGAGGACTCCATGGGGACCTTATGGCCACACTCTTACTTCCTATATTTAAGTGTTAGTTCATCAAGAAGTGGATTTACTCTACACCAGGGATCCATAAACTACGGCCCTCCAGATGTTGCAGAACTACACATCCCATGAGGCATTGTAAAACTCTGACATTCACAGACATGACTAGGCATGATGGGAATTGTAGTTCCTGAACAGCTGGAGGGCCGTAGTTTGAAGACCCCTGCTCTAGACCATGTATATGCAGGACATGTGGTAACAAACATGTCTGCGTAGGTGTGAATAAACTCATAGATTTTCCCTTTGTACTTCACACTAAACTGCAGTGCATAGAATTGAACCATAATATTGGCTCTTTAGTCTTGTGGACTACTTTTATGGTACACTTTATATTTGTCACTTTTAGCACTTTACGTTTGTGAATCTTTGCACATGAATGGTTGCACTTTAATGAAGTATTATTTATTGGGGCTGCATATTTATGTTTTTAGCTCTTTTGTGGCTTTTATATACTGACCTATCCTCCAAGCTGCCTGAGTGGATTTTTTCTATCGCCGATCTTTTTTCGGGATTGCTATAGATGAAAATCTGCCGCATAGAAAATAATTCGATTTTTACTTGACATGCATTTACCTTTCAGCAAAATGCAACAGTTTTGCTGCATCAAAATGGATGTGAATAGGCCCTAGATGGATGCTCCTCCAGTAGTGAGCTCCTTCTGTCAAAATGTGGGTACTCCTGTGGATTTATGGGTGTTGTCACCCACCTTTCCGTGTTCCAGCATCTCTTGTTGCCTCTTTGCAGTGATAAGAGAAAACGTTCATATACTGTACTCTACACAAAGACAGAATAGAATTGGCATAACTGTGTGTTTGGTGTCATATTCAGTGGTGAAATCATTTGTTCTCTTTTCTCTTTCATCCTCTGTCTTCCCAGCTGTCATCCAATGTCTGGAGAATGTTCCTGTAAGCCTGGCTGGTCTGGACTCTACTGTAATGAGACTTGTTCTCCCGGCTTCTATGGCGAATCCTGTCAGCAGATCTGCAGCTGCCAAAATGGTGCAGACTGCGACAGTGTGACTGGGAAATGCATCTGTGCCCCGGGATTTACGGTAAATTAGAATTTAAGCTCCTCTGTTTCCTCACTGTATATGTTTTAGAAGAATGGTGAAATCTGATGGTTAATGTTAGTTAATGACAATGAGGTATGACATTGCTGTATCATTTTACTTTTTAAATGGCGCCTCAGAAGTGGAATGCCATTTTTTGAAATGTATTATTTTCTCAGGATCATGTAAAAACATTTAGCCCCGGTTCACACTTGTGCGTGTGCGGGGTTCGCATGTAATATCGGAGCGCACTGCTCCGACATTACATGCGATCGGCTGTGCGGTGCGAGTTTAGCCATACAGTTTGTATGGCTAAATTCGCACCGCAGCCGCACCAAACACGCACAGGACCCTTTTTTCTAGCCGCATCAGGATCGGATCGCACAGCGGTTCACACTTGTGCGATCCGATCCTGTGCGAGCTGCACGATCGCACTGCGATATGCTATCAAACTGGGGGTGTTGTTAAGATTACATTGACACCCCCAGCGTATCGCATATGGCAGTGTGAACTGCCGGGGGTGCGTGTGCGATGCGGGAACAGGCTGCGAATTCGCAGCCTTCCCGCATCGCATAAATGTGAACCGAGCCTTAAAGTGAAGGCCTTTTTTCTTATGTTCAGAACTACAACATGGTTTTGCATATGAATATTTATTATCTCTAGTTAGTGGAACTCTAGCTGAGATTCAATCCATTTATGGGCAGGCTGTTGTAATAGCTATAACCACCAGCAGTAATCATTGTGTTTTGCCATCAGGGAAGAATCCCTACAGGAAAAAAAAACAATTGTGCTGCGGGAGGAATTCCCACATCAACACAGACTTTGAGCAATTTTCTTTCGGAAATTGTGTGGAGAGGAGTAGGCTGAAAAAAACACGGGCACCATCCCCAAATAAATAACTGGGAAGAAAAATATAATCCAGGTGTGGTGGTGGGAAATGCAAGGAACGGGGAGATCATAAGAAAGGGGAATGATCACCAGACCTGGATAGTGGGGATTTAAATGTGCCTAGTATGTATTAAAAATATATATCCCTATACAATATAAAATTTATAAACATTTTATTTAGCCCCGGTTCACACTAGGGCGACCTGTGAGGCGACCTGGTCGCCTCACAGGTCGCCGCAGGTCGCCTCCCATAGGGAAGCTACGGACCCGTTCTAATAGGAGCGACACAAGTCGCTCCGACCTAGAAAAAGGGTCCGGAGCTTCTTTGGGGCGACCAGGAGGCGACCGCCATAGACTTCAATGTTATGAAGTCTGTGGCGGCCGCTCCGAGGTCGCGGCGCACTGCTCGCACCGCGATCTCGGAGGTCGCCCCTGAAAGTAGCGTCCCGCCAGTGTGAACCGGCGCTTATATAACCAGTTCATTAAAATAGATACAATGTGGATTTGATGATACATCTGCATAACAAGCCCAAAGATCTGATCAAAATAGATATAATCTGCCAATGGATTGACGCGTTTCACTGGAACAGCTTCTTCAGGATTCAGTCAATATTTATATGTCAAACAGATTTGCAATGTATGATAATATCCATTTATAAAAGCCATACAACAGGCTGTGGGATATGGTGACAGGTGACATCGCCTTGACACCCACTGTAATAGACAAGGAAAAGAGGGGACAGGGCCCCCCCTTTCTCTTGGAGGGGGATTAAACCCCCCAAAAACAACAATAACCGGGCTCCCAGGAGGGGAGAAAGGATGAACCCTACCAGAGGACTGGATGTAATAAACAAGAAAGAGATAAAAAGTCTCCAAAAAATCACCAAGCTTAAAAGATGGCCAAAATGGGCGTCAGCAAGCCAGTACAACCATAATTGGGAATACTGCAATGTCCGATCTTCACTTGTGTATCACATGCCATCTGAGAGCAGAATGAGTCCAGTAGTTGCAGGATAGAAAATTGCATCATCTATGGCCTGTCTAAGCAACATTTCGCTTTTTTACAAAGTTAATACTAACTGCTTTGCTGAACAAAGGCTGTTGTGTATTGAGCTGAGGAGGTAAAATATAAATTACACACACACTGTTGGACTTAGAGAACTGACTCCTCCCCATTCTACAGCCCAATACAAAACTTGCAGTTGGAGCAGGAGAGTCTGAAAAGAAAAAGCCTCGGCTTTGCTCTCCGTGGAAAGCTTTCATTGCTTCATAAGTGAATCCTGGGTTATTTCTTAAAATAAGTATTTTATAAAAATACTAATAGCATTAAAAATGTGTAAACTTTAAAGAGAACCTGTCATCATAATAATGATCATAAGCTGAAATGAAATATTTTAAATGCTTACTTGACTACTACAGAAGAGTCCATTCCCCAGCACAGCCTCTTCCGATATCCACTTAAGGACCAGAAGGTTTTTCCCCCTTAATGACCAGGCCAATTTTTTGCGATTCGGCACTGCATTAATTTAACTGACAATTGGGCGGTCGTGCGACGTTGTACCCAAATAAAATTGATGTCCTTTTTTTCCCACAAATAGAGCTTTCTTTTGGTGGTATTTGATCACCTGTGCAATTTTTATTTTTTGCGCTATAAACAAAAAAAATGCAACAATTTTGAGAAAAAAAACGATATTTGTTACTTTCTGCTATATAACATTTCCAATAAAAAAAAAATTTAAAAATCAATTTCTTTCTTCATTTTCTTCAAAATTTTCATCATTTTAAGCCAATTTGTATTCTGCCACATATTTTTGGTAAAAACACAAAGCTAGGGGAAAGATTTATGTCATTTTTATTTCATTTTTTTTTTTTCTAGTAATGGCGGCGACCAGTGATTTTTAACGTTACTGCAAAATTGCAGCAGACAGATTGGACACGCCATTTTTGACAGTTTTGGGGGGACCGGGGACATTACTACAGTAATCAGTGCTAAAAATATGTACTGTTACTGTACTAATGACACTGGCAGGGAAGGGTTTTACACCAGGGGCGATCAAAGGGTTAAATGTATGCCTAGGGGGTGTTTTCTAACTGTGAGGGGGATGGGCTTATGGAATCAACAAAGGGACCTGTGTTCCTAAACAGGAGGAACACAGGAGTCCTGTGTTGATTGCTAACAGAACAATGGTCTGCCATGTTTATAAATGCAGACCGCCATTCTATCTCCCCAGGGAGTGATCGCGGGTGCCCGGCAGCAACCGCAGATCAACTTTCCCTCTCGCGAATCGCCGTGCATGTGCTCCCATAATCGCTTCCAAGGATCGGCGTATGGGTACGGCAATTCGCGCAGCCGGGCCACCTTGCCGCAGTATATCTGCAGTGGGTGGTCAGCAAGAGGTTATAACACTCTCCTCTTCTGGGAGTCTCTGATTACTGTCTGTGCTGACCCAGCATTAATGCCTAAGTTTAATTGATTTTTTTTCTTTACATCAGCAAAAGAAATAATAATTACATTGAATGAGAGGCGTCCCTCATGCTGGTGGCTGCCCTCTTGAAATCTTGTACTTACTCCTGTCCTTGCTATGCAGCACAACTGATTGGCTCCTTGTGCTGCTTCTCTCTCACCTGGTCTGGGCTCTGCTGTTCAGTGACTGCAGGGCGGCTGATACCAAATGAAATACAGATAATACCACTGGTTACATTTAAGAAATTAGATTTATGGATAAATTGAAGTATAACTAAAGTCAAAATGTTTTTTTTTAAGTTTTAGGCAAAGTAGAGATGGATTAGAACGCCTATTAGGTTTTTTTTTTTTTAGCTGTCTGTGCCCCCATTACGGAGATTCATCCTCTGTATTTGTCCTATTTACCATTATCGATGAAAGTAAAAGAAAATCCCAAATATTGGGTTTTCCCCAAAAAGTAATAGAGGGGACATTTTCCAATAAGAACAATAGTTCTGGTGACCTGGGGGGGCCCCACATGGGATTCCCTTATTTTTTTGCAGGGATTTGCTTTCACTTCCTGTATTGGCTATGGGACAAGAAGTAAAGGTAAATCTCCCCAATGGGATACAGGTGGCGAAAAAAATAAATAAAAATCTAGCAGGGGTTATAACCCTCCCTTACTCCCTTACTTTATTCAAAAAAAAAGTTTTGCCTATAAATCTACATTAATGAATACAGAGCTGCAATATTTTGTGTCTGTTATACCTAAAGTACAGCTTATGATTCATGAAATGTTTAGAAGAAAATGGCAGGACCTGGAAAATGGAAATCATTAGGTGGCTGGATCCCGAGATCAGAGTGTTTGAACCTATGGTTAGGCTGTCAGCATAACGTTCAAAGTCTTTAACATGTTTTGGCCATACCTCCCCAATGACATAAAACCCCTTAGAATGCAAAACTTACCATATCTCCAAGATAACTGATTGCATACCTGTATATTACCCTTGTATAAAATGCTAAAATCAAAAATCCTAAACATCCATCCTCTGGGGAATCCTAACTGTTATCTGCAATTCATTCTCTTGCGTCGCTTTTTTATGAACCTAATTTGCAAATTTTCCTGATGAGTGCTACTGATTGTGCTTTGACATTGATTGCAATTTGTATTTCACCAAGTGTACACTAGAGGGAATAAAACATCATTTTGGTGATGATGTTTTCCTAACGATTGCGTTTTCTTTGTATCACTGAATTAAGTCAAGAGCTAGGGAAGAGTATTATAACATAATTCTAAGTGTGCCATAGAAGGTTGTATATTCAGGCTACGGATTCAAACATCACATTCCATCATTTGGCTGGGCAAGGGTTGAAAAGTGATTCTGAGAATTGGGAGTTCTTGTTTTCCAACACAGAGATCTTCAGGCCTATTGGAAGATATTTGCAGCTAATGAAAGACCTTTCCTCTTCTCAGTGGAAATGGGAACAACGAGCAGATTTCTCACTGCTTGACATTCTCTGTGACTGATCTGCCTGTCTATGACCCCCGCTATATGCCTGGAAGCTGACAAGCAGCTGGTACTTATTCATGGCACACTGGGCCTCTCAAAACATGCGTAAAGTCCCAGTATTTTCTGACTTCCAGACAGATGCTTGATCGGGCATGTAGATCAACAACCTGCTCCATTGAGCCAGGCTTCATTTATACTGGAGTGGATAGTAAGTGCTTGGTACACATTTCACTGTCTATGGCATGGCAGGTTTTAGATACCAATCAGTAAGCTCCAAATTTTATAATATAATGCAGAGAAGTAGAAATGTGGTTTCTTATTACAAGTAGGCTGCAAGTAAAGGCAGAAAACTCAAAATGTGCATACTTGCTCCAGGACCAATGACTGCGTCCGCATGACAACCAAAAAAAAAAAAAAATAGCATTTTCAGGAGAAATCAGCTATGATAGCTGCTGTATTTCCCTTATAATCAGGTAACTATTAAATACTGCCAAAAAATATATTTTTTTATTTTTATTTGAGCCAATAGGTGGAGATTCCACCTCTTTTTTTAAGTGGCAATTCATTGCTATTTAACCCCTTGATGCACAAAGTCTGCTGTTAACAGAGATCAGTAGCTCAAGGTGAAATTTACACATAAAACAGAATGCCCCAATCACAGAGGCTTGTTGCTTATTAGACGGACCAGTTCATTGTTTCAGCAAAAGGCAATCTGTCTGACAATTATTACTCTGTTGTTTTTTTTAGCTAACCCACAGTACTCTGAGATTCATTTGTAATGTGTTAGCTGTTTAAATAACAAAGACTGTATACATATAGTAAAGCAGATATAAAATAGTTTAACACCGCATTCACATTGATCCGACTTGTCAGGCGACTTGTCAGCCTGACAAGTCGCGGTCCGTCAGCTCCCATTGTGTAGTACAGGAGCCGTTCTAATAGGAGCGGCACAAGTCGCTCCGACTTAGAAAAAGGGTCCTGTACTACTTCAGGGCGACCTGGAGGCGACTTGCATAGACATTCATTTTATGAAGTCGCGCCGAAGTCGCGGTGCACGCGACTTCACAGGTCGCCCCCTAAGTCGGAGCGACATAATGTGAACGGAGGCTTAACGTGTAGGAATTTACAAAAATAAAAATATTAACCAAAACATTATTAACCAATAAAAATGCTAAATATTGGGCAACAAATCACATTTTAGTTTACTGTAGTAAAATCAGATATCTGATTGATTGGTACGAGTTGATACATTTCATGCTTACTTTTGAAACAAATGAAACCTAAAATAGCAATTCTGTTTCTTTTTTTATACATGTATACATTAAAACCCTTGAAAAAAGGATAAAATTGTAAATTTCAAATTTCCAGTTTGGCACATTTCTGCTGCAGATGGGTTACTTAATATTGTGTTTTGCCATTCATTATACTGTATGTACTTGCTTATTTGCCTTAATATTTTTGTCTGGTGTATTTTTTTTTTAAACAACATCTTAGGATTCATAAAGAATAAATATAAACATGTTTTAGTATAAGAAAGCTATGCCTACCATTTTGGTTTCCAGCTAGTTGGAAAATAAATCTTTTCCTGGGACAGTGACCTCCTTTACTTTTTTGCTTTCACTTTATCATTATTCAGTCTTTGAGATTTCAGTAGAGTGTTTTTTTCATTGTTTTACCCTTTAACTACTTTATACATTTTTTGTCAGCTTCAACGGCCTTTTGAGATCTTTCTCTGTTTGTCAACTCATAAAGTCTTTGTATTCTAGGGCAAATACTGTTCTATACCTTGTCCAGCCGGTACATATGGCAGTAACTGCTCGTCTGTTTGTAACTGTAAGAACAATGCTATGTGTTCTCCTGTGGATGGCTCATGTACTTGTAAAACAGGTGAGAGTCCCATTTCATGTCAGCTTGTAGAAGCTCCCATAAAAATAAGAGACATTTGATATCATTTGTTAATCTTAAAAATAAATACATTTGAAAAGCTAAAGAAAATGTAAGTTTGTTGGATCCATTGCTTCTGTAAACACTAGGCTAGAATGTGACTTTCAGATTTTCATAACAAAAGAGCAATTATTTGCATTCACTTTTAAAATAACCCAGAACCGCTTTGGAGCAATTCAGAACTGTTTTTATACTAAAATAGCAGTTGTCAGCTTTAAAAAGCAGCAGCAGATCTAGATCAGCCTATAATGACTGATTGAGTGCAAAGCCTAGGAGCTGATATAATTTAAAGATCCCAATGATCATATCAATGACTAAATATGGTCAATGATGTCACCCGTAGACCCTGTCACTTTGTTTAAATTGCGAACCAGGCGAGGACATTTGGCGGGAGTGAAGCGCCAGGTTCGTACGTTTTTTTTTTACTTGTGACGGGTCGTGGCCATCGGGCATCATGATTGATGTGGATCTGCATTGTTGGATGACAAAATTTATGGTGGATTTACATTGTGGGACTTGTCAAAAAGTGTGTGTGTTTATTTGCTATTAACTTTTTCATGAATGAGTAGGGGGGAAGTGGTATCTGGGAGCCCCAGTATTTTTAAAGGGGGTTCCAGATTCTGATAGTCTAGCCATCCATATGCAGACCCGAACAACCTCCTGGGCCAGGGTTATGGGGAAGAGGCCCTTGTCCTCATCAACATGGGGATAAGGTCTTTTGACAGGGGGCCCCCATGGCAAGGTACCCCCCATGTTAAAGGCATATAGCCTGGTATCATTTAAGAGCGAAAGAAGGGCCTCCATGCTCCCCTTTTTCATTCCTGGCCTCCCAGACTGGTATGGATTTTGGGAGAGACCCCATGCTTTTTCTTTTTTTGAGTGGGTTCCTCTCTTAAAATCCATATCAGACCTAAAGGTGTGTTGTTTGTTTACATTCACCTGTCAGGCAGGAAGCTGTCACATTTAGCACAAATGTTCCCTCATATGTTCACACCAGAATGAGGTGTGAGAAAGACACGTTCCATGTGCATTTCCCTCAACTGCCTGTGTTCTCTGCTGTGGATGCCAATGTAAACCATACCCCAAATGCAGTGTGTTTGAGGGCACCAATTCTCATAGTACTGCATTTTTTCAAAGTAGAGTATGCACTACTCTCTCCGAGTTCTGGAGCAGTTTTAGCCCATTAAAATAAATGGGCTGCAAAATTACACTGCATGGAAACGTACAGAAATCGCTGGGGAACGTGTACTGTGTTCCAGTGCGATCCCAGTGTGAACCAACCATTATGATTGAAAGTTTTTCTGGCTGTTTACCTGTTAGGTTCGAATGTTAGGGACTGTTACATTCGCCTGGGTAAAAGGCAATAAAGAAACTATAACACACTTATTAGAAACATTACGGGTATTATTCAATACGCTTGCATGAATGTTGAGACATTCACAAAGCAAATCTTTTCATAAATAGAGCCCTAAGAGTTGGATGAAAATGCTTTTCATACCTCCAGATTTGCTTCAAACATTTATGCCACTGCTGTTATTTAAAAAAATACCATCATTTTTACAGTTGCTGTCAATTATCCAACGGGTCTCTTGATTGTGATCATTTTTCCTGCCAGGTTGGTATGGAGTGGATTGTTCCATTAACTGCCCTCGAGGGAGCTGGGGTCTTGGATGTGATCTCACCTGCCAGTGTCAGAATGGAGGAGCCTGCAATGCTATGAATGGAAGCTGCACATGTGCTCCTGGCTGGAGAGGTGTAAACTGTGAGCTCCCATGCCAGGTAATACTACATTTACTACACAGGATCTAAAATCTGTGATTTACTTTTTTTTTTTTTTTGTGCATTATACACTGAACAATGATTATATTCTTGTGTGCATTATTAACCAAATATGGAACTCAGAAGAATGATTTAGCTCAACGTGTTTTATCTATATAGTCTATAACAGTGATGGCGAATCTTGGCACCCCAGATGTTTTGGAACTACATTTGCCATGATGCTCATGAACTCTGCAGTGTAGATGAGCATCATGGGAAATGTAGAACTCTGCAGTGTAGATGAGTATCGTGGGAAATGTATAACTCTGCAGTGTAGATGAGCATCATGGGAAATGTAGAACTCTGCAGTGTAGATGAGCATCATGGGAAATGTAGAACTCTGCAGTGTAGATGAGCATCATGGGAAATGTAGAACTCTGCAGTGTAGATGAGTATCGTGGGAAATGTAGAACTCTGCAGTGTAGATGAGTATCGTGGGAAATGTATAACTCTGCAGTGTAGATGAGCATCATGGGAAATGTAGAACTCTGCAGTGTAGATGAGCATCATGGGAAATGTAGAACTCTGCAGTGTAGATGAGCATCATGGGAAATGTAGAACTCTGCAGTGTAGATGAGTATCGTGGGAAATGTAGAACTCTGCAGTGTAGATGAGAATCATGGGAAATGTATAACTCTGCAGTGTAGATGAGTATCGTGGGAAATGTATAACTCTGCAGTGTAGATGAGCATCGTGGGAAATGTAGAACTCTGCAGTGTAGATGAGTATCGTGGGAATTGTATAACTCTGTAGTGTAGATGAGCATCATTGGAAATGTAGAACTCTGCAGTGTAGATGAGTATCATGGGAAATGTAGAACTCTGCAGTGTAGATGAGTATCATGGGAAATGTAGAACTCTGCAGTGTAGATGAGAATCATGGGAAATGTATAACTCTGCAGTGTAGATGAGTATCATGGGAAATGTAGTTCCAAAACATCTGGGGTGCCAAGGTTCGCCATCACTGGTATAGTCTATAAGCTTAGTACAACACTGCCCCTGGTGGTGTTATTTCAATTTTACTTGTACAATAATAATTGATCAGTTGGCACAGTTTTCCTACTGCAAATGGTTCAGTTCTTTTCATTATATACCAGCTTTACCATATCACATTGTTATTGTTAAAAAGTAGCTCTTTTTTTTACCAAGAATAAAATTTCACTGTTCTAAGTTGGGCACTTGTGACTTCAAGCCTACAATAAGATCACATGATCTCTCTTCTTACCAGGGACATTTTTGGTGCTGTATTTTAGAGACTGCAGAGAATCTACTGTTTTCAGACTGGCTGTCTGGTAGTGTTTCAGTTAAGCTGGCTTTACACTTGTAGATTCTTGAACGAATGTTTGTACGAATATTGGTATGATTATTTCTACAAAAAATCTTTGTACAATCAATGAATGGATGAATATTGTTTAAAAGTACTTCAAAATGTAGTTTAGTTTTAAAATTCAGTTTTTGAATGAATGGAATTTCCCAAACTGAAACCACATACTCTGTTAGAAATTTGCTTAAGAAAAATTTTCCATCCTTCACTTTCGAATGTTATCATCAGGGTGGTCAAAGATGAATGTCGATTGACCCCACTAACAGTTGGAATATTGAACAAACTTTCTTAAAACGAAACATTTTGAACAAACTACTAGTGTAGAGTCAGCTTTAGACTAGAGAGATTTAGCAAGGAACAATCACTGTGAAGCACTTATTTAGAAGATAGGCAGTGAGCAAATATGGCTGCTCCTTTGTACATATACCAGTACAAGCTATACATGCAAACACACTTTTTAAACCATTAGCCCATAATCATTTAAAATAATATTATATTTTGCATACATTTCTAATAAAAATGAAAAACATAATTCTATTGCCTTTTCCCTCCAGTGGTTGCCTTTATTGAGCAATAGACTGCACGGCAAAGTTACATCAGCAAATAATGCACACATATAATTGGTCGCTTATAATGCATACAGTGGGTTTTTTAGTTTTGCTTTTCCTTTAAGATATTTGCTGTCTGAAACCATCTGTGGTTGAAACAGCAGTAATATGTGCAATAAATCCATGTATTAATGTCTTGTATTTACATATTTCTAGGATGGCACCTTTGGAATGAACTGCTCTGAACGTTGTGACTGTAGCCATGCTGATGGTTGTCATCCATCCACTGGGTACTGCCGTTGCCTGGCAGGGTGGGCAGGTAAATGACATGACTGCATAATGAAATCATATTTCACGGGGTATGTTCACACCTTTTCGTTTATTCACAGCAACTGTTCGTCCGGCTGTGCACAAATGTAGGTATTCAGCGCTAAAGACTATACATATTATATTAGAGTTTGTAAAACAAAGTTTTTGATGCATTTGGACTAGGTGGCACCTAAGTATTCAGGTTCAGACTAAATTTGTAGTCAAAGATGTCAACACTTTTGAAAAATGTAGGATTTGTCTGATTTGGAATGATATATTTAGGGCTCTTTCACACGGGCGGTCCGATCAGATCCGCCTGTCAGTTTTTTAGGCGGATCTGATCGGCTCCTCCATGCAGCTCTATGGGGCGTCAGCGGAGGTGTCTCCGCTGACACCCGCTGCCATCCGCATCCGATCCTTTGCTGAAATCTGGACGGATGGAAACCCTATTTTTCCATCCGTTCAGTAATCGGAGCGGAGCGGATCTGATGAGAGCGGACAAGCGGTCCGCTCTCATCCGATCCCCCATAGAGGGCAGCGGGTGCTGAGACACCTCCCTCTCCGCTCTCTGCAAAGCGGAGACGGAGGTGTCATCCGCCGGCTCAGCGGGGATCGCGGATCGATCCCCGCTGAGCAACACGGATTCGCCTACGGAGGCGGACCGTGTGAAAGAGGCCTTACTCTGAAAAGTGCTAAAACATTGAGGGGAATTCATAAAGGGTGACATGGACACCGTTTAGAGTTCTGACAGGTGCAGCACTGAAAGTGTTGGTGCTTTCACCCAATTCATGTACCTGTCAGAGACAGATACATAAATCTGTCCATGTCTGCATTGAGGTCAGAATGTCGATACTATACTCCATCCTCTGTGCACTCCCGTACCCCCTTTCCGGCCACTGCTGCTGACGGTAATGCTACTGACGCCACCACAAATGCTTGCCTGAATTAGGTGCAGGTAAGGGAAATACCACCAAAAGTCTGTTGTTAGGGCTATATTGAATTTCCCTGATTTCCCTGATTGTCTCATATATCATGTTATTCCAAATGTAATGCTGAATACAATTTTACACTATTTACAATTTTTATATCTTTATTAATATATCTTTTCATGATACATGCTTTTATGTACAAAAATGTCAGTGACTGTTTACCCTTTAGAAGCGGTAACAGCTTTGCACCTTTCCGGAATAGAATGAACTACATGTTTAGGTTCTTTAATAAATCAGCATTTTATTATAGATTTAGAGTTCTCGGCTGTTTCTTGGCTCTCTATTCCAACACCATTCTTTAATCTTACCCAGAGGTTTTTAGTGGGGTTTAGCTCTGGGCTATTTCCTGGCCAGTCAACAACAGTATGGCAAAGTGCATTTTCTTGTTGGAAATATAAATTGCGCAAGGGAATAACTATGAGGATATAACTGCAGAAAGAAAAATCTGAGATTTAAAAATGTCTTACTTCAGAAAGTTTTTTTGCTGGACTCTTGTATGGAAGAGACTTAGCTGCCTAAAAATCTGCTCATATGTTGATTTTCTCCTTCACACATACTCTTAGTGCTTGACATGGCTATATCTGCAATACCCTATACTTTTATGGCCATATCATTTAATGAGTGAAGTTAAGTAGTCTGGTTCCTAGGTTTAAAGCTGATTTTAGGTGAAACCTTCCAAAAATCAAACCTAAAGTGTGAAGGTGCGCATCTTCACCGGTCTCACAATTTGATTTGATTACAATTATCCTGTCAATGATTCGATTCCATGATGCGTCACATTTACTGCCTGTGGTTTTCATATAAAAATTTAAATATATAAAAAAAGCAATCAGACGAACTCCATTTTTTTATTCTATCTGCTCTAAAAAAAGAAAAGGATACTCCCTGCATGTAGCAAAGTCTGAACACAACAGACAACAAAAGTTTTTATTTAGAACAGTAAATACTAAACGGCACAGCCCCCTTTACAGTCCATAGCCCCCTTACACATTAAACACCTCCCTTTACATTCCACAGCCCCCCTTTACATTAAACAGCCCCCTTTTACATTAAAAAGCCCCCAGTTTACATTACACAGCCCCCCATTTACACTACACATCCCCTCCATTTACATTCCACAGCCCATTTATATTACACAGCCCCCCTCCATTAACATTACACTACCCCCCATTTACATTACACAGCAACCCCACTTACATTACACAGACCATTTACATTACACAGCCCCACCATTTACATTATACAGCCCCCCCTCTTACAATACACAGCCCCCCATTTACATGATACATGCCATTTACATTACACAGCCTATTTTACATTACACAGCCCCCATTTACATTACACAGTCCCCCCATTTACATGATACATACCATTTACATTACACAAGCCTCCCCTTTTACATTAAACAGCCCCTCATTTAAATTATACAGCCACTCCATTTACATTACACAGCCCATTTACACTAAACAGCTCCCATTTAAATTTTACAACCCCCATTTACATTACACAGCCCCCCATTTACATTACACAGCCCCCCATTTACCTTTTACAGCCTCTTGTTTACATTACATGGTCCCCCATTTACATTGCACAGCCTATTTTGCATTATATAGCCCCCCTGCACTCCCAGGAGACCCCCTGCCTCTCCTGGGACAGCCCTGCCAGTGCACTCTAGGTAAAACAAATCACTGTCATTTCCTCTGTTTCATGGATTCTGTATGTGTGAGACATGCTTGGCCAGTCAATCACCTTTACCTTCAGCTTCTTTATCAAGGCAGTGGTCATCTTGGAGGTGTGTTTGGGGTCGTTATCATGTTGGAATACCTTTATATATCTTTTCATGTGACAACACTGAAGAAATGACACTTTGCTACAATGTAAAGTAGTGAGTGTACAGCTTGTATAACAATGTAAATTTGCTGTCCCCTCAAAATAGCTCAAAACACAGCCATTAATGTCTAATCCGCTGGCAACAAAAGTGAGCACACCCTAAGTGAAAATGTCCAAGTTGGGCCCAATTAGCCATTTTCCCTCCCTGGTGTCATGTGACTCTTTAGTGTTACAAGGTCTCAGGTGTGAATAGGGAGCAGGTGTGTTAAATTTGGTGTTATCGCTCTCACTCTCTTATACTGGTCACTGGAAGTTTAACATGGCACCTCAAGGCAAATACCTCTCTGAGGATCTGAAAAAAATGATTGTTGCTCTACATAAAGATGGCCTACGCTATAAGAAGATTGGCAAGATCCTGGAACTGAGCTGTAGCACAGTGGCCAAGACCATACAGTGGTTTAACAGGACAGGTTCCACTCAGAACAAGCCTCGCCATGGTCAACCAAAGAAGCTGAGTGCACCTGCTCAGCGTCATATCTAGAGGTTGTCTTTGGAAAATAGATGGATGAGTGCTGCCAACATTGCTGCAGAGGTTGAATGGGTGGGGGGTCAGCCTGTCAGTGCTTAGACCATACGCCGCACACTGCATCAAATTGGTCTGCATGGCTGTTGTCCCAGAAGGAAGCCTCTTCTAAAGATGATGCACAAGAAAGCCCGCAAACAGTTTGCTGAAGTCAAGCAGACTAAGGACATAGATTACTGGAACCATGTCCTCTGGTCTGATGAGACCAAGATAATCTTAGTTGGTTCAGATGGTTTTAAGCGTGTGTGGTAGCAACCAGGTGAGGAGTGCAAAGGCAAGTATGTCCTGCCTACAGTCAAGTATGGTGGTGGGAGTGTCATGGTCTGGGGCTGCATGAGTGCTGCTGGCACTGGAGAGCTACAGTTCATTTAAGGAACCATGAATGCCAACATATACTGTGACATACTGAAGCAGAGCATGATCCCCTCCCTTCGGAGATTGGGCCGCAGGTCAGTATTCCAACATGATAACGACCCCAGACACACCTCCAAGATGACCACTGCCTTGCTAAAGAAGCTGAAGGTAAAGGTGATGGACTGGCCAAGCATGTCACCAGACCTGAACCCTATTGAGCCTCTGTGGGGCATCCTCAAATGGAAAGTCTTTAACATCTACCAGCTCGGGGATGTCGTCATGGAGGAGTGGAAGAGGACTCCAGTGGCAACCTGTGAAGCTCTGATGATCTCCATGCCCAAGAGGGTTAGGGCAGTGCTGGAAAATAATGGTGGCCACACAAAATGTTGACACTTTGGGCCCAATTTGGGCATTTTAACTTAGGGGTGTACTCACTTTTGTTGCCAGTGGTTTAGATATTAATGGCTGTGTGTTGAGTTATTTTGAGGGGACAGCAAATTTACACTGTTATACACTGTTGTACACTCACTACTTTACATTGTAGCAAAGTGTCATTTCTTCAGTGTTGTCACATGAAAAGATATAATAAAATATTTACAAAAATGTGAGGGGTGTACTCACTTTTGTGAGATATGGTAAATATAAGATTGGTATAAAATCCTTTCTTGCTAAGTGAGTGGGGATACTTTATGATCTGTAGGAAAAGAGTGCTATTTCTTAGAGCTGCTTCTTGAGAGGGAATGTTGATTGCACAAGACGGCTACAAGTGCAGAAGGCATAAAGACCTGAGCACTTCTGAGCGGCTGGGTAAAGTTTTATCATGAGCCCTCGGTAATTGCCTAGCAACATGTCCAGACCATCAAAGGCCTCTTTGTCCAGAGCCCTGGCAAAAACATTCCTTCACAAATCTCCTTATCGACACTAGAACAGACCAAATCTCAGCTTGCTGCAGAAGCTGCATTAACAATGCATAGTAACTTCTTCATATATAACATCCATGACATATAGAACCACTGCACCTTATACGGTTCCTTTTGCTTTTATGTCTGAAAAAAGACACTTTATACAGTTCATGACTCCGAAACCTATCAGAGTTCAACATTTTGTCATTTTTTTCTTTCTTCCACACAAAGAAACAAATGATCTATTCAATGGTCCAGCAGCTTTGATTGTTAATGCGGAGCAGACACAATGAGATTTGGGTGCTTGCTATCATGACTGTTAATAGCAGAATATGTTATCCGTTTTGTCCTTAGAGCACAAAAAGTTACATCTTTTGCTATCTCAAGATTGTAAAGCAGGTCTTGGCCCATAATTAAGAGCTCACATTATAGATTTGTTCTTGGCTTGAAATTAGAGGCTCAGTTAGGGATTTTCTACTAGGAGGAAAGAAACCTTAACAAAACACGGGACTGTGAATGAGCTCGGCAGTGCAGCACTGTGTGGCGGTGAAATGACGTGATTTCCTCTGCGGCCTTTATCGTTTGTTATGGGATTAATCGTAATCTGCTTGGAGCTAATTGGAAATTAACCCCATGGCTGTGTAACAGCAGTAATATACGTTTTAAAGAATACCTTGCCAGTGTATATAATTACTTTGAATGTTTTTTTTTCTGTCTGGTAGATAGAGACGGTATAGTTTAGAAATAAAACCAGCTGGTTAATGGATACTAAATGCCCCCTTATATAACGCTGACACTTTTCACATGAGAGTATGAAGGGCCAAAATATGGCTTTAAATAAAGTTTCTGGATTACATGGATTTATTCAGCTTTAGTGCACCTAATTTAATGGAGGCAGCATGGATAGTTGTCAGTAAATCTCAGAGTGATAAAAAGTGAGCGATTTTGTTGGGTCGTTAAGGAGCAGTTTATATGGTAAAATCAACAAGCAGCAATGAATATAACTACGTTTCTTTATCTTTTTTTTTTTTGTATGACAGAATATTTGGCAAAATGAGTAAAAAAAAACATTTTTTTTTTTGTTAACCACTTTTACTAAGGAGTGGCCTTTAGAGGTGAGCTCAGGCATGTTTGTATCCTATTAAAAAAGCTCATATCAAGATAAAGATTCAGTACAGGTACCACCGTCCCAATATTTGAATAAAGAAAAGAGAACAGGGGGGGGCTAAATGGACTTTAAAGGTACCGTCATAGACAAATAGTATACAAAAAAAAGTAATTAGTAAAGTATCAAAGGTTTATTAAACAAAACCACAATATAAAATGGTCCATAACATGGACACTATATACAACTAATTACACAATAGGTCGGTAATACCAACAATACTTATATGATTGATACATCAACTACAATAGATGGAGCAGATGTTAAGAATGCCCTGAACTGACGGCCACGGCCAGACATGAGGAGTAGCTGAAGTGCTCATATGCCTGACATGTTTCGCGCATTTCGCTTCTTCAGGGGCGAGCAAAAAAGTGTACAGTTGATATAGCAGACAAATGACTACATGTAAGAGAAAAGACAAAATAAATATCACAGTTAGACAAAAAAAAAAAAAAAACAACATCATCATATCAGTTACTATAGCTATAAGGGCATGTCTGATACCCGCATGATACATCTCCCAAGGCTAAGCCAAACCCACCTCATCCTCTCTCGAATGAGGTGGGTTTGGCTTAGCCTTGGGAGATGTATCATGCGGTATCAGACATGCCCTTATAGCTATAGTAACTGATATCATGATGTTGTTTTTTTTTTTTGTCTAACTGTGATATTGATTTTGTCTTTTCTCTTACATGTAGTCATTTGTCTGCTATATCAACTGTACACTTTTTTGCTCGCCCCTGAAGAAGCGCAACATGCGAAACATGTCGGGCATATGAGAACTTCAGCTACTCCTCATGTCTGGCCGTGGCGGTCAGTTCAGGGCATTCTTAACATCTGCCCCATCTATTGTAGTTGATGTACCAATCATATAAGTATTGCTGGTATTACCGACCTATTGTGTAATTAGTTGCCTATAGTGTCCATGTTATGGACCATTTTATATTGTGGTTTTGTTTAATAAACCTTTGATACTTTACTAATTACTCTCTTTTTGTATACTATTTGTCTATGACGGTACCTCTAAAGTCCATTTAGCCCCCCCCTGTTCTCTTTTTTATGTTTGTATTCTAGTCCAAACTCACCTGAGCAATCCTGCCAGAAAGCTGTCACCTGTACTGAGCCAATTATAAGTGGCCAAGACATTCCCTGCCCCACAGCCGCATGTATTCAAGGGGAATGTACTGTATATGTGCAGCTGTGGTGTGGGGGATGCCTAGGCGACATATGATTGGCCCAGTGCAGTTACAGCTTCTCGGCAAGATCCTTTAGGTGGGGTCGGACTAGGATCAAAAGAGGTCAGAGCTTATCTCTAGTGATCATACAAGCAAAGATTTCTTTTGTGCAGCCTGCAGCTGAAACCTAACAGGTTCCTCCATGCATGCTAAACAGTGCAAAAGGCTGAATCTCCCCTGATGGCTATTGTATTCTGACAGCCGGCACTCAGAGTACCCGAACAATTGCTGCATCTGATTGGATGGAGTCACTATTCAGATAACAATCAACGTTTAAAAATTAAATTTAGTTGCGCTAGGATTCCAAAAAACTACATGAATTAATAAAAGCTGCTAGCACAATATTGCAGGAGAACATTATATATAAAGTACAAAAACAACATACACAGTCCAGCGCTAAAGAGACCTAATTTTTATACCAAATGCAAGAGAATTCATATAAATGACTTTCTAAGCACCAAGATAAAGAAAGGGAGGGAAAAGTTCACCAAAAGTGTCTTTACACATATTAACTTGAAAATCCTTAGGGAATGATGAGCAGCAGAGTGAGACCCGTCACCTTCACTTGATCACACTGCCTCTTACCATAACAATTTGACCTTCCCAAAGGAATGGTCAAATAACGCAGTATAATTCCTCATTTACCAAAAGGATCCTCTGGTGTAAATGGCCTGCATGCTTCTTCCCACAACGGCACTCTCAATGTCATAGTCAGGGCCCCTGATGACATCATTGATGACTGAAACAAGTAGGGTAGATTTGCGGCGCGTGAAGTCATCGCGCACCTGGGTATCAGGCCCATCTTGTTGGTTAGAAACATTAGTGGTATTTATGCCATGCAGTTTTTATCTATGCCTGTGTAAGTGTGTTACTATTATGAATTTGCTACACTATGAGATGAATCCTTTCCTCTTTTTGATCTGCTCTAGAGCTCTTTGATCTCTATATTGGATGAAATTGAGAGTGCCATTGTGGGAAGAAGCAGGTAGTGCTAACCCTAAATGGCAGTGTGATCAGGTGAAGGTGACGGGTCTCCCTCTGCTGCACATCATTCCCTGAGCATTTTCAACTTATTATCTATAAGGACTCTTTTGATGGACTTTTCCCTCCTTTCCTTTATTTTGGTGCCTAGAAAGTATTTTATTTGAATGCTTTTCCGTTTGCTATAAAGATTAGGTCTGTTTTAACACTGCACTGTGTATGTTGTTTTTGATAATCAAAGTTTGTTGAGCTGGGTGGTGCTGACTGGGGCACCTATGGGCAAAATTCAAACCCTGTATGGCATTCTTTTCCCTAAACTCCTTTGGGACATAATAGTTAAGTTATTGTTTTCACTAAAGTGTATGTCCAGACAAAAAAGGTTTGTATAGAGTAGGGAAAGTTCAGTCCTGTTACTTTTTTATTTCTATCCAACGTTCCAATAGAGAGATTTATGCTCACTTTTTGCCCTTCTGACATTTTGTCAGATAGGAAGTGAGAGGAACTCTCCAACACCAACATGGACAGAAATAATAAAAAATGATGTTTCTTTTCATTTCTGTTTTCTCCCTATTTTCTATCACTTCCTTTCTGGTTAAAATGTTTTTAGCCTGGACTGTAATTAAGTTAACTAATGGAACCTTGGGTTTCAGAAAACCTTACAGGTGGTCCAAAGCGTTTCTACTTTATCTTAAATTAAAAAGAAAAAAGTTTGAGGACACGACTAACTACTACAGACTGAACTCTATTCCAACATGCAGTGAAATCTAATTATTACAGGGGATATTAAACTTCCATGTGGATACTTTTTAAGCTCCTAAAGAAGGCCACAAAGCTAAAAAAAATTCCTAAATGAAGCTTTCCTGTAACTTGGAGATAATGCTAAAATATCCTATAACAAAAACATCTCCATCTCGACCATCCTTCCCCAGAATACAAATTAGGGAAATTCTTATTTTACTTAAAGAACTTGCTTTCTTAGCTGTTGTGTCATTAATGTCAAGGCATTGGTAGCACCTTCTTAGCCGAAGGAGAAGATTAGGGTTCAGTAATGCCTAGTACACACGATCCGAAAATCGGACAATGTTCCGTCCGTTTTTGTTTGGTTGCTAGGAACTCTCAATTATATTCGCAAATGGGAGAGGTTACTTACGATACGAATTTTCTCGGACGATGATTCAAAAGCTTCCGGTATGCGTAACCACGCTGTAGCGTGTGAGGGGAAATGATGTCTACTGCTCACCATTTTTTTTGGACAAACAACATACTGGTAATACGATTATCGTATGATGTGTTATAATACGATCAAAATTTTTATGCTTGCACGACCGGATAATATCGGGCGAACTGTCGTGATCGCCTCTCGTAAGCTGTGTACTAACGATCAGATTATCGTCCGATCTTTTCACAAGCGTTATTTTACGTCCGATTTCGGAACGTGTGTACGGGCTATGAGGGCCACTAAGTGCCTGGCTCTGCCTAAATTTCAGTCCCATATTAGCTTTGTTTGAGATCTTGTGGTCATAGTGTTCAGTGCATTTACATTTGATCTCCACACTAGAAGGAGTGCTAATTTATTCACAAAGCTATTAAACATCTATTTTATCATCTATAAACATTCTACAGCAGGAAGTCATTTATGGGGTTGGATGTCACTACAATATAGCTTGAAAAAAAGTGCAGACAATCAGAACTGTAGTTACAACTTATTATGTACTAATTAAAAATAAATTCTGGAAACAAGTTAAAATGTATGATCAAACTGAAAAGGTGGTAGGGTCTTTGGATGAAAACAGCAACCTAAATAAATCACTGTCAGTACAGTTTTATGTTTGTATTTTGTCCCAATATAATTCCAATATTTCTCATTATTTCAGGCATGCACTGTGACAGCGTGTGCACTGGGGGATACTGGGGACCAAACTGTTCACTGTCCTGTAACTGCAAGAATGGGGCCTCTTGCTCACCATATGGCATCTGTGAATGTGCACCTGGGTACAGAGGGCCAACATGCCAAAGGAGTAAGTGTTTTATATATATATGTACTTCAGTTAAAGTGTATCTATTGTTCAAACTACATTTTTCTGTTTTGGATAAATTGAGAAATGGTTAGAACCTCTGTTAAGTTTTTATTGTTGTCTGTGTGGCCACAGTGGAATCTCACCCTCTCTATTTGTCCTGGTGGCCATTGTCATCAGGACAGAAGTTAAAGTAGAAGTTCAGTTTAAAACTAAAGCTGGATACACACTATCCAACTTTTGTGGTTAGATTTCCTTCAGATTTACTTTTTCTATGTAGTGCAAGGGCCTGCCAGATTGCATACAAATGGAAAGTGTTTAGGTTTGACCTCATATTATATGGTTTTGGTAAGTCTAAAGGAAAAAGTCTTCAGAAAATCTTATAGTGTGTATGGCCCATAAGTAACTCTAAATCTACTTGTAGCCACATTCTATGACTAATCTATCTAGCCCTGTAAAGAGGAAATCGCTGTACATACCTTTTCCGAACCGCTCTGGTCCGGTCCCGCTCTGAGCTGTCAGTGGCAGGTTCTCTGTGGAGGCGTGTGCAGAAGAGGCAGCCGACAATGGAAACCCCATAGTAACTGTATAGCTGATATCACTTCTCAGGCATTTGTCAGCTGTTGTTGGTTCTCTCCTGTACACAGCTTCTGCCTCTGGAGACCGGAGCAGCTTCAAAAAAGGTACAGTGGGTACGGAAAGTATTCAGACCCCCTTAAATTTTTCACTCTTTGTTATATTGCAGCCATTTGCAAAAATCATTTAAGTTCATTCTTCTTCCTCATGAATGTACACATAGCACCCCATACTGACAGAAAAACACAGAATTGTTGACATTGTTGCAGATTTATTAAAAAAGAAAAACTGAAATATCACATGGTCCTAAGTATTCAGACCCTTTGCTGTGACACTCATATATTTAACTCAGGTGCTTTCCATTTCTTCTGATCATCCTTGAGATGGTTCTACACCTTCATTTGAGTCCAGCTGTGTTTGATTATACTGATTGGACTTGATTAGGAAAGCCACACACCTGTCTATACAAGACCTTCCAGATCACAATGCATGTCAGAGCAAATGAGAATCATGAGGTCAAATGAACTGCCTGAAGAGCTCAGAGACAGAATTGTGGCAAGGCACAGATCTGGCCAAGGTTACAAAAAGATTTCTGCTGCACTTAAGGTTCCTAAGAGCACAGTGGCCTCCATAATCCTCAAATGGAAGACGTTTGGGACGACCAGAACCCTTCCTAGAGCTGGCCGTCCGGCCAATATGAGCTATCGGGGGAGAAGAGCCTTGGTGAGAGAGGTAAAGAAGAACCCAAAGATCACTGTGGCTGAGCTCCAGAGATGCAGTCAGGAGATGGGAGAAAGTTGTAGAAAGTCAACCATCACTGCAGCCCTCCACCAGTCGGGGCTTTATGGCAGAGTGGCCCGACGGAAGCCTCTCCTCAGTGTAAGACACATGAAAGCCCGCATGGAGTTTGCTAAAAAACACCTGAAGGACTCCAAGATGGTGAGAAATAAGATTCTCTGGTCTGATGAGACCAAAATAGAACTTTTTGGCCTTAATTCTAAGCGGTATGTGTGGAGAAAACCAGGCACTGCTCATCACCTGTCCAATACAGTCCCAACAGTCAAGCATGGTGGTGGCAGCATCATGCTGTGGGGGTGTTTTTCAGCTGCAGGGACAGGACGACTGGTTGCAATCGAGGGAAAGATGAATGCGGCCAAGTACAGGGATATCCTGGACAAAAACCTTCTCCAGAGTGCTCTGGACCTCAGACTGGGCCGAAGGTTTACCTTCCAACAAGACAATGACCCTAAGCACACAGCTAAAACACCGAAGGAGTGGCTTCACAACAACTCCGTGACTGTTCTTGAATGGCCCAGCCAGAGCCCTGACTTAAACCCAATTGAGCATCTCTGGAGAGACCTAAAAATGGCTGTCCACCAACGTTTACCATCCAACCTGACAGAACTGGAGAGGATCTGCAAGGAGGAATGGCAGAGGATCCCCAAATCCAGGTGTGAAAGACTTGTTGCATCTTTCCCAAAAAGACTCCTGGCTGTATTAGATCAAAAGGGGGCTTCTACTAAATACTGAGCAAAGGGTCTGAATACTTAGGACCATGTGATATTTCAGTTTTTCTTTTTTAATAAATCTGCAACAATGTCAACAATTCTGTGTTTTTCTGTCAGTATGGGGTGCTATGTGTACATTCATGAGAAAGAAGAATGAACTTAAATGATTTTAGCAAATGGCTGCAATATAACAAAGAGTGAAAAATTTAAGGGGGTCTGAATACTTTCCGTACCCACTGTATGTACAGCAATTTCTTCTCTACAGGGCTGGATAGGTTAGTCTTAGAATGTTGCTGCCAGTAGATTTAGAAATAGTTTGTTTTAGGCTGAACTGCTACTTTCATGGGAAATCCAAAATGTTAGGGCTGTTACTGGAACAGGAAGTGAGGGAAATCTCAATGACAACTGTTTAAGAGGTGTATTCCCCTCACTTCCTGGGGAATTCACCAGTTCCATTACTGACTGGGGTTTTTACTATTTCCTGCAGGTAGAAAAATAAGTTGTAGACTTGAACTAAGAAATCATCATGCACATACTTTACACACAGACCTGGAATATGAATCATTTTTTTATTAATCCTCATTA
This sequence comes from Pelophylax lessonae, assembly GCF_965119305.1. Lineage (NCBI taxonomy): Eukaryota > Metazoa > Chordata > Amphibia > Anura > Ranidae > Pelophylax > Pelophylax lessonae. The sequence continues at coordinate 203,515,555 of NC_138768.1, forward strand.
TATGTTTATATCCAGTTTGTTCTCCAGGCTTCTTTGGACATCGGTGTAGCCAAGCTTGTCCACAATGTGTCCACAGCAATGGTCCGTGCCATCATGTTACCGGCCAGTGTGACTGCCTTGCTGGCTTCATGGGCTCACTCTGCAATGAAGGTGAGTCTAGAGCAGGCATCACTAAATTACGGTCTGGGTCCAGCCCCAATCACTCTCCCACCCAGACCGCAGCAGTCACGCCATTTAGGAGCCTCTTCTTTTTTCAGCTGTCATGCTTTCAACTTTGTAGAGCCGACAGCGGGAGGCAGGACAGTCCTGGAGGGAGGGCGGGAGCTGCCCAAGGTAAACAAGCCAGTGATTGGTTGCTAAGATGAAGGGCAGTCCAGCACCAGCTTGCAGCTTCTGTCCTCCAAACAGACCTGCTGTGCCTTGCGTCCTCCCATCTGTGTAATGTAGGGGAGATGTAATGTGGGAAGGGGGAGAGATGCAGAGTACTTCAATGAGAAGTACTGTAATGTGTGTGGGGGCTGAGTACCCTAATGTGTGTGGGGGCTAAGTACTGTAATGTGGGGGGGGTTAAGGCTGAGTACTGTAATGTTGGGGGGGGGGGCTGAGTACTGTAAAGAGGGGGGCTGAAGACAGTAATGAGGGCAACTGAGTACTGTAATGAGTGGGGGGGGGTCCTGAGGACAGTAATATGGGGGACTCAGGACTGTAATCGGGGGCTTGAGGACTATAATGTTGGGGGGACTAAGGACAGTAATGTGGGGGATGAGGACAGTAATGTGGGTGGGGGGGGCTGAGGACAGTAATGTGGGGGAACTGAATACTGTATTTGGGGGCTGAGTACAGTAATTGAGGGGCTGAGGACAGTAATAGAGGAGCTGAGTACTGTGATGGGGGGCTGAGGATAGTAATGTAGGGGACCTGGGTACTGTAATGGGGGAGTTGAGGACAGCAATAGGAGGCTGAGTACTGTAATGGAGGAGGCTGAGGACACGAATGTGGGGGCTGAGGACAATAGTGGGGGGCTGATGACTGTAATTGGGGGCTGAGGACAGTAATGTGGGGGAGCTAAATACTGTATTGGGGGCTGAAGACAATAATGTGGGAGAACTGGGGACTGTGATGGGGGGCTGAGGACAATGTGGAGGATATGAGTACTGTAATAGGGTGGCTGAGAAGGGTGTTGATGTCAAGTGGGCATGAGAACACAACTGTTAAGGGGGGATCTTGATGTGAAGGGAAGGGAACTATGATGTGCAGTGGACACCGTGGAAATGATGGAAGGATGGGATTATGATATGGGCTCAGTTCAGATCTGTGCATGCGCATTTGCTTGCGCATGTCACAGGTAGATCAACCCATTCATTTTATTTGGCTGCACTACCCATAAGAAATGCGGGGAAACAAGTCCCTGGCCCTTATTTTAAATTGCGCAGCACCAAGCTGCATGGTGCTGCAGGACCATGCGGTTTGGATCATGCATGTGCTGAAGTGTGGCGTGTTCCTCTGCGGGTTGGGAACATGTGCAATTTAACCTGCGCTCCCCAGCTGCAGAGATGGGTCCTGTAATGTAAAGGATCTGAGTCAAATCACAAACATGTTTTTCGGACCTCCGCTGTAAGAAGATTTTACTAAGCGGACCTATGTGAACTTTAATTCAGTACCCCTGGTCTAGAGTCTAGAAGAAATCTGCTCAGCACTTTTTAGGCTCAAATCACAATGCCAACACACCAGGATAAGTATCCTTATTTTCAAAAAGTAACAGTTTTTTTTAGTTCAGTCAAATGAAATTGAAGAATTACAATCACGTCGCTATGAATAGAGTGCCATAGATTGGCGTTAAAGCTTTGTGCATTGGATCTTTGTATCCAAGATGGTTACACAAGACAGCTCCATGATAAATGTAAAAAGTGCAACTCATTTTGTACTAGAAACTTTTTCAGTCTAATTTATTAAAACTGGAAAAAAGAAAATAGGCACAAAATGGAGCTGTTTCCAATAGTGAGCATTCAAAATCCTTGTTCGGAGTTATACAAAAATGAAAAGGTGGAACCTGTCTGGGTGCTAAAGGTAACAGCTCGAACGTTGTGCTTATTTTTTGCCTCCAGTCTTAACAAGTCAACTACTTTATACTTAATATATTTATATTTCTACTTTATACTTTATATATATAAACATATAACCAATGTAAAGTAGCTGATTCATTAAAACCAGGGAGCATAAAAATGGAGTTGTTGCCCGTAGTAACCAATCAGGTTTCTCATTTCATTTTTTTTTTTTAATTAGGAATTTTCCACGTGAAGATGTATACAGTATGTGTCCAGCTAGTGCTACAATGTTACAACTTGGGTAGCTCTGAATAAGGATGAAATGTTGTAGGCTTAGCTGTATGATGCAGTGCAAACGTTCAGTGCTTTTTGTGCTGTCCATGTGCAGATAGTGTAATGTTGAGCAAGAAAAAAAAAGTGTCCGTTTTTCACCTGGTTGTATCTTTGTGATTTTTAGGCCTTATGCACACTGACCATTTTTACAGTTTCTCCTAGGGGCATCTGGCATTTTTATTACCTGCCTCTAAACTCCCCTGCATGTTATCCTATGTATCCATGCACACATAAGCTTTTAGCAGTGTTTAGTGACAGGAGAGTTTAGAGGCAGGGAAAAAAAACCCTGGCAGTGCGTCTAGTAGCAGCAGAAAAACGATTGGTGATGTAAATGCATCTAAACACACGTTAACAATAGGTGTGGTTAGCGCTTGAGCATTCATTAATTTTAATGGCCAGAATTAAATTATTTATTCTGGCCAAATAAATGAATTAATGCCTTAACGCTTGACGTGGAAAAACACAGCTAAACGCATTCCACACTTTTACAAACGTCAGGCTTCTTCTTGCCAAAATTCTGCTAACGGGAGGAAAAGCTTATTGACGAGTTTAGAAAATTTACGGTGTGCATGAGGTCCTAATCATTCTTGATTTAAACTGTAAGATAAAGTGTTACTAAACCAAGGACCCTGCATTCACTATATCTGATCTCCTACATACACAGAACATAAAAATGCAATTATTTTAGTAAATATAAACTCAGAGGCGTAACTAGAAGCTTCAGGGCCCCGGTGCAAGAATCCATGAAGGGCCCCCTGAACTCCTGGCCAGGGCCCTTCCCTTCAAACCTGGGGCTCTTCCCACTGATCCTGGGGCCCTTTACTTTCATTGCGGGAGTCTTTCACAAGTTCTGCAGTGGGCTCCCTTTCTGCCATCTTGGGGCCTCCCCACGGTGGTGGAATGCCAGGGCCCGGTCGCAAGTATTACCTTTGCGATCCTGGAAGTTCACCCGCTGGTGTCAGTCGTTTTTATTTTTTTGGTATTTTAATTTTAATATTTTTTATCATTTTATTTTATTTTTTTACAATGTCACTGACTATGACTCTGTCCATTCAGAAAAGGAAGGAGCTGGTAAATTACATATTTACCGACCCCTTCCTGGTTCTCTTTTGTGACACATCCCCTGCAACAGCCGGCAGGAGAGGGAAGGGAGCACGGGGGGGGGGGGACCAGGGGAGCACACAGGGACCCAGAGACAGCAGAACACAAGTGAACTGGATAGGAGGAGTGGCGGGGGCAGCATACAGAGGAACCAATCTCCTCTATTTTCCTCCTGCAGCTACAGGAGGAAAAAAGAGAACAGGCCCCCTGGAGCATGGGGCCCGGTTGCAATTGCAACCCCTGCAACCCCTGTAGTTACGCCCCTGTATAAACTGCTAAATAACTTTTCTCATCAGCAGTCTTATGACTTCTATCAGTGTCCAGCTGAGCACTGGTTAAAGCTTGTAGGAGTTCTCATTCTCGTCTGACTGTCCTATGAGACTGCATGACCCCTGACCCTCTGTCTGGACAGTACTGATTGGCTCTGTGCTGATCACATGTACCCTCCCAGAAAAAAAAAACAAAAAAAAACTTGCTAGCGATACAGAGCAAACTGAGCATGTGTAGAGTGCCTCCTAGGGCTTTGTTCTTTCAGCAGATGGATTGGGGACAGTTAAAGAAGGGGAGGATCAGAGAATACAGGATCAAACAGCCTTTTTACACAGAGGATAAACCCTTTAGGTTCCACATTGAGTATAACAAGCATGCTTTAGTGCATATACAGACTGATTTTACTGCTGTGGGTTTGGTAACACTTTAGGTTTTACAAAAAGCACTATTCTGCCCATATAGATAAAGCAACGACCAGCCAGGGTTCCCTTTCTGTTCAAATAATGAAGTCCACAACCACTTTTAGAAGAAGCTTCTTAAAATCCTTTCAAGCCAGCGATGGCTCTGGATTTTTGTAAAGATGGAGCAACCACTGGGATCAATGCCCCTTAATGCCACTGGAGAAGGGGGTCATCCTTTTCTTTTGGGCTGCACCTGTGCAGTATGTACTTTCTCCTTTTGCCCATGATGAAAATGAATGAAATTTGGAACAGCATAATGAGCTTTTTGTAAAGCTGAGCTTACACTTTAAATGCAGTTTTGTCATTCTTGAAAAGCATGGTAAACTTTGCTTACAGCTAAAACATGTCTTTGTCTTACTAGTTTGTCCCAGTGGCCGGTTTGGGAAGAATTGTGCTGGAATTTGTACATGCACTAACAATGGCACCTGTAACCCCATTGATGGCTCTTGCCAGTGCTACCCTGGATGGATTGGTAGTGATTGCTCCCAACGTAAGTGTGTCAAAATGTATATTTGTCCCGGTACTAATTATTTTGCTAAGAAAGTATAAATGAACAATGTTTGTCTGGGGTTACTCTGGCTACAAGACAAAACATCATTAAAGAAATTTTTCCGAGAGATGATGTGGAACAATTGAGGCATCAAATTCAGTAATGAATTCTGAGCAATTAGCAGAGAAAGTAGGACACAAAGGAACCAGGCACTTGTGTGCATTTTACACATTTCTGAACGTCATCTGAGGCCAAGTAAGAAGTAGGAGATAGATTCACCAGCCAATCTTACTGCCCACAAGGAAGGAAGCTGGAAGAGTCATGACACACGTCTAATAGACAAAGCCATTCTACGTCTGTGTAAAATAATCCAATTCATGTGGAAAATAAAAGATCTTTCTGTTTCACGTATTCTATGTCCTGATGTTCCAAAAGAGGATGTGACCTAAAGTATACTGACATTTCAGATGTATTGGATTGCATTTTGTTAGACAGGAAAACTATACTTCACATATTTAAAAAGAAAACTCAAAATAGTTATACTTTTTATTTTGGTGTTATATATTTAGATTGAACTTGATTTAACAGGCTTTAACCACTTAAGCCCCGGAAGATTTTACCCCCTTCCTAAACAGGGCCTATTTTGCGATTCGGCACTGCGTGATTTTAACGGACAATTGCGCGGTCGTGCGATGCTGTACCTAAACGAATTTTACGTCCTTTTTTTCCCACAAACAGAGCTTTCTTTTGGTGGTATTTGATCACCTGTACGATTTTTTGATCATGCATTATAAACAAAAAAATTGCTTCAATTTTGCAAAAATAGCAATATTTTTCAAATTTTTTTATATGAAATTCCCCCCCAAAAAAATGTAAAAATCAAAATTTTTTAACATTTTCGGCCAAATTGTTTTATGCTACATATGTTTGGTAAAAAAAAAATCACAAAAAGCGTATTTTGATTGGTTTGCGCAAAAGTTATCGCGTTTACTAACTAAGGGAAAGATTTTTGTTGTTTTTTTTTTTTTACGCGTAATGGCGGCGATCTGCGATTTTTTTGCAGTACTGCGACATTGGGGCGGACAGATCGGACCCTTGACTGACATTTTTGACACTTTCGGGGTTACCAGTGACATTTCTACAGTAATCAGTGCTATACATATGCACTGTTACTGTAAAATTACACTAGCAGTGAATGGGTTACCTTTTTTTGAGAGGGAGGGGTGGTGTGTGTCCCTAGGGGTATGATTGTAACTGTCATTGGCTGTGGCTTGAGCTGTAGGAACAGTGATCAACGGTCCTACATAGTAGAACCGTATGATCACTGTTTCTACACAGGGGAGAATGACAGGCGGCTTGTTTACATCAGCCGCCTGCCTTTCTCCCTCTGCAGCGACGATCGCTGAGTGACCGGCGGACATCGTGTCCGCTGGTCACACGCGCGGGGGGGTCCGTGACCACGCGGGAGTGCGCCTCCGGGGGCGCGCGCTCGCTCCCTAGACCCTCACAGGCTAGCGACGTAGATCTACGTCACTTTGCCTGTGAGGGGCTGACTGCCGACGTAAATAGTCGTGCGGCAGTCGGCAAGTGGTTAAAGCCCAACTCAGGGAAACATAAAAATTATCCCTTGTGGTGAGAACATGCTTGCATCGCAAGGGTTAATTGCTGTTTTATTTAACAATTATTAATGTGTGAACAGAGCTTACATCAAATCATCCACATTGTGGCATCATTTCAACAGGTACAGGTAAAGATGAAGGAAAAAGTAGACTACCCCACCTGAGTTAGGTGTGGGATGTCCACTTCAAAAAGGGGCTACAATATATGTGCCTGAAAATGGGAAACATCAAAAACCAACAAGTATTCATAAAAAAGTTTTTGTTTATTATTTAATCTGATTAAAAATGGGGAAAAACCTTTCTATACAAAAACACATACAGCAAAATTCCAGCAACATCATACAGTTATCTCAGGTTACATTGGCTTACAACAGGCGTGTGAAGTCGATACGTTTCGCAAACTTTGCTTCCTCAGGATCCACGTCTGGAGATAGATGGCTGAAATTAACAAAATACACAAAAAAAAAAAAAATATATATATATATATATACACACAAAATCAAACAAACATGTATAAATACATATATTTGAAATATGTACTAAACAAAGCAGAGATGACCTAAGAGGGAAAAAAACAAAAGGGGGGGGGGGGGGCAACAAGAGAAAATAGGGAGGTAACCAATAGGGACAGGGATGATAGTTCACGGGGGAGCATATACATTTGGATAGAGGTTAAAAAGGAACATGGCACCAAAGAAAACATTATCAAAAGACTTGTCTAATACATATCCGTATACAGTCTATAATAGTTAACAGTGAATATATGTATCTTTAAAGCAATCCTTGATAGGGGGAGCAATGTATTAGGTCTAGGGGATGTATTTACCAAATCCTCCACTCCTCTGTGCTGCTAGACCAGTCCCTGCAACATCTTCCCCATGCTCTGGCAGTCTAAGGTCCTGACGTCATCAAGACCAATGCAGAGTCCATAGCCCTTCATTGGATGGGATGAGGTCAAGAGACAGTCCACCAGTGGAAACACCATCTGTTGGGGTGAGGAAGGAAGGAATTCCCGATGCCGCACATACATGCGTGTGGTATGATGGTTGAAGAGACATCCTCAGCCTGGGCTCCCCCTAGGCCACGCCCCTAACGTGTTTCGCTCTATCCCCTGGAGCTTAGTCATGGGGATGGAGAACCCATATAAGTGGGGGAGTATAAGAACATCATCAGTAGTCACTAATAAGAGCTGGCAGGTGTGTAATTCATCATCCTGGGCTTTAAGGTGGGGATGGAAGAGAGAAATGTGAAGAAGGGAAGAGGGGGAAGAAAACAAGGAAAGGAAAGAATATGCTAGGAGTGTGAAGGTAAAATGAAAATCTATATGAAACTGTTTTTTGGAACCAAGGAAGCCACCAACTGCCATGGTGCTTCACATGCAATAATTTAAGACATCAGCCTTGGATGGTTTGACAGTTTGTTTGAGAGCACAACAGATGTGACAATTAGCAATCCCGGCATGCCTGGAATGTAACTGTTTTTTGAAACTGTTAAATCGATGGGTTTACTTCCGCTTTAAAGCTTATTTAATCAGTGAGCATTTGCATCCAATGAGATATAGGCTTAATGACATGCGCCCACTCTTAAACGTGGAAGAAAATTTCGAATTGGTTGCTGTGGTTACTGTTCATGTACTGCCATTGATCACATCCTCTAAAACAGCCTTTTTAAACCAGGGTGCCTCCTGGGTTCTTCAGGCATGCTTTGGCAATATGCTTAAATATTGTCCCAAATTGCTCAAAAATGGTCCACAAGCCAACAAGTGAATGAAGCTTTCCTTTTTGTTGCATAAAGCTACAAATTTTCATTGGGAAGGATTACAACCAGCCATCGGTGTCCTAACAACTAATGACATGATCATTTGATAAGGAACATGTTGGGTGCTCCTTGTCCCCCTCTCCCTGCACCTCTCCACCAGAACTAGGGTCACATTAGCTGAGTGAGGGTGAGAAGCTGATGGAGAAGAGAAACACTGAAATACCCAATCAATACCAGTGTGCAAAGGTGTATTTGCTGTGTAAGAATATTTCACCTCTAATGCTGTGTGTCCCATGTGTAGATGTTGCTGCATTATGTAAAACTATCAGTTTAGCTTTTTACATTTTAGCACGGGGTGCCTCTAGATTGTGCAGAATATTAAAGGGTGAAAAAAGGTTGAGAAACAATGCTCTAAGATACTGAAAACCATTGCACTATATTAATAAATACGCTCAAATAACATTACAATGGTTATAACAATGTGGAATGCATAATACTGGATTTTTGTCCTTATATTTGTACAAGTGAGAATTGAGATTTTGTTTTATTATGTTAATAGAAACTCTTATGTTTTTAGCTTGCCCTCCTGGACACTGGGGCCCCAACTGTATTCACACCTGTAACTGCCATAATGGAGCATACTGCAGTGCATATGATGGAGAGTGCAAGTGTTCCCCTGGATGGACTGGGCTCTACTGTACTCAGAGTAAGACTTATTATTCAGATCAAAAGGATAGAGTGTATAGCCATGTATGAGAATGAGTATCAGGATGAGCAGTGATTGGTCAACACTGGTAAAATAAAAACCCAAAAATCTAAAACGGTGTTACTTTTGTCCCTAGGATGCCCATTAGGTTATTATGGAAAAGAATGCTCCTTGGTATGCCAATGTCAAAATGGTGCTGACTGTGACCACATAAGTGGACAATGTACATGTCGTACAGGATTCATGGGAAAACACTGTGAACAGAGTAAGTCTTATAGATGGATTGGAGCTATCTCCTTTGTATGGACAGAGTTTGCAGAGCTGAATATTTACATCCATTCAGTAGTACGTTGTATAACCATGTTTAAAGTGGTGTGACCCGTCAGGGTTTCTTAGCTCAATCATAGTGCCAAAACAGTGAGTTTATTCCACGCCAGATATAGTTTTTAGGGCTTGCTGACCACTTTTATTTAAAAGAAAGTCAAAATTTATACAGGTCTGTCTTTCCACACAGGGGATTTTCACCAAGAATGCAACAAACATAATATTCAGCCTCCTGGCTCTCTTGGGACAGCTTTACTTCTCTGATTAGTACCGCAATGGTCCTCTTGACTGTCAAACATATCCCAGTGTTCATGTACAGATGCTGTACCTCAGCTCTGCATCTTTCCTTGCAGCTCCCTAGCTGCTCTGTCCCTCCTGGACTCTCTCTCAGGCTCGGGCCTTGGTCTGTTCCAACCTGGACAGCATGGTGCATAGCAGCTCCATTCACATACTGACCTCCTCGGTTGGGTGGGGCCTGGGTGGGTTAGGGCCCTGAGCTTTACCTATGGCTCTCATATGAAGTCAGCACACACCTGTGCCATTAGTGTGCTTGCTTCTTGGAGAATCTGGCGTAAACCACCATTTTACAGAGTGGCAGCTACCCTGCCACAGTTGACATAAACCAAGTTACAAAGCTACATATCCCCCCCCCCCCCCCCAAACACAAACACACACACACTGTAGAAGATCCAGAAAATGTAAAATGATTTAGTTCTATTCCCCCCAAACCTGCATTTGTTCCTGACTATGTATCCTTTATGTGCTCTGCATTGCATTTAGAGTGTCCACCAGGAAGCTATGGGTATGGCTGTCGGCAAGTGTGTGATTGTCTCAACAACTCTACATGTGACCACATCACTGGAACTTGTTACTGCAATCCAGGCTGGAAGGGTACAAGATGTGATCAAGGTAAGTATGTTTTAACATTTTCTTCCCATCTGGAGAAATTTCCATTACTTCATTATGGTTAGGAGGAGTACAGGAGGCTGACATCAACACAAGTGCCAGTACTTGAAACTTGTGCTCAGACTATGCACACACCATGTATTTACATATTCTGGACAAGCAGTAAAAGCATTAAAAAAGCTCATATTTGCCTCTGTAGCTATAGGCAGTCTGGAGAAATTCATTTTCAAGATCGCAACAGAAGCACAGAAATCTCAGCTACATTTCTGTGAGATCTTGGCAGCCTATCAACTTCTAATGTAAACACAAAGCAGGTGTTCCTAAGCTGTTAGAAACTGACTGAAACCTGACTCTAAAGTATTTGTTGTGTTTGTGTCTTAAGCTGGCCATAGACAGTTTGAATCATTTGAATTGAACCATGTATGGCCAGGCTAAATGTACCCAAGTTTATCGATGGATCAACTTGGGTACAACCAGCCTGCCAGAATTTACATGCGATTATCGCTAGCAGCTGTTAAAGCCACTAGCCATAATCACTGTGTTCTCCCGACAGGGACAGCTTCCCCTGCCCCCCCCCCCCCTCCTCCCTCGCCTGGACAATAAAATGGCTTGGAAGGAGAGATTCCTCTGTCAACACTATATTGGTTGCAGGAAAGAAATCCACTCCATCTATGGCCGGCCTTGGAGAGTGAATTATTTTACACGCAGCTAGAGAGGTTCCTAAAGGATTGTTTTAAATTTCTTTGGTCTGCTCTACACTTGCCGTGGTGTTCATCACCCTTCTAAAAACGATTGCTTTTCAGAGGGCGGTTGATGTAAAGATGAAAGGCGATATCACATGGTTTCAGGCACAGCCCCGTTCACTTGAGTTGGTTGCAAAAGGTTGCGGTACTGCCCACTTGGGATATCATTTTTGGTACAACTGCGAAGCAAAGCATTGCAGGTGTGACATGTACCACCCCATCTGACCACCATAATAGGTTAAGGTAGGCAGTTATGGGGTTGTAAAACAACAGCTGATCTGTCTTTTTTTACCACCCCTCAAGTCACAAGTGTAAACAAAATGTTTTACTGCTTGTTAAGATTATGTACATAATTTATTGTTAATAGTCTTGGCACAGGAGCGCTTTAACTACCCACATTTAAAATGTCATGGAAATTTGCACTGGAACAATGTAATAAATTTATGTACACATTTTCATGAAAGCAGCTGTTGCAACCAATCAAATGCTTTTTCTAATATTTGCTAGTATTTGCAACTATACTAAATATAAAAAAATGGAAAAAATGTATATGTTTCATCTCTAATTAGCCCTTATTGAAGAATGTTTAAATCTAAATACAAAGGTCATTTATTTCATAGATGTGGTGGCACATTTGTTTTCTTTTTTTAGGGTTAGCACATTTTCTGCAAGTACAGAAAATACCTGTTTACCTTGCCCGAAATCTAATACTTTCTTGAGCTGTAAACTGAAATCTCAATTACCAGCCTTCCCAGTTCTCTTCCGTGAACTATAGAACACGTCCCCCAATGTTGTGAAGGGGAGGAAAGGACGAGGTGTTTGTAGTCCAAATTCAAGAGAGCAGCCTAAGGTGACAATGCTGCTCCTCCATAGATACAGTACAATGAATGAGCGTTGTCTCCTTTAGGCTCACACCCATGCAGTTTGCATTTGGTCCGTCTCTGTAGTGTTTTTTGCAATGCATTTTGCTGTTTTGCACATGTGTTTTTGACGCAATTTTTTGCGCATTTTTTAATGCATTTTGCATTTTTATAATTTTTTTTTTTATCAATTTGTTTTTGGGTAGATTAAAAAACACAAATTGTGGCAAAAACACACTACATACTTTTCTGCAGCTTCACCATTGAAGTCTACTGAACCAAAAATGCACCATTTTGCATTTAAAAGAGTCCCTGACCCTTTCCAAAAATGCAGCGGCTGAAAAAAGCATAGATGTGAACGTGTCCCATAGGAAACCATGGTAAAAGGACTGTAGTGCATTTCTGCAAAACGTAATAAAAAAATGCATAGGTGTAAACTGAGCCTAAGACAGGAATTGTGCTACTGGCAGCATAAGCAGATGAAAATAAAAGAAAAAAAAAGACTGAAAGAGGAAAACCAAAGCAGCCATCACATCTAAGGACTGGAAGGCTGTAAATTATATATTTTGGGGGGGTAGACGCACTGTAACCTATATTTCCTCCATCTCTTCTAGTCTTTTAGGCTTTTTATTTATTTATTTTTACCATTTCCATAAAAGCTGTCTTAGGCCTGGTTCACACCTATGCATTTTTAGTTCATTTTTTTCGTTTTGCAGAAACACACTACAGTCCATTTAACATGGTTTCCTATGGGTTATGTTCACACCTGTGCATTTTATGGAAAGGGCCAGGGACCAGCAGGTTGTGTTTTTGGTGCCATAGACTTCAATGGATCAAAAAAGTGTATTGAAAAATGCAAATAGCACCTGGAATATGCAAACTGTAACCTGCATGGGTGTGAACCAAGCCTTAGGGCTTGTTTAGGCTTACATTGGCTCTCTGAAGAGCAATTCACAGTGTAAGGGATTAGCTCGGTGGTAGGCGTATGGGTGACCCCTTTGGGGGTGCGTTTTCACAGAGATAGCCGATTAGAGGTTGAAAAACAAGACTGATTTATTCATGCAATTTACTTAACACAATTGCAAGCATCAAAACAGCCAAAATAAAATAAAAGACAAAATAAATCCTTGCCTCTGTGGGCGGCTACCTTCTCACGCTGGAACCTACCTAAGAAGTCTTTCCAACCTACTGTTGGGCCGACACTGCTGATCCTACAGCAGACACTCAAATGTCCATTTGTTTGCTTTTCACACAGCACAAACATTGTCCATTGAACATGTCCCTTTGTTTTCTTTCACACAGCACATGTTCATTTATAACAGGATCCTTTACTCTTCAGATTCTTCATATTGAACACAGTTCATTTAACAGGTCCCTTTACTCTTCACACTCTTCACATGGAACACTTTGTCTTCTCACCTTTGAGACGTCTTCACTCGTGGTTACCCTCCTTAGCTTCACATCGCTGTAGGGGGTCTTCTCCCATGCTCACCAGCTTGTCGGGAGGCACACATCCGACTGTCCCCCTCTCCCAGCCCACACAGCGACAGGCGGCAGCAGTCCTTCTCCCATGCCCACACGGCGTCGGGAGGTACACGTATGTCTGTCCTCCTCTCCCAGCCTACACGGCGACAGGAGGCAGCACTCAATAGATTTTCTCTGGACAAATTATAGAGTCCTTGATCTCCTCATTCTGAACAGCTGAATGGTTTTCAACTTCCTGCTGGCTCTCTCTGCAGCCAACACCCTATAGTATCAGTGAACTTTCAAAGCAGGTGGGAATGTGTCTCCTCTCAGTGACTACATTCCCAGATTTACCTGACTTCCTGTCACATACCCCCCCCTCTTGTTTCAACCCTAGGGTTGGGACACATATTTCCAGGCACGCATGTGTCAGGCACTGCTGACTCACTGATAAGCCTCCTATTATCCTCAAGCTTCCGGATGAAACTGTTTTGTCATCTTCATTGACAGATTTCTCATAAATGCCACACAGTTTGTCTCTCATCTCATATACACATTCTTCAACTGCATTTTTGGCATCATTTTGCTCCTTCTCGTTTCTGTCATCTTCATTGACAGCTTTCTCATAAATGTCAGACAGCTTGTCCCTCATAACCGTCTGTCCAATCCACCATGGAGGACCGTGATCCATAGGCAACTCAATTGGGCTAGTCTTAATGTCTTCAACATTCTTAAGACGCCTCTCTCTGCAATCCATAAATGTTTTCCACAAAACTTTGAGAACCTTTGCTTCACTAAGCTTTGTTCCAAGTAGGGACTCTTGACATCCCTCTGTGACTTGAGTTGCCTCTCCATACATCTGTACACAATCATTGACTTTTTGTTGTAAAAGGGAATGATCTTCCTTCTTGACCTTTGCTTGCTCTAAGATGCTGTGCAGAGGATTTTCCAATTGAGACAACAGGCTGTCACACATTTCTTCAAAGTGACCCCTGTTCCTTTTCCCAGAGATATCAATATCATTCAAACATTTCATATTCATAGGCAGATCTGAAGCATTTGCACTCATCAACTTCTTAAACTTTTCGCCCTCCTGAGCGAGTCGCAGTAAAGGCCTACTATTTGATTTGATATTCAGTTTATATTTCTTGCCAAACTCTTCACAGAAGTAGCCAACCAGAACATCATCAACTTTCCTTCCACCAACATCGGGGTTAAAGGCAACAACACAGTTGAACCCAGCGATCTGGGTGGTATCCATTATAGACCTCCTCTCTGCATCAGTGAAGAAGCATGGAACTGCAACACATTCTTTTACAGGTTTCTTCAATGCACTTTCTGCTGAACTATTTGACCGCTCAAGGTCACCTAGTTCCTTTTCTCTATCTGAATTCCACATGGAATGCATCTCAAGATCACGATCAAACTTCTGCCACCCGTCTTTCACCAGTTCCATTTTGGAAACACTCCCTGAAAGGCACTTATTCATTTGCTTCACGTTTTCACCAACAGCCTTATTTTTCTCCACTAGGTTTTCAGCCTGAACTGAGAAATCATCACATTTCTTACTCAGCTCCTTTGTTTGCTGAAGTTCTAATGATACATTTTCCAATGCTTGAAGTTTTTGAAGGAACGGTTTATTCCAAAGGGGTGATTCAAGCCACATGTCGTCACATTTCTGAGGCTCACTCAGGACAGACCCCAAAACACTGATCCTTTTAAAAACTGCATCAGGCACACTATCCCCTCTTTGGGACAGATCCTCTGTTGCCTGGAATTCCTCTTCCAGTTCCTGCAACGGAATCTTCATCTCTTCTAGTTGCTGTTCTAAGGCTCGCTTAGACTTTTCTAGCTCCTGAACGCTTTTCACAACATCATCCTTGGAGCTGACCAATTCTTCCATTTCTGTACGCAGCTGTTTAACACTTTCTAGTTCAGCCTTACACTCTAGAGCTTCCTCCAAAGAGCGAGCCAAGAACAGGGCTTTGCTCTCGTTATCACGCGCCTCCGTTTCTGCACGTGCGCGTTCTTCTGCATATTTTGCAGACACATTCTTCTCTTCACCAAGCATCTGATCAAACTTCTTTTTCACATCTTCAACACACTGTAATGAACCAACGCTTTCTTCCATGCGTTTTTTCATAACCGCTATCTGAGCTTGCAATGTTGCGACTTGCTCTGATAGGTTTTTCTTTGCTTCCGCCTCCTCTTTTAATTGTTCCAGGAAGCCATTTTTCTCATCTTCCATTTGTTTGAGCTTTGTGCTAAAACTCAGCCTTTGACACCTCTCTTCCTGTAAGAGTTCCTGCGTGTCTTGCAGCTGCGATTCCAAGATAGAAAAATCTTCCGCAATTTCTCTAGATTTGCTGTCTGCTTGAGAAAGCCGATTTGTGACACTGTCCAACTCAACCTGCAATCGGTTTGCCTTCTCTGACAGCTTAGCACACAATCGGTCACCTTCTGACACCTTGACTTGCGATTCCAGAAGCTGTGCCTCTACTTTTTCCCTCTTATGTTCACAATCTCCTTTTCCCTGCATAAGAGCTTTCACCTCATTGGCTAGCTTCTGGGAATGAGACTGTAATTCTGCCACACAGGCTTCTTTCTCCTTTAACTGCTGCTGGAAACGTTGGGCTTCACCTTTCCAACTTTCACAGTCTGCACGTAATTCATCTACCACATTGCTCAAAGTGGTGAGCTCATACACAGTACTCAGTAATTTAGCCTCTCTTTCACTTTTCTCGTTGTCGCTGAGAGACAATGTCGTTTTCAGAGCGACATTCTGTTCCTGCGACTCCTGCAGGTCTATTTTTGTAACTTCCAAACACTGAAGACTTTTTTCCAGCTGATTACGCAACTCCAACATTTCACACATACTTTGCTTCTGCAAAGTCTGAATTTCAATTTCCTTTTCCATGAGGATGGTATCTTTCTCCTTTATAGTGTCTTGACATTTTTGCAACTCGACCAAAAGAAGAGCAGTGGATTCTTCCCACTGTAACACATGAGACTTGAGTAGTTCATTCATTTCCTGCAAGTTTCTATGCTCCATTTTAAGCAATTCCAAGGCTTGTTCCTTTTCTTCCATTTTCCGTTGCAAGGCATCCAACTCAGCCCTGCACACATACTCGGTTTCCTCCAAACCGATGGCCTCAATTGGCTGCTGGCGTCTCTGTTTCCAGCCTGCCATGCTCTCTTGATGAGCCTTTTGTTGAGCTGCAAAGCTCCGTTGTTTCAGCATCTCCCCCATTTTGGGTTTACTTTTCATCTGAGCACACTGCGTCTCCATAGCAGTTTCATCAGTGTTGCTAGGGACAACACCCTTCCTCTTTAGTAGACTCTCTTTAGGCATGGATGGGGCTGGTTCAGACGGTAACATCCCCTCCATCCATAGAATCCGGTCTCTCATTTCATCTATCTTTGCATTCTTCAGGCGTTTTGAACGCCCCATCTTCAATAACTCCACAAACAAATTTTTCACAGTCCAGCAAAAAAATTTTCAGACCACTGTCTCTTTAACACATGTAGTTTTTCTCTCTCTTGCAAGATCTCTTTTCCTGCGCACACAGTTTGTGCAGTCACTTGCACCAGACACAACAAAGTTCATCAAAAAATTTTGAGACCCCTGTCTCTTTAAAACACTTTTTTTTTTTCTGTCAGGATCTTCTCTCCTGCACACATAGATTGTGCAATCTCATGCACCAGATAAAGTTCATCAAACATTTGCACTTCCTTGCAGGGATCTTGCTGCTTCTGCCCACTGCATACCTCCACCATATGTGAGGGATTAGCTCGGTGGTAGGCGTATGGGTGACCCCTTTGGGGGTGCGTTTTCACAGAGATAGCCGATTAGAGGTTGAAAAACAAGACTGATTTATTCATGCAATTTACTTAACACAATTGCAAGCATCAAAACAGCCAAAATAAAATAAAAGACAAAATAAATCCTTGCCTCTGTGGGCGGCTACCTTCTCACGCTGGAACCTACCTAAGAAGTCTTTCCAACCTACTGTTGGGCCGACACTGCTGATCCTACAGCAGACACTCAAATGTCCATTTGTTTGCTTTTCACACAGCACAAACATTGTCCATTGAACATGTCCCTTTACTCTTCACACTCTTCACATGGAACACTTTGTCTTCTCACCTTTGAGACGTCTTCACTCGTGGTTACCCTCCTTAGCTTCACATCGCTGTAGGGGGTCTTCTCCCATGCTCACCAGCTTGTCGGGAGGCACACATCCGACTGTCCCCCTCTCCCAGCCCACACAGCGACAGGCGGCAGCAGTCCTTCTCCCATGCCCACACGGCGTCGGGAGGTACACGTATGTCTGTCCTCCTCTCCCAGCCTACACGGCGACAGGAGGCAGCACTCAATAGATTTTCTCTGGACAAATTATAGAGTCCTTGATCTCCTCATTCTGAACAGCTGAATGGTTTTCAACTTCCTGCTGGCTCTCTCTGCAGCCAACACCCTATAGTATCAGTGAACTTTCAAAGCAGGTGGGAATGTGTCTCCTCTCAGTGACTACATTCCCAGATTTACCTGACTTCCTGTCACAACAGGAATTGCTTTTTAGAGGGCATTTGACAGATGATGAGAAGGCTTTATGTTGCCTCCTCACGTCTGTTTCAACCCCTAAAAGCCAGCACCTCAACTGGGAACATTGCAGGGGTGGTTGTGGCACAACCATTTCACTTGAATGGATCTCATTCAGCAGGTAGTACTACCCACCGAACACAGCAGCTGAGATAATTGTGGCTGCGACATATGGCTGCGGCATATGTATAACTCAGCTTGCAGCATATGGGGGAACTGATGAGGGCAGTAAAAACATGGCTCAGCTGAATCATTTTACCTCCCGCTAAGTGCAAGTGTAAATTAAGTGTTTTTTTTTTTTTACTTGCTTTATTGTTTAAAAAAAAAAAAAAGACACACACATTCTCATTTATTTGTAAATAGGCCTGGTCTGCAGGTGCATAAGCAACGTTATATTACTCTGCAGATCCTTTCCTAAAATTACATTTTTATGGCCGGTAGAAAAAAAATGTTTAACTTTAAACAATTCAACTTTTCCTAATAGGCACATCATACAGTATCTCACAAAAGTGAGTACACCCCTCATATTTTTGTAAATATTTTATTATATCTTTTCATGTGACAACACTGAAGAAATTATACTTTGCTACAATGTAAAGTAGCAGCTTGTATAACAGTGTAAATTTGCTGTCCTCTCAAAATAACTCAACACACAGTCAATAATGTCTAAACCGCTGGCAACAAAAGTGAGTACACCCCTAAGTGAAAATGTCCAAATTGGGCCCAGTTAGCCATTTTCCCTCCCCAGTGTCATGTGACTCGTTAGTGTTACAAGGTCCCAGGTGTGAATAGGGAGCAGGTGTGTTAAATTTGGTGTTATCGCTCTCACTCTCTCTATCTAAGTTTAACATGCCACTTCATGGCAAAGAACTCTCTGAGGATCTGAAAAAAAGAATTGTTGCTCCACATAAAGATGGCCTAGGCTATACGAAGGTTGCCAAGATCATGAAACTGAGCTGTAGCACAGTGGCCAAGACCATACAGTGATTTAACAGGACAGGTTCCACTCAGAACAGGCCTTTCCATTGTCAATCAATGAAGTTAAGTGCACGCGCTTAGCATCATTTCCAGAAGTTTTCTTAGGGAAATAGACGTATGAGTGCTGCCAGCATTGCTGCAGAGGTTGAAGGGGGGGGGGGGGGGGGTCAGCCTGTCAGTGCTCAGACCATACGCCACTCACTGCATCAAATTGATCTGCATGGCTGTTGTCCCAGAATGAATCCTCTTCTAAAAATGATGCACAAGAAAGTCTGCAAACAGTTTGCTGAAGACAAGCAGACTTAGGACATGGATTACTGGAACCATGTCCTGTGGTCTGACGGGACCAAGATAAACTTATTTGGTTCAGATGGTGTCAAGTGTGTGTGGCGACAACCAGGTGAGGAGTACAAAGACAATTGTGTCTTGCCTACAGTCAAGCATGGTGGTGGGAGTGTCATGGTCTGGGGCTGCATGAGTGCTGCCGGCACTGGGGAGCTACGGTTTAGGGAATCATGAATGTCAACATGTGCTGTGACATACTGAAGGAGAGCATGATTCCCTCCCTTCGGAGACTGAGCTGCAGGGCAGTATTCCAACATGATAACGACCCAAACACACCTCCAAGATGACCACTGCCTTGCTAAAGAAGCTGAGGGTAAAGGTGATGGACTGACCAAGCATGTCTCCAGACCTAAACCCTACTGAGCATCTGTGGGGCATCCTCAAACATAAGGTGGAGGAGCGCAAGGTCTCTAACATCCCCCAGCTCCGTAATGTCATCATGGAGGAGTGGAAAAAGACTCCAGTGGCAACCTGTGAAGCTCTGGTGAACTCCATGCCCAAGAGGGTTAAGGCAGTGCTGGAAAATAATGGTGGCCACACAAAATATTGACACTTTGGGCCCAATTTTAAAATTTTTACTTAGGGTTGTACTCACTTTTGTTGCCAGCAGTTTAGACATTAATGGCTGTGTGTTAAGTTATTTTGAGGGGACAGCAAATTTACACTGTCATACAAGATGTACATTCACTACTTTACATTGTAGCAAAGTGTCATTTCATCAGTGTTGTCACATGAAAAGATATAATAAATTGTTTACAAAAATTGTGAGGGGTGTACTCACTTTTGTGAGATACTGTATATAATAGTCTTCTACACACTGAGCTGTCTATATTGTGAATTTGTGGCTGATAAATACATTTTCTGTAACATCTTCTGTTCTCCTGTGCACCATCTAAAATCTGAGTTTATTTCCTCTTTATTCTTACTGTATTTTTCACTTCTAGCTGTAATGATAATTGTCGGGAATTTGAACAGCCTGACCCGCACTAGTGCAGCGATCCCTGCTGACACCTACCAGATTGGGGCCATTGCTGGCATCATTATCCTCGTCCTGGTTGTCCTCTTCCTGCTAGCACTCTTCATCATCTATAGACACAAACAGAAGGGCAAAGAGACAACTATGCCAGCTGTAAGCTACACCCCCACCGTCCGAGTCCTCAGCACAGACTACACTATCTCAGGTAATGAACACATGGCTTGGTAAACTTCTTACTATTTCTATTCATTTCTGTTTTACTAATCATGCATCATTTCAGGTGGGGGCATTTAATCTGGATTTTATTTTTCATAAGCTAAAAGAAGAATGTGATTGATGATAATCGTGATGAAGCTTTAAAACTGTTATCAGTTGTCAGTTTTAATCAAGAAATTAGTGCAAAAAGCAATAATGATGTACAAAGGGCAGTAACCCATACAAACCAATGAGAACTTATATTTTAAGAGTAATGATTTGTTGTATTGCTGTTGGTTGTAGCAGCATTTTACTGTGTCAGTCTTTTTTAAAGGGCCTGACCACCCAAGATTTTAGTATTTTTGTGGATTAGGGAGTGGAACCACTTAATGGTTTCAGCTTACCCTGAGCTGCTCCTGGACTGGCATGTGGAGGCGGCAGCGGCGGCTTCCGTATCCTCGCTCCGTGTCCCCCTTCGTTGGTCGGGCTTCTCCTGCATCTCCTCCTTCGCCAATAGGATTGCTTCTCCTTTCGGGTAATCGAGAAACGGGTCTCAGATTGGCTGAAAAGGAGAAACGCTTGATTGGCCAGGAGGAGAATCCGTGTGACAATAGCAAATATTAATTCACTATTGTCACACAACTGGGTGGGCTCAGGCCGCAGAGCCCACCCTTTTTTGAAGCCTATTGGAGCCTCTGGCTGTAATCACGTGCTTCAAAAAAAAAAAATCCCCTATTGGAATCCATACATCCGGCGCCCTGCATGTAGATTAGGGGGCTGGACGCATGAATAGGGGAGGCGGGCCGCCACTGGTCAGGATTCTGTGCAGACCAGTCAAATTCCTCCACCCCAAACTAGCTCATCCATGTCTTTATGGACCTTGCTTTGTGCACTGGTCCAAATCATGTGGTGGAGGGGGAATTATGGTGTGGGGTTGTTTTTCAGGGATTGGGCTTGGCCCCTTATTTCCAGTGAAGGAAACTCCTAAGGCGTAAGCATACCAAGACATTTTGGGCAATTTCATGTTCCCAACTTTGTGGGAACAGTTTGAGGATGGCCCCTTCCTGTTCCAACATGACTGCGCATCAGTCCACAAAGCGACTTGATCATCCTGCACAGTCCTGAGCTCAACCCGATAGAATACCTTTTGGATGAATTAGAGCAGAGACTGCAAGCCAGGCTTCTCGTCCAACATCAGTGCCTGACCTCACAAATGCGTTTCTGGAAGAATAATTAAACATTCCCATAGAAACACTCCTAAAACTTGTGGACAGCCTCCCCAGAAGAGTTGAAGCTGTTATAGCTGCAAAGGGTGGGCCAACTCAATATTGAATCCTATGGACCAAGACTGGGATGCCATTAAAGTTCACATGCGTGTAGAGGCAGGCGTCCCAATACCTTTGATCATATAGTGTATTTAAGATCCTGGCTCCCAGGTTTGGCGCCCATTTTTGTGTGTGATTAGTGTATGGACAGGGTTTAGCGTCAGGGAAAGGTTCAGGAGGAGTAGGAAAAGTGCAGGGATCCTTCCTGGAATCCTCCCCATATGGGTATAGACTGGCCAGGCTGCATTCTGCTCCTTTAGATAGACACTGTCAGCATTTATGGGTCTCCAGACAACTGTCACCTCGCTGTTACTCTCTGTAAGTGGCTCCGGTTTGGTTGCATCCCTGCCAGGCCTGTTTGTGTTTTGCTGAGCCTTCTACAATATGTTTTGTTCCGTGTGAACACCCATGCTATTTTTGATCTATAGTTTTCTACCTGTGCTATAGTTCTTAAACTAAACTAACCCACATGTAAAAAATGTTAAATATAAAGAGAGATGTTGATAGATGGTACACGTGAAAAAATTGAATTTATTTAAAAGTCAAATGTATTGTGACCTGTAATTTCTTTTTCTTTTTTTAATTGCAGATACCCTTCCGCACACCAATGGGGGAAATTCGAACAGTCAGTACTTTTCTAACCCGAGTTACCACACACTGAGCCAGTGCACAACTGGACCACATATCAACAGTATGGACCGGATGATGGTTTCCAAGGTAATAAAAATAGAATAGTATATAACAAATATTATAATTATAATTGTTATATTGAGTTAACCATCCCCACATAGAGCCTCATAGCTCTACCTTATATCAATGTTTTATGCATCTTTTCCTGTATAGTGATAGAACTACTAAGGCCCCTTTCACACTTGAGTGACTTGTCATGTGATTTGGGACCGCAAATTCGCATGACAAGTCGTACTCCATGATTTCCATTGATTATTGTATATATCTGTGTGACTTCAAGTTGCAATGACTTCAAAGTAGTCCCTGCCATACTTTGGTCCGACTTTGATGCGTTTTGAGGTCCATAGGCATTGCTTCAAGTCCAGTCAAAATCGCGGCAAAAAAAACCCAGTAAAATTGCAGAAAAATCACGCAATTTTGGGTTGCACAAGTGTGAATGGGGCCTTATTCCTAAAGCTGGCCTTAGACAGTTCAAATCAGTTCAGCAAGAACCAGACGAGATTCGAACTATGTATAGGCAGGCTGAATGTTCCCAAGTTGATTGATCGATCAACTTGGGTGCAATCAGCCTGTCGGATTATACATGCGATTATTGTGAGCGGCTGTTATAGCCTCTAGCAAACACAGTGGCTCTCCATGGGGGAATTGAGCAATTGCTACAGGAAAGAAAATCGCTCAGTTTATCACTGACTTAAAGTGGTTGTAAACCCACTTTAAAGACTTTTGCCTATAGGTAAGCCTATATTAAGGCTTACCTATAGATGCTACAAATATCTCCTAAACTTGCACCGTTTAGAAGATATTTACAGTGCATGCAGCCGATGACGTCATCGGCGCATGCACTCTGAAGGAACGGCCACCCATGCCGTTTCTTCAGAGCCCTATGCCGTGAACGGGGGCGCGGGAGTGATGTGGACGCGAACACGGAAGCAGGACGGCCGAACATGTCGGGCGTCCTGTCACTGAGCGGGCGGCACTGCGGGGGCTTTGTTTTAAGGTATGTATTTCATAATGAGCTAGTATGCGATGCATACTAGCTCATTATGCCTTTGTCTTTACAGGTTGTTTTTTTTTCCAAATTTTTTTTTCTAATTTACATTACACTGTAAAAGCAGTTAAGGGCGCTTTGGTCCGAGCATGTAATCGGCTCCCAGCGCCAGCTTTAGGGAAGAGAAGGGACAGCTGAAAATGGATACCCCATAGTAAGTCACGCCCAGGCATTGCAGTCGTTGTCGCTGCTCTCTCCTGGCCCCTAAGGCAGGCCACTGGAGAGGTCACATGATTGGACCAGAGTGCTCTTAGATTAGATTCCTGTACAGTATAGATAGTATAGGGCTTAGAATGGGGGTGGGAGCAGATGTAGGCTTAGATAGTATTAGCCTGGACTTACACTATAATACTATGATTGCAGGGACATTTTTGCACCCTGTGAGGCAACATTGGATAAATTGGTATTCGCATCCTTTAAGTGATTCAGTCTATCTTAAAAAAAAAGCTGCTAGGTAAAATGCGTTGTATGCCTGCAATAGCATTCGCTGCTCCTTTTTGCCTGGATGCTGAGCTGTTCTAAACGGGCAAATCTGCCACACTTCCAGGTAGTGTCAGAGCTTGCCTGTTGTGGTCTCTGTTCACTCATTACTGTGAGGAGCTGTATCTCAGGCCATCAGGAACTTGTAGAAGGCAAGCAAGCTCCATGGCTATCAAGAAGGTCTGAGCATTGTCAGATACGAGCAGCCTGGCATTTAGGCATTCAGGGGCAGTAAAATTTGCAGCACCTCCAATTACCGCAATCTATATCTGGCAGCAGCTTGTGTATGACAATTAAGTGACATAGTTACTTTAACTTGATCACTGTATATCAGGGGAGTCAAAGTCAATTTTATCGCGGGCCACATCACCAGTATGGTCGTCCTCAAAGGGCCAGTTCTATCTGTAGCCCACCACTCTCAGAAGTCAAGAGCCCCCACCCTTTCTTACATCACAGTACATCCCCTTTGCCATGTGCTGCTGCTGGGAAGAAGCGGGAGGCGGAGCTGGGAAGCAGCAACTGCAGGGTCTGGAGGAGGGCTGGATTCAGCTGCCAGAGTCTGCTGAATGCTAAGACCAGTGGAGGCGGAGAGGAGGGGGTGCTGTGGCTGCACAGAGAGGTGCAGGATCTGTAGGAGGAGTTGTGTCCTCCCCTCTGCTGCCAACTGCTGAGAGGGGGGTGGTCCTCTCTGCAGCTGCAGGGAGAAGCACAGGATCTGACAGAAGAGTTCTGTCCTCTATTCTGCTGTCTGCTGAGACAAGGTGGGGGCAGAGATGAGGGAGATGCAGCAGCTTCAGGAGAGGTGCAAGGGCCACATGAAATAGCCTGGGGGGCCGGATTCGGCCCGCGGGCCTTGTGTTTGACACCTGTGCTGTATATTGTAACCCAGAGTCCTCCCCCTATGCGATGCAGTGGTTTATGAAGGCTGTCATGGTTTGCAGAAAAAAGTTGGTCAACCCTTACAAGCCTTTCATCTGACCAGGATTGTTTCCCCTGCCAAGCACACTCCAGATGTACATCAGATGTTTTATATATATATATATATATATATATATATATATATATATATACCCCATCATTTATTTAAGATCTTGAAAAAATGACAGAAAAATGGAAGATCTGACCTAAGGGCATAACTCCAGTCATCAATTTTACACACTGGAGACTCATTTACAGCCCGTCTTTAAAATCTTTTTTACTACTTTTCCAGACTTGTGCTGTAGGATGCCAACATTACCTATTTATATATTAATAGGAAAAGAGAAGATGACTAAGCTCTAAGGAACCTTCAATCAATAAATCAATAGTGCCATTTAATTATTAAAACATGTAGATTTTCATCTGTTAATTAAATCTTCCATCAGACTGCAAGACTTAAGGAACTTTTCATTTGAAAAATTATTTTACTGACGTAGCATTGGTTGAAAGTGATAATTTTCCTCTGGATGTCACATAGCATCCACACCCTCCTCATGAATCCTCAGATGCTTGTGGTTAATGTGAGTACAGCTACTCCTGATAAAGCAGCACTGGACCCGTGAATCCTATGGTGGTCATATATGTGCTGATAAATGATCGATTTCATTTCTGATCAACTTCTTCTGATAAGAATAATCGATCTGTAGGCCACAATACATTTGATTGATATGCCACACACAGGGAAGGGGATTTTGATGGGTAGTTAGGTGCAATTGTAACTGACGATAAATGAGTGCTCACATCTCTTATTCCATAATGTACCCTCCTAATCTGATCAACTGAAATATGAATGTATTCTTGGACAAAGTATCTTAGTGCTGTTGATTGATGTAAGGCAGTGGTTACCAAACTGCGGCACTTTGCTTTTATCTGGCCCTTGGGGCAATATTTCATCCACTAAAACCAACCATTGGGCATAATTCCCCCTCCCCCACTGACCCCAAAGAAGGGGCACAAATCCTCCCAATGACACCAACAATGGAGCACAATTCCTCTGAATGACATCCACAATTGGTCCCAATGACATCAATGATAGGGCACAATTCCTCCCAATGACACCAACGTTGGGGCATAATCCCTCTCAATGACACCTACAATTGGGATCAATGACACCAATAATGTGGCACAATTCCTCCCAATGACACCAATGATAGGACACAGTGACTGACATCAAAGATGAGACATTTTTTTTTTCCCTTCTGACGTGGGGACCTTTTCTACTCCCAATGGTCACAGTCCGGCCCCCCTAAAGTCTGAAGGACAGTAAACTGGCCTCTTGTTTAGAAAGTCTGGAGACCCCTGATGTAAAGGATGATATTCTACCCTGGCCAATCGACTCAGTTTGATCAAATCCAATTGAAATTGAGTCTAAATTGATTGGAAGAGATATGACTTTGCAATTTTTTGCAGATTTGATCATTTTAATTGAATCACACATGGAGGTTAATTTACTAAAGGTAACGGGGAACATGCAAGGTAAAGAAAAAGGGCATGTTTTCTTGCATATGATTGGATGATAGAAATCAGCAGAGCTTCCATTCAGATCTGGAGAAACTGCACTTGTATATTTTCCTTTAGTAAATCAACCTCATGGATCAGATAAAAAAAAAACTCCAAGCATGTGTGGGCATTATTTTTATCTTTTTGGGCAGTTTTTTTTTTTATCTATTAATTTTTTTAATTATTATTAATATTATTATACAGGCTTTACAGTATCTCACAAAAGTGAGTACACCCCTCACATTTTTTAAAATGTTTTATTATATATTTTCATGTGACAACACTGAAGAAATGACACTTTGCTACAAGGTAAAGTAGTGAGTATATAGCTTGTATAACAGTGTACATTTGCTGTCCCCTCAAAATAACTCAACACACAGCCATTAATGTCTAAACTGCTGGCAACAAAAGTGTGTACACCCCTAAGTGGAAATGTCCAAATTGGGCCCAAAGTGTCAATATTTGGGTGGCCACCATTATTTTCCAGCACAGCCTTAACCCTCCTGGGTTCACCAGAGCTTCACAGGTTGCCACTGGAGTCCTCTTCCACTCCTCCATGACGACATCACAGAGCTGGTGGATGTTAGAGACCTTGCGCTCCTCCACCTTCCGTTTGAGGATGTCCCACAGATGCTCAATAGGGGTTAGGTCTGGAGACATGCTTGGCCAGTCCATCAAATTTACCCTCAGGTTCTTTAGCAACGCAGTGGTCATCTTGGAGGTGGGGTCCTTATGTTGGAATATTGCCCAGCGGCCCAGTCTCAGAAGGGAGGGGATCATGCTCTGCTTCAGTATGTCACAGTACATGTTGGCATTCATGGTTCCCTCAATGAACTGTAGCTCCCCAGGCAGCACTTATCCAGTCCCAGACCATGACACTCCCACCACCATGCTTGACTGTAGGCAAGCCACACTTGTCTTTGCATACTTTTATCTTGGTCTCATCAGACCACAGGACATGGTTTCAGTAATCCATGTTCTTAGTCTGCTTGTCTTCAGCAAACTGTTTGGGGGCTTTCTTGTGCATCATCTTTAGAAGAGGCTCCCTTCTGGGACGACAGCCAAGCAGACCATTTTGATGCAGTGTGCGGCGTATGGTCTGAGCACTGAAGGTCTGACCCCCACCCCTTCAAACTTTGCACCAATGCTGGCAGCACTCATACATCTATTTCCCAAAGACAACCTCTAGATATGACACTGTGACTGTGCACTCAACTTTTTCGGTCGACCATGGCGAGGCCTGTTCTGAGTGGAACCTGTCCTGTTAAACCACTGTTTGGTCTTGGCCACCATGCTGCAGCTCAGTTTCAGGGTCTTAGCAATCGTCTTATAGCCTAGGCCATCTTTATGTGGAGCAACAATTCTTTTTTTCAGATCCTCAGAGTTCTTTACCATGAGGTGCCATGTTAAACTTCCAGTAACCAGTATGAGAGAGTGAGAGCGAACACCAAATTTAACACACCGCTCCCCATTCACACCTGAGACCTTGTAACACTAACGAGTCACATGACACCGGGGAGAGAAAATGGCTAAATGGGCCCAATTTGGACATTTTCACTTAGGGGTGTTCTCACTTTTGTTGCCAGTGGTTTAGACATTAATGGACAAAAGTACACGAGGAAGGCAGCGCATGAACCACACCGGGATGCAATGGATAAAGAAGTCAGGTGAACATCCAGTATAGAAAGGGTTAACAGTTTATTGGTATTGATAACCGAAAAACAAAGTACATAAAATGCTTACATCCCCCTGGGCTGGAGTAAACAAGGGCACCTGCCAGCAAGCAACACAAGTGCGAGGAAGTCAGTCTCCCATGACTGCTGAGCAGTGTGTGCACAAAGCCGGAAACCAGCCGGCGCGAGGATGAAAGGACTCCGCTGTAGCTCCGTAGCGGTGACATCAGCCGGACAGGCGCCACTTGCGGGGAAATACTAGGAACAGGGGTGGACCATAAGCTATATGGTTGCCATGACTACATGTTTCGCGATATGCGCTTTATCAAGTCATATTTGTTTTTCGGTCATCAATACCAATAAACTGTTAACCCTTCCTATACTGGATGTTCGCCTGACTTCTTTATCCATTGCATCCCGGTGTGGTTCATGCGCTGCCTTCCCCGTGTACTTTTGTCCGTATCAGCACCCTTCCTATGCTTGTTGGCTAGCAGCAGAAAAACCACTGGGGAGCCTCACAGGCTTATTTATATCCCTCCTCCCTAAAGGCACCCCAGGAGTGCCAGATTTGTGATTACTGCTTTGACTTCTGGACTGGATTTTTTCCTATGGCTGCCCTGGGTGCGAATCTCTTTACTGAGCCATTAGATGGCTAATAGCAGAACAACCGCTGGGGAGCCTCACAGGCTTGCATCTATCCCTCCACCCTACAGGCATCCCAGGAGCGCCTGGTTTGTGTTTATTGTTTAGACATTAATGGCTGTGTGTTGAGTTATTTTGAGGGGACAGCAAATTTACACTGTTATACAGGCTGTACACTCACTACTTTACATTGTAGCAAAGCGTCATTTCTTCAGTGTTGTCACATGAAAACATATGATAAAGTATTTACAAAAATGTGAGGGGTGTACTCACTTTTGTGAGATACTGTATATAGCACCAGTTTGTGCAACGCTTTACAACATGACAGGCAGACAGTACAGTTATGATATAATTCAATACAGGAGAAATCAGAGGGAACTGCTCTTTAGAGCTTACAATCTAGGAATAAAATAAATAAATAAATAATATACAGTATGTGACTGCAGCTGTGACTTTCCTAAGCTGTCAGAAATGAATGTTCTTCCCTCACAATAGGAAGGCATTCTGTGCACTACCCCAGAATTTATATTTCATTCTTATAGCATGGGCTCATTGTTTTTCCCAGTGAGCTACCGGTTAAAGTACCGGCAGCGAAGCTTTTCTTAATGCAACATTGAAATTGCTTGGGTGGTTACAGTGAAGGCAGACTCCCATTTAGGAATCAGTGAGAGAAAGAAAACAGCAATTTATTCACAGCAGACAAATGTACGAATTTGCAAACAAGTAATGATGTCCCTGGAGTGTATATAGTTCACTTGGGGGTATTATTTTCTCAGTAAAAGACGAAATGTACTTTTTTTTATTTTCTTTTTACTTGCTTTCGTTGCATAACGTAGTTATTCATCTTGCCATATGGGATTTTAACAACCTTTTTGTTGTGTGGAATCATAAATTGCTTGGATTGATGTAACTTTTTGTGATAGCTGCATTTCCTATATGGTGTCATATATATATATATATATATATATATATATATATATATATATATATATATATATGGTGTCATATATATATATATATATTTACACAATTACTGAGTTTGTCATAATTCATGGGAAAAAGTAACATGGCATCCTGTATATGTGACAGTTTTTACTTGGGGCGTTCCTTTTTAAAGTGTATCTAAATTTACAGTATATTGTAGCTTACCATTCCTTAGATTAGATGTGGTGGTTGCTTTCTTTTTTTTCAGGATTTTTTCCCCTTTTTATTTTCACCTGGTGATCCTACCAATATCACATTTGTTGTCCTAGCATTGAGTGATAATGGTCGCTCACTGTACCGTATATTGGCAGCCTAGAACACAAATGAGCCAGTACTACAAAATAGGAATAATTGATATTCCCATTGCACACCTTCCTGGATATAGGCACATCAGTTGTGGGGGCTGTAGCGATCACCAGCTGGACACTGGATCATTCACTGGTAAATACATATTCACCAGTATACCAAGGATCTTGCACAGCAGTCCGACAAAACTATTTATTGCAAAAGGATCACATTAAGATAGGTGCAATGTTTCAGTGTTGTGCAGGACCCCTTCGTCAGGCATGTAATCATCATCACATGCCTGACGAAGGGGTCCTGCTCGACTCCGAAACGTTGCACCTATCTTAATGTGATCCTTTTGCAATAAATAGTTTCTTCGGACTGCTGTGCAAGATCCTTGGTATACTGGTGAATATGTATGTAGCCAGTACTACAAAACACCTCCTCCTCTCCATAACATAGTTTTCCATTTATATAAACCTTTGTATGAAAAAGTACAAGCATTTAAAAATAAAGTACATTTTAGGAAAGGGTCTGCAGAATAACCTAGGCCTCATACACACTGGCTTATTATCAATAATATTCCTGTGTACGCTGGATCTTTCTGCTAGAAGCTGGCAGAAAAAGCCATCTTAAAAAAATGCTTATTGTGGCGCATAATTACAAGCGCTGATATGTGCATGTATGGCATGTAAAAAACGTATGCGCATAAACTCACTTTACGAGTGTATTTATGCTCATTTACATGTAATAGGCACAGAAATGCTTCTCCAGAATCACAAGTTTAGGACATTTCCTTTTTTTTTGCACCTGTGAATGCAAACGCATTTAAATGCCTGCATGTGCATGGGCACTTTAGCTAACTTGCACCTGCGTTCAACACCAGATGTCTAAAAGCTTTTTTATGCCTGCATGCTTGAGGCCTTAAGGTTGATCATGAACCTACAAACCAGGCCAATTTACATATAAAATGATTTTTTTTTAATTGTATGTATATTCTATACAATAATGAAAGCAAAAAATATTATCAAAAAAATAAGAAAGCTTGTATATAAATGATAAAGACTAAGGAAGACTGAGGGAGAAGATATAAACAAGAAGAAATAGCCCCAAACCCCAAAAAATGC
Organism: Pelophylax lessonae; assembly: GCF_965119305.1. Lineage (NCBI taxonomy): Eukaryota > Metazoa > Chordata > Amphibia > Anura > Ranidae > Pelophylax > Pelophylax lessonae. The sequence continues at coordinate 203,546,461 of NC_138768.1, forward strand.
AATATATTGTAGCTTACTAGTCATTAGATGTGGTATCTGCATTAGTCTTCTTTTTTCATTTATATCCTGCCAGAAACACACTTTGTGTCGTAATCAGTTAGAGTCACTCACTATGGAATAGCAGCACTGTCACCCTATGATAGGAAGTGTCTTTAAAACATAGTTCCAGAATTCCTAGTGTTCTGTAGTTTATAGAGGTGATCTGAGCAGCAAGAGTTCCCCCTTACTTCCTGTTTTGGCTATGGAACAGGAAGTGAGGGTAAATCTCCCCCAATGGGACAAATAAGGCAAAAATAAACCTTACGGGATTTATAACCCTCCGTTACTCTATCCAATCCTCGCCTAAATGAGCATGGAGTATCTAGACCCTGCGCATGCGCAGACATGCCTCGGGTCGCCCCAAGAGCATGTTTGAGATTCTGCAAACTGCCTCCTGCAATATCTATCACATGCATCCCAGATGTCAGTTTTCAGGATCTTGCGCATGCACAGAATCGCTATGGTGTCTCTGCCGGTTAGCTGGAGTGACCGGCTTGATTGCGCATGCGTGGGGGAACCGCCCCATGCGTAGACACATCACAGGGCTCTGCCAGGTCCTTTAGACTTGGAAAGGAAACCTTTTGGAATTTTTGGCTTGGAGAAGATTAGTGTAAGGAGAGTGTAGTGTAGTGAAAGCAAGACAACAAGACAATGCTGGCCTTCATGGACTAGTAAGTATGTATGTATTTTTAATTTATTTTTATATACGGGCAAGTGTTAGGGAAAATGTCATTTGGATAGGTATTGTGGCATTCCTCTTTAGGATAGGATGAACTTAGCAGTTTACTGGATTTCTAGCAGGATCAACTAGTCTTTTTTGTACTTTCTAAACAGATCCTTTTAATGACATACAATATATAACAGAACAAAAGAGAGCAAATAAGAGATATTCATTATTAGGGTTTACATAAACCTAATGTGGTGTTTGTCTCACACTAGCATGGTCGAGCTGTGGTCATCTAATGCTATTACTGAATTATGTGTTGCACCAGAGTACATCTTAGCTGATATTAATTTATTGTGTCTAAATGTATTTATTCATTTAGTCTAAAAGCAGCCAGCTTTTTGTAAACCTAAAGAGCCTGGATCCAGGAAAGAGATCGCACACTATAGATTACACGGGTACTTTGCCAGCCGACTGGAAACAAGGAGGATATCTCAATGAGCATGGTAAGGGGATATGTTCTAAAATTCAGTAAAAAGAGAATGATGTTTCCTATAGCAACATAATCATATTTTTTAAATCTTTAATGTAAATGTATCATTTGAATCTGATTGATCATTATGAGTAACATCATAAAGCGCAAAAAATACTTCTCCATCCTCTCTGGATACAAAATATAGATGATCCAATACCATAGGATCTCCAGTAAATGTTCATTGGTATAAAATACTATATAGTTCATATTCCTATCACACACCTGGTTTGTAGGCTCGTGTATGTTGGGTGCTGAAGCGATCACCAGTTGGCAACTGGATTAGTTACAAGTAAATACATATTCGCCAGCACACCAAGGCTCTTGCAAAAGCAGTCCAAAACTTTATTGAAGTTACGATCACATCAAAAATAGTGCAACGTTTCGGAGCCGCACAGGACCCATTCGTCAGGCATGAAGGGGTCCTGTGCGGCTCCGAAATGTTGCACTATTTTTGATGTGATCGTAACTTCAATAAAGTTTTGGACTGCTTTTGCAAGAGCCTTGGTGTGCTGGCGAATATGTATTTACTGGTATAAAATACTAGACAGCAGTCATCTCAGAAGCGCCTTGGCACGTTTTACACTGATGGCAATATGGCCATGGTGGGAATCTTATTAATTAAAGTAGAAATTCAGACAAAACGCTGAATACTTAGCTGAAATATGTAAAGATTTACTCTTCCACCTTCTAGAGCAGGGTTTCTCGACTAGAGTTCCTCCTGAGGTTGCTAGGGGTTCCTTGAGCAATGGGCAATTTCTGCTTCTCAGATAAGTTCCCAATGACATAATTTTTCCTTTTAGCTATCTGTAAGGAGGTAATTCTTCCCAATGATGACAAGAGTAAGGAGCATTCTTCCCACTGACTGTCACATCAATGTGTCATGAGTTGTAGATTTTTCATTTTTAGCAGGGGTTCCCCGAGACTAGAATTTTGTTTCAAGGGTTCCTCTCTGTTGAAAAGGTTGAGAAAGGCTGTTCTAGAGGATTTGACATTTTTTTCAGCCAGTTTTGTCAGACTCTTACAACTCTGCCACAACATAAGTTTGAGGCACAGGAAATCCAAAATATAGGATGTTTCCAGAGCAGCCCACGTCCATTAGTTTATGATTATTACTGGCTAACACGTACTGGATTACACTCACTGGAAAATGAGAGCAGATCCTGATGACTCATGTTTTCTTTTGCTCAGGTCTACTGAAAAGCTCTTCATATAGCATAAGCAGCTGTTCACTGAGCAGCACTGAAAACCCATATGCCACCATCAAGGATCCGCCAGCTCTTCTGCCTAAACATACAGAGTGCGGCTACGTGGAGATGAAGTCACCAGTGCGGAGGGACTCTGCTTATGCAGAGATAAGTAACGGCAGCTTGGCCAATAAAAATGTGTATGAAGTTGGTAAGTCTTACTTGGTTTCATTTTTTATCCTGTTCTTTTCCTTTAATACATAGCAGGAAATTTATTAAATTATGTCAAAGGAAAAACCATATCAGCCAGCCAAAATGTTTCTATCCTGCTCAATGGCAATATAAAAGCTGCCGTCTTAGTAATGTCTACAGGGTTTATTAATTAAAAGAAAATAGGCTGTGCACTTTGCAAGGGAATTTACACTTTGCAAGGGCATTTCCATTAGCTTAGCGAATGTGAAGAGGCTGTGCAGACATCCATTATCCAATCATGTGCAAGCAAAAATTCTGTATTTTAACTTTCCTTGCACATGATTGGGTATTCTCTGCGAAGTGAATTTACAACACATTCCCCACAAAATGTCCTTGCATAGTTCAAATTCCCTTGCAACACGAACAACCTTTTTGCCTTTAGTAGATCAACCCCTATATGTCAGCCTGTGAATGCCCCAAACAACAACAAAAAATAGACAAGGTTGCTAAAATTTGCCTAACTGCTATTGTGCCCACCTGGATACAATAGCTTCCCCCACCGTTCTCTCTTATCCTAAATTGGAATACTTGTGCCACCAGAGCATCCCAGTTTAGTGGAAAGGCTGGCACCAAAGACATTGTGAAGCTGGTTGTGTATGCACTTCCAACTGTTCACTTATGTCTATGGCCAGACTGTTATTTGAACTGCATATAGAAGGTGTTATGGTGACAGTTTTAAGTATTTGCGTGAGCTGATCTCGAATATATTTGTTTACGGCCCAAAACCTTTCTATAAAGAGGATATAAGACAGTAGAAAACCCTGCCAGGCCTTGTGTATGTAAGTGTACACTGTCAGCAGAGTACTGTGTGGTGTACTGCTGTACTCTAAGGCTGGAAAACCTTTAATGGTTCAGGATAGGAGATGCAACTAGTTCATCTTTGGGAATATGTAACATGTTCCTAGCGCTGCATCCATTGCCTGATTCCCCCCAACCCCCCTCCCTTCCTGTGACAGCAGTATGGGGTGAAGTTCCCTGTACTAGCTGTCAGTTTTTGAAATCAGTGTGACAGTGCGGGGCTCTGCCTACACGGCCGTGTCATTTATTTACAGAGTTCTGTGAATGAATGAACTACAAGTACCGACAGCCTTTGTGGATTCTGGCTTGTAGTTCTCAATGATTCTTCATGTCAGTGTATCTGCCTCTCTGTACTGGATGTACAGACACACAGATACACTGACAAGTCTGCAGGAGACCTGCATGGCACCAGCAATCTACCGATCGCTGGTGCAATGCTTTACAGGCTCCAAAAAGAAAAAATAATAAATGCACTTTTTTTTTTAAAGTGAACTTATCCTTAGAAGGAAATCTGTTATGAGAAAAACATGCCAAAGCTGCCCTCTATTTCATTCTGTCATGCAGATGGTTTTGTTTCAATATTTGAGTCACTGGACTGCTGCAAGTATGCAGATAAGTTCTTCTGACTTAAATCCCACTTTCCTGAATGATCATGCCTGCATTAGCTGTCATTGGAGAAATGCTGGGTTGCCATTGCTGACCAACTGAGAATGCTAGCTGCTGGGCTGTTATGACCCTCTGGTCTAATACTTTGGGTCAATGACCTTGAACAAGCAATAAGGAATGATTTTTCAGATTCTGCATGTTTCTTTAAAGTCATTAAGAGTTGTCAATTGCTTTAAACAATACATTATTATTGTTATTATTACTATAGGTGGTCCCCGGGTTACAAACAAGATAGGGACTGTAGATTTGTTCTTAAGTAGAATTTGTTTGTAAGTCGGAAAAGGTAAATTTTTTAAGTTTAGCTCCAGCCAAAAGAAATTTTTTTATGTTTTTTGGATATCATAGGGAAGGGTTAACACCCCTGTACCATTTGTTTTGCTGTCTGTACCCCTGTTCAGACAATTTCACCTCACTTTCTGTCCCTGTGACAACTGGGTTTTGAAAATTTTGGGTTGTTGTGGAAACAAGGATTAGTGATAATGCTTCAGTGGAGACACATTTTTCCCATGAGAACTATTCCAGTATCGAATTTCCCTTCCTATGGGAGATTTCTCCTCACTTCCTGTTGTTTCCTTCACTTCATAAGTAGGAGTCGTTTTGTAAGTCCGATGTTTGTAACCCGGGGACTGCCTACTACCATCTTTTCTCTGTATAATATCGTCCAGGTTTATGAAACATTAAAGTTCAGTGGTTGCATAGAATGTGGAATGGTTGGAATGCCTGCATCCATTATTATTGCTGTCTGTGTTCCTGCTGGGGAGATATGCCCTCTCTATCTGTCCTGGTGACCACGTTCATGGGGACTAGTGAGGAAAATCAACATTTTTGAATGATAGGAGTTTCCCTCACTTTGGACTAAAGATTTATCTTGCTTTAAAGTGGGTGTAAACCCACTTTAAAGTCTTTTACGTATAGGTAAGCCTAAATTAAGGCTTACCTATAGGTGCTATAAATATCTCCTAAACTTGCATCGTTTAGGAGATATTTACAGTGCATGCAGCCAATGACGTCATTCCGTTCCCTCAGAGCCCTATGCCCCGAATGGCGGCTCCCACGCGCATGCGCGGGAGTGATGTAATCGCGCCTTCGGCCAATCAGATGGCCGGAGGACGTGAACAAGGAAGCAAGACGGCCGAACATGTCGGCCGCCCTGTTGCTGAGCGGGCGGCACTGCGTGGGCTTTGTTTTAAGGTAAGTATTTTATAATGAGCTAGTATGCGATGCATACTAGCTCATTATGCCTTTGTCTTTACAGGTTTTTTTTTCTCATTTTTTTTATGAGGGTTTACTTCCTCTTTAAATATATTTCCTCCCACTTCCAGTTGATAGTACAGCAAGGCTCTGAAGTCAAAACATTTTTTATTCATTCTATACATTAAGGTACAAATGCATAAACATTTGCTGTATGGGATGAGCAGTAGCTGTAGAAGAATTAGTATTAGTTGCGGAAATATTATCATTGGCTGCAGAAGGATTAGCTGTATGAGAATTAGTATTAGCTGAACTAGCTTCCTGACACCCTTGCTGCTGTCAGTCAAACTCCTGTGAGAAGAGAGTGGTGGCATGGCTTATCAGTGATATGTTTGCAGAGTTGTATAAAGTACTCAAACCCATACTTGAGTAAAAGTACAAGTGCTCGATCAAAAAGTGACTTGAGTAGAAGTACTAAAGTATTCAACATTTTTTGTACTTAAGTATTGCAAGTAGTTTTTTTAAAAAATTTTGCTACTCAAGTACTGAAAGTAAAAGTACAAGTACTGTGTTATGTAGTTATTAAAGAAAGAAGTCAAAAGTTTGAACATCATATTGTTTTTTATTATTTCAAATGCAGCTTTTATTTACGCATTCAGTAGCATTTATTTTCGTATGCGCTGATAATACACATGTTTTGAGCTTCATGAAACCTGCCATCTACTGTTCTGGCAGTGGTAATTTTTATAATAGTAACTAGTAACTATGCAGCACAAAAAAAAAAAAAAAAATATCGGAGTAGAAGTATTGAAATCATAGAAAAAATGTAGTGAAGTAAAAGTGGAAGTAGGAGAAAAAAATTCTACTCTAGGAAAGTACAGATACCGCCTTTCGGTACTTAAGTACAGTAGTGAAGTAGTTCTACTTAGTTACTATACATCTCTGTATGTTTGTCAATGGATGCACATAACCTGGCTCGGGAGTGCGCCCACACGGGTGCCCCCTTAGCATATGACTCGCTAAGGGGGCATTCGGAAGAAGAAGGAGCGGAGAGCTCACAGGCACGAGACTCCAGAAGAGGAGATACGGGGTCGCTCTGTGCAATATGATTTCACAGAGCAGGTAAGTAGAAAATATTTTTTCATTTAAATAAACAAAATGTGCATTTAGTATCAGTTTAAAGGGAAATCTCCCCAACAGGACTCACATGACATGTAAATCCAATATTCAAAACACAAAGTAAGAAAGACTTTATAAAGAATCGTATTTTATTATGAATGTATTGTGGGGGCCAGATAATATGTTAGGTAGTTATATTATCATTACTTTTTGTTACAGCATATTAATTTACAAGGGCTCCCAAAATGGTAAGCCATATTCAGATAACACTGAGTGTGTCTATGTTTCCAGAGTGCTATTTTTCCAGACTGATGTCTCTGTATGTTCTTGTTTGTGCCTGCAGGCAGGAGTTTAAGAACTTGGTTTTACAAACTGATCTTTCATCTGAATGTTGATGCTGCTTAGTGCTTACAAGGCACAATGTCTGGTTTAGGCTGACTTATGGACTTGAATGAAATGGCACATTAACAGCATAAAGCTGGCCAAACACTAGTAGAATTTTGATTGGAACATTTGTTAGATTTTCTAATCGTTAGTGGGGGTCAAATTGATGGTTTTTTTCAACTATAGTGATGAGAACATATGAAGGAGCGTGATAGAATTTTTTTCTCAAACGCACCAATTTCTATCACGCTCCTTCATATGTTCTCATCACTATAGTGATCAGATGCTAAAAGCTAATTAAATTTTATTGTGTAATCAAACATTATTTGTCAAGTCATTGAATGTACAGAGAATTATTGTACAAATGTTTGTAAAAACCTTATTTTGAAAATCTACTAGTTTATGGCCAGCTTAAGTAAGCTACAATAACATGCATTTCAGAAGGACATTGGACCTTGAATTTAGTAGGCAAGATAGTTTTGAATACAACCAGAGAGACTAATGCCCCATACACACGTGCAGATTATCTGCAGACTTTTGTCTGCAGATTTACCTTTTCTATGTAGTGCAAGGGCCTGCCGGATTGCATACAAATTGAAAGTGTTTAGGTTTGACCTCATATTATATGGTTTTGGTAAGTCTGCAGACAAAAGTCTGAAGATAATCTGCACGTGTGTATGGGGCATAAAGGGCCATACACACTATAAGATTTTCTGAAGACTTTTTCCTTTAGAATTACCAAAACCATATAATATGAGGTCAAACCTAAACACTTTCAATTTGTATGCAATCTGGCAGGCCCTTGCACTACATAGAAAAGGTAAATCTGAAGGAAGAAGTCTTCAGAAAATCTTATAGTGTGTATGGCCCTTTAAGCTAGCCATATATACGAGACATTGTATTCTGACATCAGGACCTGCCTCTGTCAGAATACAATGATTAGTGGCTGCAGCTGCTGATTAAAAAGTCAATCAAATGATCAAATGAATAACTTCTGTTGAGCAGGGGTGGCCAGGAACTAATCGAAATTTAGCCAGTTCTTGCCAAATAGGGCAAATTTTGAATAGAATTTGGCCAGCTTCAGCCATTTGTTGCTCTGCAAAATGGGAGCAGTGAGATTGATTATGAGACAAATTTACTATACAGCTGCAGTCGTCTTCAAAAGTTCTCCCCTCCGCTGCTCATAAATAGTACTGCACCAACATAAAATGTATATCTGACCACTTTTGGAGTAGAAACTGTTCACTTTACAAGCTAAAATGTTAGAAATGTTAGAGAAGGTGAACCAATGTTCACTTTATTTGTCCAATTATTTGCTAAATTCTCCTTGCACCTGATTGGGTATTCAAAATGAACACATCTGTACCTTATTGTCTGAGCTAAGTTGGGGTCCTTTCACACGGGCGGTCCGTATGTCCATTTTTCATCCCATTTTTTTGCGGATGAAAAACGGACATAATGCATGTCAATGGGATTGCGGATGTCAGTGGATGACCATCCGCTGACATCCGATTTGTGTCCTTTCCGATCAATTCCGTTTTTTGGAACGAAAGAGAACCCTATTTTTCTTCCGTTTAATAAAACGGAACGGACGCAAAAACGGATGTCAGCTGTATCATCCGCTGACATCCGCAATCCCATTGACATACATTATCTCCGTTTATCATCCGCAAATGGATGGGATGATAAACGGACATAAAAAGAAAAAAAAAAGGGCCAGAACGGATCAAAAAACGGTCCGCCTCGTGTGAAAGGACCCTAGAACTTTTTCTTTAGTAATCAGTCCCATTAAGTGTATGTATGTTTAAACAAGAAAACTGTTCTGCCTGCAGTGACATATCTGTAGGGCCTTGTGCATGCTGGGCATTTAGCGTTTGTGCGTTAGGCTCCGGTGTTTAAGTGTGGGTACATGATAAAGGCACACTGTCCGACCCCATTGCCATGAGTTTGTCAGAGGCTGACAGCTGCTGTGACTGGACAGTGCACTAAAACGTACTTACATTTAGGGCAGTATGCACCCGGGAACAAATGCTCAGAATGCAAGCAGTCTGCATTCTGGGCATACGTCCCTAGACCCATACTGCACTAAACATAAGTATTGCTCAGTGCATCGTCCAGCTGTGGCAGCTGAGTGCAGGGTTGGACAATGTGCTTGTACATTCCACCCCCACCTAAACGCTGGAGCCTCATGCACCGTGGCTGAACGTCCGATGCATCAGTCCTTAGTGCAGTCCAGGTTTACTGGCACATTGCTTGCAAATACTATTGCAAAGCCTTTGCTAAATGATGGACTAGTTTGTTTGCACTAGATATGCACCTGACAGTAATTGACAGGTAAAATAGACATCCTACTTCTATACATCAGGGGGCCCAAGGCATAATTTTCTAAACTCTATAATGGTCACAATGCATAGAAAAAGAATAAAAAGTGAATATATCATAAATGTCAACAATGTTTATTTTAGTTATTTCCTTTCATTTTCTCAGTAGCTTACATCCACCCTAAGGAATTTTAAAAGTGATGGATGTAAATGGCTAGATATGCACCTGATTCTGTCAGTTATTGACTTTATAAATCCCCCACTGCATCTGAAGCAGTTGAAAGTATTCTGCAATTTAAAGCTTGGTACACACAAGCCGAATATCTGGTATTGGCCGCTTCAAAAGAAACCAGAGAATGGCCGGCTTTTGTCAAACAGGTATGCTGGAAAACCAGCATCAGATCAGCGCTGGCGGGGGAGGGGGGGGCAGTCCCCCTGTCAGAATACAATAGCTCAGCGGGTAGATCGCTGTACTAACATTGTTTCGTTGGTACAGCATGCTCCTCCCAAGCTCTTCAGTTTTTTTTTGTTCAGCTCGCTGGGTTGAACAAAAAAAACAAAAACTGATAATGCGTAACTAGCATCAGTTCCTCATTCATCCTTCCCCCATTACTATTCTAGTAGATCACACTTACAGTGAGGGGAAAAAAAGTATTTTATCCCCTGCTGATTTTGTACGTTTGCCCACTGACAAAGAAATGATCAGTCTATGATTTTAATGGTAGGTTTATTTTAACAGTGAGAGAAAGAATAACTACAAAAAAATCCTGAAAAACGCACTTCAGAAAAAGTTGTAAATTGGTTTGCATTTTAGTAAGTGAAATTAGTATTTGACCCCTTCGCAAAACCCTTGTTGGTAATCAAAGAGGTCAGATGTTTCTTGTAGTTGGCCACCAGGTTTGCACACATCTCAGGAGGGATTTTGTCCCACTCCTCTTTGCAGATCCTCTTCAAGTCATTAAGATTTCGAGGTTGACGTTTGGTAACTCGAACCTACAGCTCCCTCCACATATTTTCTATGGGATTAAGGTCTGGAGACTCGCTAGGCCACTCCAGGACCTTAATGTGCTTCTTCTTGAGCCACTCCTTTGTTGCCTTGGCTGTGTGTTTTGGGTCATTGTAATGCTGAAATACCTATCTGTGACCCATTTTCAACGCCCTGGCTGGGGGAAGGAGGTTCTCATCCAAGATTTGATGGCACATGGCCCTGTCCATCATCTCTTTGATGTGGTGATGTTGTCCTGGTACCTTAGCAGAAAAACCCCCCCAAAGCATAATGTTTCCACCTCCATGTTTGACCGGTGGGATGGTGTTCTTGGGGTCATAGGCAGCATTCCTCCTTCTCCAAACACGGCGAATTGAGTTGATGCCAAAGAGCTCAATTTTGATCTCATCTGACTACAACACTTTCACCCAGTTCTCCTCTGAATCATTCAGAAGTTCATTAGCAAACCTCAGACGGGCCTGTACATGTGCTTTCTTTAGCAGGGGAACCGCTGCAAGATTTTAGTCCTTCACAGCGTAGTGTGTTACCAATTGTTTTCTTGGTGACTATGGTCCAAGCTGCCTTGAGATCATTGACAAGATTCTCCCCTGTAGTTTTTGGCTGATTCCTCACCATTCCTATGATCAATGAATCTCCATGAAGTGAGATCTTGCATGGAACCCCAGAGCAAGAGAGATTGACAGTTATTTTGTGTTTCTTCCATTTGCGAATAATCGCACCAAACGTTGTCACTCTCTCACCAAGCTGCTTGCCAATGGTCTTGTAGCCCATTCCAGCCTTGTGTAGGTCTACAATCTTGTCCCTGACATCCTTGGACAGCTATTTGGTCTTGGTTATGGTGGAGAGCTTGGAATCTGATTGAATAACTGCTTCTATGGTCAGGTGTCTTTTATACAGGTAACAATCTGAGATTAGGAGCACTCCCTCAGCTCGTTACCTGTATAGAAGATACCTGGGAGCCAGAAATCTTGCTGATTGATAGGGGATCAAATCCTTTTTCACTCATTAAAGTGCAAATCCATTTATAACCTGCGTATGCAAGAATGTGTTTTTCTGGATTTTTTTTGTTATTCTGTCTCTCACTGGTAAAATAAACCTACCAATAAAATTATAGACTGATCATTTCTTTGTCAGTGGTCAAACGTACAAAATCAGCAGGGGATCAAATCCTTCACTGTACCCGTCACTGCCCATATTATCATTGTGCAGCCAGCCCTGCACAGCACAGCCCCTCTCCAGAATTCTACAGACCTTTGCAATGAATTATTTCACCTCTGCATGCATGCAATGGCTTCAACCTCAATGGAGAGCCTGTTTGAAGTGAGTGACATTTCCATTCCCAAGTTTTAACATGTAAACTAAATAATGTATTCCTATATTAACAATATTAACATGGTATTTGTTTAATGCCTGTACCATGTGTGTTACTGAAACAAAACATACAGAATATTACATAGAATACACATCTGTACCAGGGATTACATTACAAGTCGATTGCTGATTATAATGCAAGTTTCATAACTCACTTGATGTTTATGAGTGAACGTTATAGTTCAAAGAAACACTGTCACCTTCCCTTCTAGTACAAAGGGACAACGGGGTTGATTTATTAAAGGATAATAGGCTGTTAACTTTGTATGGAAAGTGGGAATTTTCCCCCAGAGCTTAAAGCGGAGTTCCGGCCTCGGAAAGTATTTTTCACTAAAAATACCCCCGGGACAGTCAGGGCTAGTGCATTCCACAATGGATAGCCTCTGAACTGTCCCAGGTCGCACTTACCTTTTAGAAGAAATACTTATCTTGAAAAATTCTTCTCCAGCGCTGCCATCTCAGGTGTGGGCAGCTGAAGCCAGCGTGTCCTCTTCTGCGTCCTCTTCCGTGTTCTCTTCGGTCCCACAATGCACTGCACCAGCCCCGCTCGTCACTTCCGAGGCAGGCGCGTCATCCCTCCACAGCTGGGCATGTTCAGAAACTGTTTAGCAGGGATTGACGTGCCTGCACCGGAACTGATGAGCGGGGCCAGTGCAGGCGCATTGATTCCTGGGAGCGATGACGTTCAGCTCCCAGGAATCAATGCAAGCAGGAAGTGACGGCGTGGGCCGCGGCTGCAGAGGGAGGAAGTGGAAGAAAGGTAAGTATATTTTCTTCAATATCAAGGTAAGTAAACGAAAAAAAAAATTCTGTACTATACATTTCTTTTACAGGTGACACAAAGCAAGCGGATGGCCCAAAGTCGTTTTTGAGGCCATAACTCCGCTTTAATGAATGGTTTTACGTTGCAAAAAAACACCCAATTACGTGCAAGGAAAAAAAAAACCAGAATTTTTGTTTGCACATAATTGGATGTCGGAAGTCAGCAGAGCTTCCCCTCATTCACTAAGCTCTGGGGAAAATTCCCCTGAAAAGTGCAACTTCCCATGTAAAGTGAACAGTCTATTTGCCTTTAGTAAATAAACCCCAGTCTGTCTGCAAAGGCCTCAATCCGCTTGTGCTCAGTCTACCAGTACTCTTCTGCTATTCTTTTCTTCTCAGTAGCTGTACACAATACTTGGCATCTCCCCTGTCAGACCAAGGCCTTGACATTTCCACTCCCCCAGGTCCCCAAATCAATTCAGTGCTTCTGCGGAGAAGGAAAGAGTGGCGAGGGATCGTTGAAAAGGTAAGTATAGAGGGTCGGCAGGGCTCTGTTAGAACCAGTTCCTGCAGAACACTTTTTACACAATTCCACAGCTCTTACAGTAAAGAACCCAGTCTGCATGTGGAGGATAGAGTTGCTTGGAATGCCCTCATGTCTTCTGTGGTGACAATGTTTTACTGAATTTTATGTATGGCCATATACTAAATGCAATTGTCATAGAAAACCTAAATTTAAACTTCTTCAAACGCAATGTTTTTAAAAGATTACATGTACATTAGCTGTGTATTTTTAATAATGGCAGTACTGCATTATTTGTCTTACAACAGAACCCACCGGAAATGCAGTCCAAGGAGTATTCAACAACAACTGTAAAGCCAGCCAAGATCTCTATGACCTTCCAAAGAACAGCCACATTCCATGCCACTATGACCTTCTCCCTGTCCGGGACAGCACGTTACCTACTAAGCAAGACACAAGCAGTGAATGACAGCAACAATCAGTCAAACAGCAGTGTATGGGCAGAATGCTATATGAGCTGCCAACTCTTGGGACTGATGCCCTGTGTGACTACTGTCATCTGCATGAAGTGGAAACATGGCTAAGCAATAGACAAAGACTTGATAATAAGGGGGCAGTATGGAGAACGTTCTTCCTTCTGCTGAGATTCAAGGGCTGCGGATTGAACTATTCTTCTCATTCTATGCTCTATGACATTTGTCAGGATATTTCCAGTTAGTGAAAAATTGTATATACCACTAACAGATTTTTACAGATGGAAGCAACAGATGCATCATTCCTTGTCCTCTCAATGCTCAGCCTATTCTTCATTTTCAGAGATTTGCACTGACCCACTTGTGTCCTAGAGCGGGTAAACAAGTCAGTGAGCTTTTTCAAGAGAGTGTGCTAAAAGTGTTAACTATAAATCACAATGTAAACCACTACTTGTGTGAATGTGGATGTGTGCGTATGTGTGTATAAATACGCATCTGAAATGATTTATTCAATGATAAATAATGTAGCAATTGTAATCGTATAAGGTCTTATTTTCCTTCTCTGTTTTAAAATTGTATCAATGCATTTTTTCAATAAGGTAGGTTATCAGGTATACTGAAGGACTAACCATAAATCTCATATTTAAAAAACTGACCATTTAGACCAGGGGGTCTCCAAACTTTCTAGACAAAGGGGCAGTTTACTTTCTATCAGACTTTAGGGGGCCGGACAAGGGCCATTGGGAGTAAAGAATGTCCTGGTGTCCAGTGGGAGTAAACAAAGACCCATCGTTGGTGTCTTTGGAAGGAATTGTGCCAATCAGTGTCAATGGAAGGAAATGTGCCCCGTCGTTGGTGTTAATGGAAGGAATTGTGCCCTTTTGATGGTGTCAGTGAGAAGAATAGTGCTCCATTATTGGTATCAGTGACAGGAATGATGCTCTATTGTTGATGTCAGTGGATGGAGTAGTTTCCCAAGGCCACATAAAAGCAAACAAAGGGCCGCATCGAGCCCTAGGGACGCAGTTTGGAAACCACTGATTTAGACGATAAAGTATAACCAATCATTTCGTTATTTAGGCATACCGCTGTGACAGTTAAAATAGACATCCTTCTTCTGTACATTGGGGGTTCCAGGGCATATCCCAGCAGAAGAGCCTCATTTTCTAAACTCTATAATGGTCACATAGAAATACTGTAGATCAAAAGGTGACTATATCACAAATGTCAACAACAATATTTTAGTTATTCATATTTATTTTCTCAGTAGCTTACATCCAGGTTGTAGTCCTTCATACGAAGCGCCAACTAAAAGTATAATAATTTTTTTGGTGGGCTTCTCTATCTAAAGCACACAATCCAGTGCCTGATTATGGAGGCAAATGCAGAGAAAAGCAAGGCACTTCAACAATGTTTCAGAAAGTCCATTTACTAAAGGCCCAGCACCAATATTTCTTACCTTGAGGACCTGTATACTCTTCAGTCAGAGATGTCTGGGACTTCAGTAAACGGTCATTTTTGAAGTTGGAGTTCTGTTTTTTCTACATGTTGGGATTTGTGGGGTGTTACTGCTTAGCTAAGCACCCTCTCCTTAAATGGGTTACACAAGGTCAGTGTGGTGTGATTTAATGGGGCAAACTGTTTCTATACAGACATTGTCCTATGTGTGCCACAATAAAGTGCATGTGCTCTACATATTGAGGCATTCCTGTGGCCATTGAGTTGGAAACTAATATCAGTGGGGCACAAAGTTTACTGTATTGTGTGGTCATTAGTTTTGTGGTAAACTACTAGCCTATCTTCTTGCAAATGCAAGCTCAAAAAAAAATAACTTATTTATGGTTGTTTTGGATAGAGTGGGGAAGGGTTAATTTCTGCTGTCTGTTTGGGGGGCCTTGGGGAGATTTCCCTTTACCGTCTTTCTAGCAGACACAACAGAAATTTGGAGGAAATTTCCAAAGTGAGGAGAATTCCCCTCCTAGCTATTTGCCATTGTCATTTGCCAAGTGTATCCATTAAATATTTACCCTAACTTCTTGTTCAGTACAAATAGAGAGGGTTTTTCTCCCCCTCATTGCCTACTCCCATGCGCATATTCAGGACATCTCTTCTCCTTGGAACCTGGAACTCCATGTCCCAATCTCTCCAGCTATTTCCTACTCTATTCATCTTTGAGCTAGTCACAGCCGGTTCACTTTTTTCCCCCAACAGATTCCTTCATTTTTACAAGCGATGTGAATGGAGGAATGCCCCCTGCTGGGAATTTGCAGCCTCTGATCGAGAAAAGTTATCCATCATGTCCCCTAAACAGAAGTTAGTCAAACCGCCAACTTCTGCTGAGTAGGAACAGCCACATACTGAACAAATTTCAGTGATCAGAAAGCAGTGTATGGCCAGCTTTAGATGATCTCGTAAAGCTTCCCTCATCCAAGTTTAGCCTAAAACACCTCCACCTAACAACTGAACTTTTACATTTTCTATCAGCTCATCCCTCACAATGAATACCCTTTGTGCCATTTGCTCCCTCTTTTAAGTTGTTTGCTCCCAGAAATGGAGCCATCCAAATTGTATTGTAAGTGCCCATTCACACTACCGTGACTTGTCAGGCGACTGGTCAGCCTGACAAGTCGCGGTCCATGCAGTGCTACGGGAACCGTTCTAATAGGAGCGACTCAAGTCGCTCCGACTTAGAAAAAGGTTCCTGTACTACTTTGGGGCAACATCGGAGCGACTTGCATTGACATTCGTTATATGAAGTCCGTGCAAGTCGCGCTTAAGTCACGGTGCACGCGACTTCACAGGTCACCCCCGAAGTCGTGCCTCGTTAGTGTGAACTGGCACTAACAGTACTGTT
This sequence comes from Pelophylax lessonae, assembly GCF_965119305.1. Classification (NCBI taxonomy): domain Eukaryota; kingdom Metazoa; phylum Chordata; class Amphibia; order Anura; family Ranidae; genus Pelophylax; species Pelophylax lessonae. Next base: position 203,562,603 of record NC_138768.1, read on the forward strand.
TCCCTTTATTTTGTAAAGCGCTGTGCAAACTGTTGGCGCTATAGATATCCTTTATTATAATAATGATAACAGACACAGAATGCAATAACATTTTTAACAGAGAGTAACCCTTGTCCACTCTATCCAAAACTAGGAAACCTTTACCTACACTTTTAAAGTATATGGCAGCTCCAAATATTTGCTCCTAAATCTAATTCTGGAAGATAAGCATGAATCTGGAATGCTTTAAATGAACATGGGACTGTAGGCTACAAACCCCGAGACTAAAACACAATCATTAAAAGAAAATTAAAAAAACAAGAACAAGGGTATTGGCATGAAATAGCAGCAGCACGTAATTGGTTCACCAAATATTCTGACAAATAATAATACCAAGAAATCTCTTATTTATTGAAATAAAAAATACATCAAATATTAAAACTATTTGTGCTCAGTTATTAGAACTCAAGCAGAATTTTACTGAAAATATGCCCCCCTTGGATCTAGGGTGGCAGAAAACCACATAAAATACCAGCGACGGGCGGGAGGGAGGTAACTCTTTTGCGATAGCTGGTCCAATGTGGAAAAGACCCAATCAATCCACTCCTTATATATCATCCCAGGGTTGTCCAGAAGTTTCCAAGTATTTCCATTGGCTAAAATTTATCTCAGGCAAATCCATCTTTAAGAGGCAGTACACCTAAAAAATGTCATGCACCATTGTTTAAATATAACTAAACCTAGGGGGAAAAAGAGAGGGCGGGGGGGGGGGGGGGGTCGCAGTCCCATGAAGGTGGGCCCAAAGACTATATAGCTTGATCAGATTATATTGTTATGTAACTGAATACTTGCAAGGTACTTTTTAATTAAACAAATATAACCGCACATTTATTACAAGTTGGTAAAAAGTTTAAGGTTAGGTCCACACTATGAATCGCACAGGAATGTGCACCGAGTTCACATGCGATTCAGTGCAGTGCTATTTGAGCCCATTCATTTTGAATGGGCTGAAATCGAAGCGCAGCACACCAAAGTAGTGCCATGCGATCTGTTGCAGGCAAGCGCACTGCATTTGCAATATGCTTTTGGAGTGTCGTTAACATTGCACTGACACCCACTGCAGATCGCAAGGGCAGTGCATTTTGAACGTGGTACAGGAAATTTTCATGTAGCTCGGATTTCCCGCACCATGTTATAGTGTGAACCGGGGATAACTGTTTACCGATAGTATTACTGCAGCAAAGTGCACTTGGTACATCTGTGGTAAGGGAGGGATTATCCCCACATACAGAACGCCAAAACTGCATAGGTTTGAATGATCTCTTGTGCCCTGATGCAAGGTGCATATCAGCAATTGCTTTTGCTTATTTTCTCATTATTTCTGGAGTGTCTGTGTCAGGAAATTGCTGAATGCTGTAAAATAGCAGTGTTATTAATAATAGTTCATTAGACAAGTGAACATTCAAGCTGTAATATAGGGAAATAACAGTGCCATGTAGATTTATTTTAATGTTTGAAATCCAAACAATTTTGTGCATATTTGTTAAAGGCACCTTTTTATTGTGTTTTTTTCTTTTATAGTTAGAGACTTTATGCTTTATGCTTAAGCAGGTCTTTTGCATAGCTCTTACTTTGCTATGATCCTTTTAATTATGTTTTTAGAACAAGGTACTGTACCTTCATTTTAGTGTTATGTGTTTGTTGTTTTAGTTGTTGCTGTTTGTAAGTAGACAATTAAGTGATTTAAAGGAAGTTGTTCCATAGTAAACCATTCCAACAAGTGATACTGGATTCAGTCTGATACAAGTCAGGTAGTCTATACAGACATTTTGGTTATTGCGGTGTGGTACAAAGTGGTTTCATACTAAGTAAAACCTAAAACAACATGCCTGATTCTACCAAGGGTGAGGGTGTAAAACTGTGCTTCCCCTTTCACTGCTATGCATGATGTAGAATAGGCATACCGCTCTTCACCCATTCTTTGACCCTATGCACCGGTTGCCGATAGTAGACATGGAATGTACTCTGAACATGTGTGGCCAACCGCTTGCTTTCTAACAGCTGGGGGGGGGGGGGGGTGGTTGTGCATGCACGGTGTGTTTTTGTGTTGGCTGTGTGCAGCTGGGATAGGGGGTGGCCTTTTTGGAGCAATGTGCAACAGCAGTAGTTGTCAGAGCAGACATGTATGGAGAGCGCTGCTCCTTGTGTGGCATCCATCCCCAAACACGTGACAGGGCTGCGACCGTGCCACTGTTTCAACACATAACTGTGAGAACTTTTTTTCTTACTGTCTGCATAAAAATCTAGACTATGATGATACACTTACCAGAATTAAGAGAGCTGGTTGAAAAGAACTTGGAGGAGGAAGTGCTTGTTGCAGAGAATTGAAGATGGTGGATGGCAGGAACCATGACCTGCTTTGAAAAACCGCTTCTGAGTGGTAGCCTGCCTTTTAGGCAGGCTACCACTCAATGGATGAATCCAATGTATTAGATACTGGGAGTAGTAGCAGGAGTCCCTGAAAGGGGAAGCAGATAGGAAGAGTGCCTCATAGGAACTGAGAGGATAGCCGGTTAGATTGTGGTGGAAGGAGTGGTGGGCTGGTGAGATGACAGCATCATGTTATGATACGCAGGGCCAAAACAAAAAAAAGTCCACAAGTGTAGACATTGGGAATACCCGGTGCACTTTCAAATATGTCACAAAACTATGTTCCTAGAACACCAGGTTCTAGGCGGGACGGTGATATTTGGATGGAATGTGGCCTAATACAATACAGTCATGCCTGAATGAAAAACCAAAGCCCAAGGCATGTAAGGCTCCCGTGATACATTTTAAAGAGGAACTGCAGTCTGCTCACATAATTTGTAATAAAAACATCTTTGCCATTCTGAAGCTTCCCTCCAAGCACTTTGCATATTATTTTATATGTACTGTGATTCTGTACTTGCCAAATATGCTGCAGAAATATCCCTCCACTAAGTCTGGCTGCAGCCATTTTAACTGTGGGCAGCTGAAGCTGCTGCCTGTTCACTTCCTGGATTTACACAGACACACAGAGGCACACATACACTCACAAACACTAATATGGTTTTTTCAGGGCCGATACCGATACCAATATTTTGGTCACAACGTATTGGTATCGGCCGATATGGGCCGATATTTTGTACATTTAAAGTTTTGAAAAATAAAGACAATTTTTGACACAAATTTGGTACTGAACATGTTAATTTTTGTTTAATGCTTAATGGCTGGCTTGCTGGCACCCGGTGGTGGGTGGCTGGCTGGCTTGCACCCTGTGGTGGGTGGCTGGCTGCTTGGCACAGGGGCTGTGGGTGGCTGGCTGGTACAGGGCCTGTGGGGGGCTGGCTGGTACAGGGCCTGTGGGTGGCTGGCTGGTACAGGGCCTGTGGATGTGGGTGGCTGGAGGGCACCGGGCTGCTGTCGGTGGGTGTATGGCTGTGATACACTCCCGCGAGACTAGTCCGATTCCAGACGGGGCTGTCCAAGGCGAGGGAGGCAGCCTAAGAAGGCAGAATGACGTCACAAAAATATCGGCAATATCGGCCAGTTCCAGGGCCGATACCGATATTTTGGGGAAAGTGCATATCGGCCCCCGATATATTGGCCTTGCCGATAATCGGTCTATCCCTAATATATATATATATATATATATATATATATATATATATATATATATAGACACACACATACACATTTACAGTATATAGACAGACAGACACACTTACACCACTGCTTGCCTGCACATTTCTCCTCTTTAGATGAATACTCATGGATCTCTGCAGTCTCCTGTTAGCCCCCTCTAGCTCTGCAACTCTCCTTGGCTCTCCTATTACTCACCCCTCCTCCCTTGCTGGCAAACTCTCTCGAGAATGAGAGAGAGAGAGCTGTGCATGATGTCATTAGCCTAGGCTAATTACCAGACAAGAAAGAGGAAGTGGGCTGTATGAGGTATTTACTAGCAGAAAACAAAAATGTTTTACTATCCAAAGTTAAAATAATAAGGACAGAGGATTTAGAAGATAGAAAGATGAAAAAAAATGACTGAACAGCCGCTTTAAGGCCTATTTTCTGTTGTGACTAGAAAGGTGCTTTTCTTCCCCTAACCCCAAACTCATAAAAATATTTGCTGTATTTATTTAATGGTGATGGTCACATCACATCATACACATCAAGAATTCATTGGTCTACACATTTAGAAAGTTTTACCTCATAAGTAACCTGTGGAAATAACACTTCAGTGATTTGAATTAGCCCTAGTCAGTCATTTCACTAAATGTTTTATAAAGTATATTAACTGCTTGAAGACCATGGAAGCAACCATGAGCAGTGAGCAGTACTGGCAATCAAGGTAGTATAACCCAACAGCTCAGAACTTTCAAACACAAGTTTAAGAGAAGCCACTACATGAATTCTTATCAGTCAACAAAATGGCTGCTGCCATGAGACGTCAACTCTGTTCATCGGTGTCAACTCCACCATTCCTCTTGTGCTTTCTGTTCCTCTTCATGCTTCTGTTGTAAAATAAAGTTGTATTTTGTATATGAAATTTTGTAAGTTAAAGTAATAAAATTCTTTTTGGGAATTTCATGATAATGTATTTCTTTGCAGTTTTATTTGTATTTTTCGGCCCATTGCACAGTGTTATGGCTTATAGAGCCTCCGTTAGTCCGATGCTACACACTATGGCACTGTGTTGTAACACAGCAATAAGACTGTACCATATGCCTGTGCTACACTTCAAGCCTTAATAAATACCAATCTGTGTTTATGCAGCCTTCTGCTTTCAACATAACAATACGGTTAAGCCATACCTGTGATTTTATTGTATAGTTCATGTGGAATGATATTATTGTACAAGGGTGTTTTTCTGTGTTAGCCTTGTGTAGCTCATTGCGTGTATATACAATTAATATGTTACAAGATGGAGGACACTACTTGTGCTTCAGCCGGTTTGAGGAAGTGTGATACTATTGTTTTGATGCTCTTGTTCAGCAAAAAAATCTTTTTTCAACTCTTTATTAAGATATTTTTGTATTTCTTTACCACAATAAAATATATATTGTTAAACTAAAGCTGTAAATATGTCCATGTAGCATTCTTGCTATGATTGATTACATTTAACTGCACGCAGTCCCATTCTCCAACAGAGTATGATGTCATCTTTTTTAATCACCTCAGCTCCGGAAGGTTTTACCCCCTTCATAACAAGGGTATTTTTTTTGTTTGCTATTCAGCACTATGCTACTTTAACTGGCAGTCATGCAACACTATGCAAACTAGATTTTTATCATTCATCATCATCTTTTATCATTTATCATCATCTTTTCACACAAATATTTCTTTCTTTTGGTGGTATTTGATTACCACTGGGTTTTTAATTTTTTTGTGATATAATCGAAAAAAAGACCAACAATTTTCTGTTATGAAACATATCCAATAAAATCAAATTTCTTAATAAATTTTGGCCAAAATGTATTCTGTTACAAATCCCAACAAGTGTATATTAATTGGTTTGTGTGGAAGTTATAGCATCTACAAACTATGGTATATATATATATTTGAAAATGTGATCAATCCTAATGTACTGACAGCCTCTCTCATTTCTTGAGGGTCTTAAAATGTCAGGACAGTACAAATATTCGCCAAATTACCCCTTATTAAAAAGCAGACAGTCTGAGGCATTAAGGGGTAAAAAATAGCAAATAAAGAAAAACAATATAGCCTATACAATTGAGACACAAATCATATTGTAATTGAATGTAATTAAAAATTTCCTTTCCTTTTCAATCTGCAGCTGTAGTATTTTCTGAAATTGCAATGCTACCTGGAACTGTTCTGTACACAGAATGTGTACTGACCACACCCCAGAAACATAATTTCCTGCTTGTGTGATTGGCTCACCAATTTTCCCAGAAGTCGGCCTAAAATACAAGTCAGATCCCCTGCAATAAACATTTAATTTTTGGTGAGGTGAGATACCCCCAATAGGAACACGTCTAAAGGAATGCAGGCCCAGCAGCTTTCCTCATTGGAGCCCTGCAGGTGCCACAGCTGATAGATAATTATGAAACCACTCCCATTAGACCCACTCAGCACAGAGGAACAAACAATGATTTCTTCAGAATAACAAAAGGTAGGAATCTGCAACAAAGTTTGTTATAATCCTTGAAATGTACAGAGATCACCCAGAGGGGAATGTTTTTTCTCAACTAAACTGGAGTTACACTTTAAGAAAAATTATAAAATTATGGCAAGTTGTAGTTTTTTTGTCACAACTTTTTTGAAAATGCAGACATTGAATAACGTTTTTACATATATATATATATATATATATATATATATATATATATATATATATATATATATATATATTCTCTTGCCCATGATGGTGGGTTCGAAGAATGGAAGAAAGAGATTCTGTGGACAGGTGTCTTTTATACACATAATGAGTTGTCGTTAGGAGCACCTTCTTAAAATGACAGGACAAATCTATGTACCACATGAGCACATACTGTAACCTGTTTGTGGGAACCAGAATTATTGTTGTTTGGTAGGGGATCAAATACTTTTGCTCACTGAACTGCAACTCAATAATAACATTTGTATCCTTTGTTTTTTCTGGATTTTTGGTTGATATTCTGTCTCTACCATTTAAAATACACACCTATGATAACAATTATAGACCCTTCATTTGTAAGTGGGCAAACTTACAAAATCTGCAGGGGATAAAATAATTATTTTCCCATATATATATATATATATATATATATATATATATATATATATATATATATACTGCTCAACAAAATTAAAGGAACACTTTTTAGTCAGAGTACAGCAGCAAGTCCTGGGATATTGATCTGGTCAGTTAATTAGCAGAGGGGGTTGTTAATCAGTTTCAGCTGCTTTGGTGTTAACCTCCCTGGCGGTATTCCCAAATGTGGCTCGGGGTGGAATTTCAGTGCCATTAGCGGTAACCCCGAGCCACACTCGGGGTACCGCCGGGGAGAAATCGCTGGATCCTGGAAGAGGTTACTTACCTTGTCCCCAGTATCCTGCAATGTATTCCTGCAGTGTACGGCGGCAAGATCTTCCACCTAATGCTCTGTGCCCCGCCTTCCGTTTCCTGCTGTTGACTTGTCTAAGATGGAGTAGCACCCACTGGGAATTCATCCAACATTGCGACTTCCTCATCTTCCTGCTCCTGCTCCTTGACGGATTGATCAAGGACACGATGCAATGCACGCTCCAGAAAGAAGGCATAAGGTACGATGTCACTTTTGGCGCCCTGGCCGTGACTGACCAGTTTGGTGATCTCATCGAATGGCCACAGAAGTCTGCATGCAACCCGCATGAGCAGCCACTGGCGAAGGGGAAAAAAACCCAAGCTTCCCAGAACCTGTCCTGCCGCAGAGTTCGTACAGGTAGTCGTTAACTGCACGTTTCTGCTGGAGCAGCCTATCAAGCATATGCAACGTTGAGTTCTGTCGCATCGGGCAGTCACAAATAAGACGCCTGGCGGGCAGGTTGTGTCGCCGCTGAATGTCAGCAAGGCGAGCCATGGCTGTGTAAGATCTTCTGAAATGGTCCGAGATTTTCCTGGCCTGCCGCAAGACGTCCTGGACCCCAGGGTATTTGGCAATGAATCGCTGCACCACCAAGTTCAGGACGTGTGCCATGCATGGCACGTGTGTTATTTTGCCCTGTTTCAGGGCAAAGAGCGAGAGAGCCTGGAGTGTGGCTTTGTGGGTTCTGACGGTGTTGCTCTCACTGGGCTCGGTGATGGGAGTTCAGGTGCCTTCTTAAGGCGGTCGTCCCTAGGTGATTGTTGGGCTTACTGCTACTTATGCGTTGACTGCAAAGGCTGCAGATGGCAACACTGTTGTCAGCAACGGACACATTAAAAAAAGCCCACACTGCGGAGCCATGTGCAGGCGTCCTGGGAGCGCCAGATGTGACTGTACATGGTTGATGGCTCGCTCCTGATACATTTGCAGTCTGCTTTGTACCTCTTGTGCAATGCAAGTTCTGCCTGCCTCTCCTCCCTATCTGCCGGTCCGTCTCTCCCTCTGAACTCCCCTCCTCTTCCTCTCTTGTGGGCACCCACGTGACGTCCATAGACATGTCATCATCCACGTCACCTTCCCCACCACTAACAATCGAGATCTCGGAGTAGGCAGCAACAGCGGGGACCAAGCTCCTTGGGCTGATCTGGGTACTGTCGTCAGACTGCTGAGTGGCAGCTGTTGCTACCTCCTCTTCCTGATCCGATGCCAACAATGGCTGCGCATAGCAAATGTCTTGTGATGGATCGGAAAATAATTCCAGAGACTCAAGTGGAGGGTATGTGGTGGTGGTGGTGGTGTTTGTGGTGGTGTCTTTGGGGCTGCACACAGCAGAGAGTGAAAAGGGTGCAGATAGACAGGATGAGGAGGATGCAGAAGAGGAAGGCAGAGTGAGCCACTCAACCAAGTCTGGTGCGTCCTTTGACGTAATCGAACGCGCTTTCTGAAACTTCACACTTTGGCTCCGGCCTACTGCTCTTACCCTACCCCTACCACCCCTGCGTAAGTGTCTGCCTCTTCCTCTGCCTGTCATGTTTTAAAATTACCCTGTGACAAAAGTCTCTAGAGAATCGCAGTATATCTGGAAAAAGGTATATAACACCCAGCTTCAATCTGTGGTATTGGGGGGCCACAGGTTTATCACACCAGTTCTACAAATAATTGGCCAGTAACTGTTGTCACTGTGTGTAGCACAGTTAACACAGCAAAAGAGGCCACATTTTTGCAGGACTAAAATACAATCTTAGAAAAGTATACTGTTAAATAATACCCCACTTCAATATGTGATATTGGGGGGCCACAATTTTATCACACCAGTTCTACAAATAATTGGCCAGTAACTGTTGTCACTGTGTGTAGCACAGTTAACACAGCAAAAGAGGCCAAGTTTTTGCAGGACTAAAATACACTCTTAGAAAATACCACTTCAATATGTGGTATTGGGGGGCCACTGGTTTATCACACCAGTTGTTCAAACAATTGGCCAGTGAGTTTGGCACGGTGTGTATCAGAATTAACACAGCAAAAGAGGCAATATTGTTGCAGGACACAAATACACGTATGAAAGTATACTCAGATAACAACCCACTTCAATATGTGGTATTGGGGGGCCACTGGTTTATCACACCAGTTGTTCAAAAAATTGGCGAGTGAGATTGGCACTGTGTGTATCAGAATTAACACAGCAAAAGAGGCTATATTTTTGCAGGACACAAATACACTTATGAAAGTATACTCAGATAACACCCCACTTCAATATGCGGTATTGGGGAGCCACTGGATTATCACACCAGTTGTTCAAAAAATTGGCCAGTGAATTTGGCACTGTGTATCAGAATTAACACAGCAAAAGAGGCAATATTGTTGCAGGACGCAAATACACTTATGAAAGTATATTCAGATAACACCCCACTTCAATATGTGGTATTGGGGGGCCACTGGTCTATCACACCAGTTGTTCAAAAAATTGGCCAGGGAGTTTGGCACTGTGTGTATCAGAGTTAACGCAGCAAAAGAGGCAATATTGTTGCAGGACACAAATACACTTATGAAAGTATACTCAGATAACACCCCGCTTCAATCTGTGGTATTGGGGGGCCACAGGTTTATTACACCAGTTCTACAAATAATTGTAACGAAAAAGATTTGGTGCTAACCAAAAAAAACCTGTGCAAAAATATATTTTTTGACAACAGGAATTCTCAATAAATGAACAAGTGAAAATAAAATAAAATAAAATAAATTTGTTTCCGGGAATTTCTTCCACACTGCGAGCCGCAATATGAACGTGAAAACGTGAAAGATTGATAACAAAGGTGAGTATTGCGCTCAGCAATCAATTCTCATTAAAAGGTGCTATAGTGCATAAGTGCATAAGTGATTGGTCACAATCTTGCAATATGCAAATACAATGAATGTACAAATAAATAATTGCATAAATGGTAAAACTAAATAGTCCTTAAAGTGCTCTGTGCAAACTGTGCAAACTGTGTCTTCAGCAATCTTGGACTTGATAGGAAACCTCCACCAAAACATCTCCACCCAGTGGTCAGATAATATACTCCTTACCAGAATACGATGACCCCTTAATTACAGGTGGTCAAAACCGGCATTTAGCTCCACACTGGCTCAAGATTGTCCTCAACGCTGTCATCACATCAAAGGATTTTTAGCCCCAATGCCTTTACAAAGCTCCGGATCTCCGGGCATCATAGTACAAAAAAGATAAAGGAAACTCCAATAGTGCATTACCGTCATATACTGGGTTTTAATAAGATAGATTGCACTTACATCATAAAAGTATTCCAACGCTTAGAAGTACATCAGGGATCCCCCTGATGACGTCAGTGCGGCTGACGAAACGTGCGTCGGGAGCGTGAGACCGTAGAGTTCCGGTGAGGTGGAGCGCAGAGCGTGAGCGGCGTCCCATCCACCAGACCAGCTGTATGCATTGTACTTCTAAGCGTTGGAATACTGCTATGATGTAAGTGCAATCTATCTTATTAAAACCCAGTATATGACGGTAATGCACTATTGGAGTTTCCTTTATCTTTTTTGTACTATGATGCCCGGAGATCCGGAGCTTTGTAAAGGCATTGGGGCTAAAAATCCTTTTTTTGTGTTATGACAGCGTTGAGGACAATCTTGAGCCAGTGTGGAGATAAATGCCGGTTTTGACCCCCTGTAATTAAGGGGTCATCGTATTCTGGTAAGGAGTATATTATCTGACCACTGGGTGGAGATGTTTTGGTGGAGGTTTCCTATCAAGTCCAAGATTGCTGAAGACACAGTTTGCACAGTTTGCACAGAGCACTTTAAGGACTATTTAGTTTTACCATTTATGCAATTATTTATTTATATTTATTCATTGTATTTGCATATTGCAAGATTGTGACCAATCACTTATGCACTTATGCACTATAGCACCTTTTAATGAGAATTGATTGCTGAGCGCAATACTCACCTTTGTTATCAATCTACAAATAATTGGCCAGTAACTGTTGTCACTGTGTGTAGCAGAGTTAACACTAGGGATGATCGAACGGTTCGGGTTGACCATCGGTTCGACCCGAACATTGGCTGGTCGAAATTCGGCCGAATTCCGAACTTTTTGCGGTAAAAGTTCGGAATTCGGCCACCAGAACCGCCCAAAATGCAATGGGACAGGAACTGGGCTTTAAAAGCCCGTGATTGGACCAGAAACGTCAGTAAAAGCCAATTGAGTGGGCAGGAGTCTGTTAGGAATGTGATTGGAGTGACTACGGGGTCCAGAGGACAATCAGTAGTGAATACGCCCCCCAGTATATAACATAGTCCCGCCAAATCTCTAGCACTGTAATAGAGAGGCTGTGGAATAGAGTGGAAGCATTTCTGTTACTCCTGCTGCTCCAGTGTCATTTTGCAATTATTAGTGTGAGGAAAGGGATATGCAGTGTAGTTAGGGTACTATATACCACTATAGTTAGATTCAATAATCTAGTTTCTGTAGGGAAAGTGTTAAGTGTCAGGGTGACCGAGTGTAGTTTAGGGTGAACTGACTCTGACTGCTATTCCAGGGTGACCGAACACATCCATATCAGGGTGACCGCCAGAAAAAAAAGATAATTTTTCTTAGAATTTTCAGTAGCGCAGTGATGGGGTTCCGCTCCTTTCACACCTGGGCATTTTTGTTTCAGGCGTTCATTGGGCGTTTTTTTGTGGACGTCTTTGGAGGCATGACATCTGAACTTCTGTATAGGGGTATATACACACACACACACACACACACACATATATATATATATATATATATATATATATATATATATATATACATACACACATATAGGTGTGAAAGGAGGGGAACCCCATCCCTGCGCTACTGAAATAATTTCAGTAGCACAGGGATGGGGTTCCGATCCTTTCACACCTATATGAGTGTATGTGTGTGTATATATATATATATATACATATATATATATATATATGTGTATGTGTATATATATACCCCTATATAGAAGTTCAGATGTCATGTCTGCCTCCAAAGACGCACAAAAAAAAATGCCCAGTAAACGCCTGCAACAAAAACACCAAGGTGTGAAAGGAGCAGAACCCCATCCCTGCGCTACTAAAGATTATAAGAAAAATTATCTTTTTTTTCTGGTTCTGGACATGCTACAGAGCTGAAACTTCACAGGTACACTTTTTAGACCCCCCAGACACTAAATCCAAAGAAATCTCATTTTTTTTTCAATAATTTTTTCAATAATTGGCTCTCTATCAAAAACGACAATTTTTAAGAACTTTTTTTTGTGTGATTAATAGTCCCTGGGGCATGACCCAGAACCCTAGGCACTTTTTTAGGGGCATTTATTGGGTTTTAGGGCTTCAAAATGGTGTTTTTTCATTACCGAAGTTCGGGTCCCATTGATTTCAATGAGGTTCTGGAATCCGAACCGAACTTTCGGGAAATTCGGGGGTTCTGACCGAACCAAACTTTTCAAAAGTTCGATCATCCCTAGTTAACACAGCAACAGAGGCCACATTTTTGCAGGACTAAAATACACTCTTAGAAAAGTATACTGTTATATAACACCCCACTTCAATATGTGGTATTGGGGGGCCACTGGTCTATCACACTAGTTGTTCAAAAAATTGGCCAGGGAGTTTGGCACTGTGTGTATCAGACTGAACGCAGCAAAAGAGGCAATATTGTTGCAGGACACAAATACACTTGTAAAAGTATACTCAGATAACACCCCACTTCAATATGTGGTATTGGGGGGCCACTGGTCTATCACACCAGTTGTTCAAAAAATTGGCCAGGGAGTTTGGCACTGTGTGTATCAGAGTTAATGCAGCAAAAGAGGCAATATTGCCGCGAACCGACCGCCGGGCTAACCGCAAGGCCAGTTTACTTATCTTTAACTTGCGTTTAGTAAAATGCAAAACAGTTTCAATAAAACAGTCAACGCAAGAACACCAATGATAAGAAAGTTCCTGAATACTCAATCTAGAACTGGATAAGATTCAGCACTCAGGATAAAAAGGGCAATCCAAACATATAATGGAGGAATAATATATATTAATAATCTTTAAATACACTACTCCTCAAGTGTAATGCGAGAGTGACCACAAATCAATGCTGTACAGTAAATACTTTACTTTACTTTAAATTATTATTGGCCTGTCTCAGTGACTCGAATATCCAGAAACTAAACTATCTATCAGAGTGCACTCTGGATTCTACAGGGGGCCCCCTTTACATTAGATTGCAAGAGTCTCCTGGATGAGCAAGGCCTTGCTAGTCTTCGCCGGCAAAGGTGTCCTCAACCAATCCAGGGAAAGTATTTGTAATCCTCGGTAAAGGTGATTAATTAACTGTAATCCTCCACAAGAATAACCATTAACTGTAATCCAAACAGAGAGGGAGAGAATAGGTTCCTGTACTCCACAGCTGGTGGCCAATCTAAAACTGAAAAGAGGGGCAAGGCCTTCTGTTCCGCCACGCACTAATCAATGCTGCAGTGTCCTGTGGCGACCGTTGGAGCTAGTGTTGCCTTCTGCTAGAACTGCTCTGCAGATTTGCCCTTGCTCAGTCTAGTAGTACAGTAAATACTTCAAATTGGATCTCTCTCACCCAGTGTAATGAGCTCTGTGTCCCACAGTCCACACCGTCAGTGTCCCGCTCTCTTCAGCAACACTCGCAGCCTCTCAGGGCATCCCTCCGCTCGATCAACCACCGAGATCCTTCCGCACACCGCCCTCTCTGCACCCGGTGTCTACCCGCTTTGCCTCTGGCCTATCCTTCTCTGCGCTCCGCAGCAGCTCTTTTCCTCCTCACAGCGCGCTGTCCTCGAGGCAAGAGAGCGAATCTTGGTCCCGCCCCTTTTATAAAGACACTCCCATCTGCCCCTGTGAGTCCCACTGCTCCCTGGGAGAATAGTTCCATCACACAGACAATCCATGACCCTTACTCCTCCCAGAACTACATCTCCTATAATTCAGCAAGTCAGTATTTTGAAGAAACTTTAACAACAGAACGAACAGTTTGAACAACTCCAGCCTTGCGACCAGGCTACATAAGAAAACCTGAAAAAGAAAACGAATCCAGCCATCACACCTAAGAATTGATAAGCTGCAGTATAATAAATGCTTGTTTTGGGTTTATTACCATTTTAAATTCTTATTTCTAAAAGCATTACTTTTACCATTCACAAACAGAGATTCAGTGTATTTTATATTATGTTTATTTTTGCTACAAAGATAATTACCATCTGCTGTTTTGTATCTTCAGCCATTTTATGCTAAAGCTCACTGCATACCTAGATGGTGGTTAGATGTGTAGGTTTGATCAAACCTCTGAAAAAGCTATTTTATGTCAGAGTTTTCTATAAACAAGTATAGTTGGATCACCAAGCATACATGTTAAACTCTTTAGTGGAGGAACTGGGACATTGTCATGCCTTCTTATCTTATCGGATTAATTCTTCTGTTTAAAAGAGTGGCTCAGAGGGTGCCTGGTGAAGTTGGTGAGTGGCAGTGCCCCTAGATCTATGAATAAAAGATGGACAAATGATTGAAAGATCCACCCTCTCCATTCAGAGATCCTGTTTCCTTCATAGAAGCTGTAGTATGTCCTGTATATATGTATGGACAGAAGGGCGTGCATAGTTGGGCACTCTTGATAAGTGTCTGTCACAGTTCGCTCAGTTCTAATACCATCCGCTTCACTGGAAGATTATGGCGTTGGGGGGCATCAGAGGAGGAAGATTTCTGTTAACCAGGACACAGCAACACAAGGGACTTTCTAAGGCCCTGTTCACATTTCGCATATCAGGAACACATGTTCATACATTTGTTGCGCACAGGGCATCCCATTCACTGCGTACATTTGTCATACCAAAGGACCAAATTTTGGTACCGAGCCAGGTGCATTTTTTTCACATGCGCTTTGCCGCAATTTTTGTGGTTATCTATTTTCTGATTATCAAGGCAGCCCCTATCAGTGATGCCAGTCAGTGCTGCCCTTCAGTGCTCATCAGTACCTGCTCATCAGTGTTGCCCATTAGTGCCTGCTTATCAGTGCTGCCTATCAACGCCCCATAATGCTGCCTGTCAGTGCCCATCAGTGCCACCTATAAGTGTCCATCAGGGCCACCTATCAGTGCTCATCAGTACCGCATATAAGTGCCACTTATCAGTGCCCATCAGTGCGGCATATTAGTGCCTTCTCATCAGTGCCACCTAATCAGTGCCATTCAGAACCGCCTCATCAGTGCCCTTCAGTACCGCCTCATCAGTGCCCATCAGTGCCCCTCAGTGCCGCGCACATCAGTGAAGGTGAAAAATGACTTATTTACAAAATGTACTACCAGAAACTAAGAAAAACTGTTTTTTTTCTTTTCAAAACTTTTGGTCTTTTTTAATTTTTTTTATTAACCCCCCCCCCCCCCAAAAAAAAAAAAAAAAAACAGAGGTGATTAAATACCACCAAAAGAAAGTTCTATTTGTGTAAAAAAATTATGAAAATTTTATTTTGGTACAGTGTTGCAAGACTGCGCAATTGTCATTCAAAGTGTGACAGTGCTGAAAGCTGAAAATTGGTCTGGGCAGGAAGGGGGTGAAAGTGTCCAATATTGAAGTGGTTAAGAATGAAGCTATCCTGTGTTTTGTGGCGTGATTTGGAAATACTGATTGGGTAAAGTTTGGGAAGCACCAATCTAAACAATTCATCCTATAAATATTTGTTCCACTCCTCTAATATACTCTTTTAATATTGCTAACTGGATCCTGTCTTTTACCTCTAAGCCCCCGTTCACGTTGGTGCGACTTGTAGTGCGATTTGATAGGTCCAAACCGCATGACAAGTCGCATCCTTGTGTCGGCAATGGAACTGTTCAAATCTGTGCTGCCTTGATTTGAAAAAAAACTTCCTGTGTTATTTTGGCAATTTCAGGTGCGATGTGCATAGACATCTGTGAATGAAGTTGCACAGCCAAGTCTCACCTGAAGACGCACTGCCGTGCAGCTTTGAAATAATGCGATTTCAAATGAAGTCGCACAATTTCAAACCTGCATTCAGTGTGAATGTGGACTAAGAGGATAAAACACGTGTGCTGAACAACAAAAATGTTCTTCTCCCTTTCAAGTCGACATAAAAAATGAATACAGGCACCCTGAATAGTTATTTAATAGGCTTTTGTTAGATAAGAATCAACGTGCTGATAAAAAATTCCTAAACTATTTCTGGTTAAATAAAAAAAAAAAAACAGCTTCGCAATGTGTTTCTTAAAAAAAAAAATGAAAATTATGCTTTCATTTTCTTGTGAATATGCAAAATTTTAGGGGAAATGTTTGAGAAATCAAACAAAACCTCATTTTTGACTGATTACAATGTGCGGTGGTAAAACATAACAGAAAAATGAAGTAGCAATGAAGAGGAGAAAACAAATAAATGCAGGCAATATTTCCAGACTGGAGGGGAAGTGAAGGTATTAGAGCCATAATTACACATTATGTGCATGCAGTCACAATCAGTCCAGCCAGGCACAGGGAAAATTAGGCAGCAGAGAGAAATGGCACACACATCACAAAAGTTTCCAATTTGAAATATGATGTATATAAAAGGAATCTTTTAACTTAGAAATATGGAAGCTGCCATTGTTTTTGAAAGTAAATACTCAGAGATTTATTCATATCCTTCCTTTCCTAATTGCTCCGAGACAAGTATGTGCATATCAGGCACCGCAACACATTCTTCTTCTTAGCTTTGGTTCACACTGATGCGGCCTTGAAATCGCGCTACTTCAGCGCGATTTCATAGCCGCAGATCAGTGCAAGTTGCACTGCCGACTTCATTGCGGCTTGCGACTTTATTTAACAGTCTATGCAAGTTGCAATGAAATCGAAAAAAAAAAAAGGAGTGCAGGAACCTTTTTCATAATCGCTGCAACACGAAGGGTTCCATTGATGGAAACAGGGTATGACTTGCCATGCGATTTGGAACTGTTGAATCGCATGAAAAATCACACCGGTGTGAACAAGGGCAATTGTTCATATTCACGGATTCCCTAACTAGTGAAGCAAGGATGAGGATATGGCCCCTAGCCTCATTATCTGCCCCTCTGAACCTTTACTCACTCTACCATCTTGACCAGCTTTTCTCAACCTTTTCAACATAGATGAACCCTTGAAATAACTTTTCGGTCTCAGAGAACCCATGCTAAACATTGCAAAATCTACAACTCATGATAGATTAGTGTGATGGTCAGTAGAAAGAATCCTTCTTACACCTGTGGCTTTTGGGAAGAATTACCCCCTTACAGATAGCTAGAAAGATCAATGGTGTGAGTGGGAACTTATCTGAGAGACAGAAACTGTTTCTCTCTCAAGGAACCCCTAGCAACCCCTAGAGGAACCCTAGGGTTCAATGGAACCCTGCTTGAGAAACCTTGATCTAGACAGTTCCTACTCTCTGCCTTTCTCCTCTCAAGCTGCCTATCCCCAACCTCTTGTCCCCTCACACCTCCATCTTCTACCTCCTGTTTTTTTACCCCACATCATTGCCAGTCATAGGTGGCCCCTTGACTACCCAGTTATATTCCATTAATCTCCATCTAACCCATGGGTGTCCAACTTTTTGGCTTCTCTGGGCCACATTGATTGTAGAGAAATTTTCTCGGGCAGCATATAAAATATATACTATAGTTAAGTTATATAAGTAATAAAATGCCGCTGCCCCTACCCGCACGGCCGCCCCCCGCACTAATTTAACACAACTAGAGGATGATCAAATGAAATGGAATCAGTATATGGAGGTTTACTTCTTCTGAGAGATATTAAAGGAACACTCTAACCACCATGACCACTTCAGTGATTTGAAGTGGTCATGGTGGTAGGAGTCAGAAACACTGCACATGCTCACATACCCCCCCCCCCCCTCCCCATCCGAGGCAGCCTCTGCCTACCGTTAGTTGGAAGCCGCTGTGGCCATGCCCCCGACCCGACTTCCTCCCCAGCAAAAAAAAAATTGTCAGGGGGCAGTGGGCCGCATTGCCTGGGGTTCCGGGCCGCATGTGGCCCCTGGGCCGCAGGTTGGACATGCCTGATCTAACCCGTTTAACGTCTTCCCATACTCACGGAGCAGTTCCGAACATTGTCTGCTGGTACATAAATATCTTGCATAGGAATTACTTCCAGTAGCTTAATTACCTATGCTTAGTGTTGCATTAATAATGTGATCCCCTTTGAGTTGATGGCTGTTTAGCTTTTTGCTCATGTCTTGGATACTCCACAAATACCACTAGGTTATTGTAAAAAAAAAAAAAAAAAAAAGCAAGGAGGAGGATGATGACCCTGGTGTTTGCAACTAATGTATGCCATAAATTAAGCAATTTTTTTTAACTGCAACCACAAAATGCTGAAAAGAAAATTGCTCCATTCCCCCATCACCACAATCAGTGATGATGGGTAAATCCCTCCTTTGGAGCTATTGTGTTCTCCAGGCAGGGACGGGGGGATGCAAGAAGCTGTCCCTGCAGGGAGAACACAGTGATTACTGCTAGCAGTTATAGGCGCTGGCTATAATTGCATGCTAGAAATCTAACATGCTGGTTGTACCCAAGTCGATCCATGGATTGACTAGAGTACAATTAGCCTGCTCATGGATTGAATTTTGGGCCATCACTGCTGAACTGGCTGAGATTCGAACCATCTATGGCCAGCTTTAGAAAAACAGCCATTCTTATGCTAAAATATTTTTTTTTTTAAAAGAATAAATCCACTTTTGCTGAGAAAAAAAAAAACAAACCCCTTGGGTGATCTATGTACTTTGCAGAGTTTTAACAAACTTTGTAGCAGATTCCTACTTCTTTGTTGCTGTAAAGCAACCTTTTCCACATCAAATGCCATTTTTACAAATACTAGACAACCAGAGCGCCGATGTACAATAGCACACCATAGTTATAGAGTGTGTATTTTCAATTTTAGCACTCATAGTTGCACAGATAATAGCAATATCTTATATTAATTAGCGAACATACAAAACATGTTTATATTTAGACCCAGATCAGCCCTATTTACTGCAAATTCACACCTCGGATCTCCCCAATTCCTGCACATTCACACCTCAAAACACCCTAATTGCTGCACCTTCACAGGGCCGTCTTTTCCAATGGGCATACCCGGCGGTTGCCTGGGGGCCCCACTTGCCAAGGGGCCCCACACACATGGTGGCAATTACTGTCCCCCAACAGGCCAGAATCCAGATTACTAGATTATAGTGTAGCCAGGGCCGCTTCTCGTCACCTCTCCCGCCGCCGCCTCCTTTACTGTACAGCCTGTACTGAGTGTGAAGGCGCCGCGGCTGTAGAAATACACTGCCCGACTCATCTGTCCTGACTGACAGTAGTGAGTCACTCTCTCTCTCCTCCTCTCCTTGCAGTGAAAGAGGCAGCCCACACCTCTATGATCAGATACACTGACAGACAGGTCACAGTTTGTGACCTGTCTGTCTCTCCCAGACTCTGTGGTGCCTGCCTGGTCCCTCCCACGATAATCCATGCTGCAAGTTACACGGACAGCCTGAGCCAGCATACCTGCTGTCCTGAAGTGGTGTGTCATGTCAGACAGTGACACTGACAGCCTGGATAGGAGACACCGCTGAGGCAGGGCTTGTTGTGCCTCCCTGGAGAGTGGAGACAGAGAGAGAGAGAGAGAGAGCCATTGGGAGCAGAGCCCTGGTGCTGTGCCTGGAGGTAAGTGAACACACAAAAACATATTGAGTTTATTTGACTGTGTATGTACTCTGTGTGTATATAGACTTGTCCTTAAACTCCTCAAATGTTTGATGGCATCCCCTCCTCTGTCCTCCACCCCCTCCTGCCCCCCTCCTCCTTACCCCCTCTTCCACCCAGGCTGCTTGAATTTCTTTGTTTTTGTCACTCTCTCTCCATCGACACAAGAGACAACTACCTGTCCTGGAGCATATACCTTACTATATATTGGTCCCTGTAATATGTATATAGTAAGGTATATATCCTCCAGGTAGTAGTTGTACTCTCTTGTAGTATATAGTCTATATACATATTACAGGGACCAATATATATTACAAGAGAGTACAACTATGCTGGAGTATATACCTTACTATATACATATTACAGGGAACACTATATACTACAAGAGTCTCTTGTAGTATATAGTGTTCCCTTTAATATGTATATAATAAGGTATATACTCCAGGGAGTTGTACTCTTGTAATATATTCTCGTGGGTGATTGTGTAGGCAGGGGGCCCCGGTGCACTGCATTGCCCAGGGGCCTATAAGGCTCTTAAGATGGCACTGCACCTTCACATTTCAGATCACCCTAATATCTGCACCTTCCCACCTCAGATCAGTCCCAATTCCAACTTCAAAGACATGCTGGTAGATTAATATGTTTATGCATAAGTGTGAGCTAGGGACCTTAGATTGTAAGCTCCCTGAGGGCATAAAATATATATATATATATACAGTATATGTAACGCATTGCGTGAATTGACAGCGCTATACAACCTATAATAATAATAATAAATCTTGCACCTTCACACCACTTTTTGCACCAGATCAGCCCCAATTCCTGCACTTCCAGACCTCAATTCACCCCAATTCTTACATCTTCAGACCTCAGATCAGCCACAATTCCTATACATTTATACCTTAGGTGACCTTGATTTTTGCACTTTCAGGCCTCGAATTATCTCAGTTCCTGCACCTCCACACTTCAGATCAGTCCCAATTCCTACACCTCAGATGAGCCCTCATCTCTGTACCTCCAGACCTAAGATCAGCCCTAATTCTTACATCTCCAGACCTCAGATCAGCCCCAATTCCTGCACCTTCACACCTTAGATCAGCCACAATCCCTGCACCTTCACACCACAGATCACTCCATTTCCTACACCTTCACACCTTAGATCAGCCCCCATTCCGGCACCTTCATACCTTAGATCAGCCACAATTCCTGCACCTTTTACACCACAGATCACTCCATTCCTACACCTTCACACCTCAGATCACCCCATTTCCTACACCTTCACATCTCCTATCTATCTCCAGACCTAAGATCAGTCCTAATTCTTACATCTCCACACCTCAGATCAGCCCCAATTTTTGCACCTTCACACCTTAGATCAGCCCAATTCCTGTACCTTCACACCTCAAATTACCCAAATCTCTGCACCTTCACACTTCAGATCAGTCCCAATTCCTAAACCATCACACCTCTTTTCTATCCCAATTCCTGCACTTTCACACCTCAGATTACCCAAATTCCGGCATCTTCACACTTCAGATCAGTCCCAGTTCCTACACCATCACACCTCAGATCACCCAGATTTCTGCACCTTCACACCACTGATTACCCCATTTCCTACAACTTCACACCTCTTATCTATCCCAATACCTGCACCTTCACACCTCAGTTCAGCCCCAATGCATAGTTGCATAGTCAGGTTGAAAACTGTACCTGTATATGCAAAAGTGCTTTTAAGGTGGTGAACTACTCTTTGAGTGCACTTTACTTGTGGCTGTGATTTGTTGTTTGCTTTTAATAACGTTTATGGTGGTTACGGTATTACACTATTTGAGCCTCTCTTTTTTGAGCAGAGAAGCCCTGGAGGTTGTATAACAATGGAGAGCTAATATCCAAAAGTGACTGAGGAAGATTGAGGGAGAGCAGCGGTGCCCTTGGCGTGAACCCCTTAAAGGGGAATGCACATCTGACCTATTTTAAACAAATACGTGCAATCATTAAGGTGAGAGCAGAGTGTGAATGGTGGTGGGACACCTTGCACTGTTCTATTCACTTCAAGGACGCACGAAGAGTGCAGTAAGTATAGCACTTAGCTGAAACACATTAAAGGGACTTTACTATTGTGTTTTTTTGCTCACTTGAAGTCCATGCGTTATTATTTAGTTATACATTTTTGCATTGTATTGTGTGATTGCTTTGTAAGTCACTGATTATATACTGTGTTGTTGGTGATTAGGAGTTAATATTGATTTGCGTGACACATTTTATTTTTTTATATCACTGAGGGTGTGGGCAGGGCCGGTGCTGGACTATTTTGCACCCTAGGCAAGACCAGCTACTTGTGCCCCCCCCCCCAAAAAAAAACGTTAAAACATTTTTAAAACATGGTCACTGCACTATGGGTGATCAGGGTTTTGGGTAGAAATGCATCTGTGGTGTCACTGGGGAAAAAAATTGTCCCTGCATCCTTGGTGCCACTGAAATAAAAAAAATCCCTGCATTGGTGATTTCACTGGAAGGAGAAATGTCCTTGTCTCCGTGTTGTCACTGGAAGAAAAACATTGTCCCTGCGTCCATCATATATGATGTGCACCAGTAAATTTAAGGGGTTTGGGTGGTAGGAAGCTGGCAGTGGGGTACAGGGGGGATGAAGATGACAGGGGGTGGGATGGTGGGAAGCTGACAGTGGGGATGAAGATGACAGGGGGTGGGATGGTGGGAAGATGACAGGGAGGATGAAGATGACAGGGGGTGGGATGATGGGAAGATGACAGGGAGGATGAAGATGACAGTGGGGTACAGGGGATGAAGATGACAGGGGGGATGAAGATGACAGGGGGTGGAATGGTAGGAAGCTGACAGGGGGGATGAAGATGACAGGGGGTGGGATGGGGGGAAGATGACAGGGAGGATGAAGATGACAGGGGGTGGGATGGTGGGAAGATGACAGGGAGGATGAAGATGACAGTGGGGTAAAGGGGGATGAAGATGACAGGGGAGATAAAGAAGACAGGGGGTGGAATGGTAGGAAGCTGACAGGGGGGGATGAAGATGACAGGGGTGGGATGGTGGGAAGCTGACAGGGGAGATGAAGAGGACAGGGGGTGGGATGGTGGGAAGATGACAGGGAGGATAAAGATGACAGGGAGGATGAAGATGACAGGGGGTGGGATGGTGGGAAGCTGAAAGGGCGGATGAAGATGACAGGGGGGGTGAAGATGACAGGGGTGGGGTGGTAGAAAGCTGATGGGGGATGAAGATGACAGGGGTGGGGTGGTAGAAAGCTGATGGGGGATGAAGATGACAGGGGTGGGGTGGTAGAAAGCTGATGGGGGATGAAGATGACAGGGGGTGGGATGGTAGGAAGCTTACAGGGGGGATGAAGATGACAGTGGGGTACAGGGGGATGAAGATGACAGGGGGGATGAAGATGACAGGGGGTGGAATGGTAGGAAGCTGACAGGGGGGATGAAGATGACAGGGGGGTGAATATGACAGGGGGTGGGATGGTAGGAAGCTGACAGGGGGGATGAAGATGACAGTGGGGTACAGGGGGATGAAGATGACAGGGGGTGGAATGGTAGGAAGCTGACAGGGGGATGAAGATGACAGGTGTGGGATGGTAGGAAGCTGACAGGGGGATGAAGATGACAGGGGTGGGATGGTAGGAAGATGACAGGGGGGATGAAGATGACAGGGGTGGGATGGTAGGAAGATGACAGGGGGGATGAAGATGACAGGGGGTGGGATGGTAGGAAGCTGATGGGGGATGAAGATGACGGGGTGGGATGGTAGGAAGATGACAGTGGGGTACAGGGGGGATGAAGATGACAGGGGGTGGGATGGTGGAAAGCTGATGGGGGATGAAGATGAAAGGGGGTGGGATGGTGGAAAGCTGATGGGGGATGAAGATGAATGGGGGTGGGATGGTAGGAAGATGACGGGGGGATGAAGTTGACGTGGGTAAAGGGGGGATGAAGATGTCAGGGGATGGGATGGGATGGCAGGAAGATGACATACATTCCCCCCCAGCTTCATACACCCTCCATCTTCATACACCCCTCCATCTCCACCCCCCTAGCACCATACATCCCCCATCTCCATACACCCCCCCAGCTTAATTTACCCCCCCATCTCCACCCTCCTAGCACCATGCACCCCCCATCTCCATACAACCCCCCCCAGCTTAATACACCCCCCATCTCCATACAGCCCCCCCCAGCTTAATACACCACCCATCTCCATACAGCCCCCCCCAAGCTTAATACACCTCCCATCTCCATACAGCACCCCCCATCTCCATACACCCCCCCAGCTTAATACACCTCCCATCTCCATACACCCCCCCCAGCTTAATACACCCCCCATTTCCATACACCCCCCCCCAGCTTAATACACCTCCCATCTCCATACAGCCCCCCCATCTCCATACACCCCCCCAGCTTAATACACCTCCCATCTCCATACAGCCCCCCCATCTCCATACATCCCCCCAGCTTAATACACCCCCCATCTCCATACAGCCCCCCAGCTTAATAAACCCCCCATCTCCATACAACCCCCCCCCAGCTTAATACAGCCCCCCCAGCTTAATACACCCCCATCTCCATACAACCCCCCCAGCTTAATACACCCCCATCTCCATACAGCCCCCCCAGCTTAATACACCCCCATCTCCATACAGCCCCCCCAGCTTAATACACCCCCATCTCCATACAGCCCCCCCCAGCTTAATACACCCCCCCCCTTCAAGTTAGTATTAATTATAAAAGTCACAGACCTCAGATCAAAGCGGCGCTGTTGCATAGTGAAGAAGAGCTGTTCCCCGCCTCTCTCCTCTGTGTACACTGACTGCACAGGAAATACACAAGAAGGGGGAGGGGCGGGTTCCGCTCTCTGCACTGACACAACAGGTAGCTGGGGAGAGAGATCAGCTGCCGTGTGTGTGTCGCTCGTGGCGTGCGGGAACCAAGCCGCCCGCACCGCCGCGAGCATTCCAGGACTCACCACTGATTTCCCGGGGACGATCCCGGCGAATCAGGGACGCTTGGAGCGGGAGGTATGGCTGCGCGTGCGCCCTAGGCGGCAGTGCGCCCTAGGCGGCTGCCTGATTCGCCTAGCGGGAGCGCCGGCCCTGGGTGTGGGAATACAGGTTACAGGGCTAGCAGAAACTTTCTTTTGTTTTTTACATTTTTTTTGACTAACTAATTTGGTAGCCTTATACACCGAAAGGCCCGCGCAAAGGATACCTCTAGATTTTTTTTGTGTGTTAGAAATCATGGTGCACTGTACTAGCCTACCTGACAGTCCCCCCCCCCCTTTTCCAGATACCCAACATACCCCCAATTTAAAAATTTGAAAAAGGGGTACACCTCAGGGAGATTAGGACTTACTGTGTGCACACTGCAGTGAAAAGTGATTGTGGTTAATTATGTTGAACACTGATAGTGGCTTAATAGAGTCTAAACTTTCTTGTGAATACACCACCCACATAGGCCATACAACTCCTTAACTAATGCAGCACATAAATGTGGCGTACAGACACACATAAACCTTGACACAAAGGATCAAACTCTAATCTCCCCCTTCCCAACCACCCGTTTTGGGGACCCTAGCTGGGAGGTGACATTCCAGAGCAATGCCAATGTGGAGGAGTCACCCCAACAATGCTGCTTGTAATCCAAGGTGAGTCTAGAAGAAGGTGCTGTGCCACAGTGTGCCAGATTGAAGACAGACCTCTCCCTATATTGGTATGCTGATAGAAATGATGATGGGAAAAGCTATGTGCTTGGCTTCCCCTCTTTTTCAGCTTTTTCTCCAGCCTGCCATTCACCCTACATATTGCAGCTCCCGTCCAGCTACAGTGTTGTGCATCTTCTGTGTGTGTTTTGGCTAAGCGCCTCTACTGACCCGATGAGGTCCAGTACAGAAGTTACCCCCCTATCGGCAGTCATACCGCTTAGATCCAGGAGCTATGGAATGGGGAACTGCCTCTTGACACAACTCAGGGGGGGGGGCCTCTTCATATCATAGCCACCAGTATGATTTTCTCAGGGAGGTGGGTGGGCCAGGCATGTCCAGGACCAACAGAAAAGGCGTCATTGCTGACCCGTGGTCTAGAGAAACTGCCTTTTTATGAGTTCAGAACTTGCAGCAGATCTTGGTTTTGCTTATAGTTTAATAGCTACTGTTTAAAAACGTAGCTTCAATAAAAAGCCTTACGAACCATTTAAATAATGGTAACTGCACACCATATTTCCCTAGTTTCAAAGCTGAAACTTGAGAGAATTCACTAAACTATTTTATCTCTCATCATCTTTCTACATCTGTTGATAGATTCCTGGTGGCAAATGGTATTGTGTCTAGCAATACATTTGTTCAGCATGGTATAGAATATCTAAAATACGACAATAAAACCGAAGGCACAGATTCATCGAAAAAATGTTCCTGTCAAAGGGTCAACTTATGCATTAACTTGCCGGAACAAAAGCATTTAAGTCTTCTAAAAATAAGATTTATGGTAAAAGTGTGTGCAGTCTAGATAGAGAGAAGAAAGCAAAATAAGGATTGATTGTAATCCTTTTGTTAGGTTTTTTTATTCATGGTAAAGCCATCATCTGCAATGACATAATTAAAATTAAAGGCACACTCCTGCCAGCTGCCCGGGATATTTGGACAGATGATATTTCATCTCTTCTGAACTGTTTGTGTTTCATAATTATTTAAGCAATGGTAAAGTTTACATTCTTTTAGGGCATAGTCCTATCAATACCCACCCTTAAAGTGCAAATACCAACTCTTGCTCTCGAGTCCACAAATATTTGAGTTAAATGTGATGATGGAAAAACAGATATCTGAAGACACAGGGGACAATGAACCCTTTATAGCACTGTGTGTTCCATTAAAAACCTATCAAGTCTAAAAAACGTTCATCATAATTAAACATGGTGCATGTGGTCTTTTTCACAATTATTTTTTAATGAAAAAAGAATTGATCTACACACAAACATTTTTTCTTGTTTTTTTTTTTTTGTTTTTAAACAACAAACGTGTCATACTTACCTGCTCTGTGTAATGGTTTTGCACAGAGCAACCCAGATCCTCTTTTTCTAAGGTCCCATGCTGGCGCTCTTGGCTCCTCCCTCCTGCCGGATGCCCCCACAGCAAGCAGCTTGCAATGGGGGCTTCCAAGCGGCATGCCTTGACCAGCGGCTCTATGTCTATATTCACAAATGGAGCCGCAGTTTGGCCCTGCCCCCTCCATCTTCTGATTGGCTTACTGGCTGTGATTGACAGCAGCGGGAGCGATCCTGCCATTCCTGGAGATACCCGAGAAAACCCAGAGAAGTTATTCTATCCTTTTTTCCACCACATGTTATATTTGTTCCACTACGGGTACCCCCACAGGCTGCTTCCCTATTCTCTACTGCTTTTCCAATGCTATATGAGGAAATATTGTTTATGTTTGTGTTGTTTTTTTACCTTTTTATTCATGTTTCACTAAAATAATATTTTTTATATAAACACTTGAGCCTATTTCTCCCGGGGTTTGTGATTGGCTACCTATAAAGTCCCAAGTTTCTTCTGTTTTTCTATTTTATATCTATTGTATAGGGATGCGGAGCCACAATCTAATGAGTCCTGTCTCATAAATTTTGGATCATTGAAATGTTTGCAAATTTATTAAAAAATGTAATGCGAAAAAAATCCCATGCACATAAGTATTCACAGCCTTTGCTCAATACTTTGTTGAAGCACCTTTGACACCAATCACAGCCCCAAGTCTTTTTGGGTATGATGCTACAAGCTTGGCACACCTATTTTCTGACAGTTACACAGTTTACACAGCTTGTATGTATAAAACAATAAAATAAAATTAAGGCTGTATCAGTGATTACAGGGCTGCAATAATCTGTGTATTTTATACCTACTTTGAGTTCAGATTTAAGCTTTAACTAAAATCTATATT
The DNA here is from genome assembly GCF_965119305.1 of Pelophylax lessonae. Lineage (NCBI taxonomy): Eukaryota > Metazoa > Chordata > Amphibia > Anura > Ranidae > Pelophylax > Pelophylax lessonae. The sequence goes on from NC_138768.1 coordinate 203,590,412, forward strand.
CATTTTAGGTCAATGTTATTGATTTTTTTTTTTAAGTTTATTTATGAGGTCAACTTTATTTAATTTTATTAAAGTTTATATATTTTTAGGTTGATGGCTTTTATGCATAAAAATTGTTTTCCAATCATTTACAATACATTTAAAACAGGGTGCTCCCCTAACATAGGATCTGTCTACAACACAATAGAGAAGTTGATGGAAAAATAGATTTATGTGAGTTGCAGTTATATAGCATTTTGGTTTTTATTTATATCATTTTTTTTTTGTGATCTGGAACCACCTAATAGTGCATGCATGTTTTTTTTTATTATTTTGCTGCCTTGAAAATAAAATGGTATATTCTCGTAATTGTTTTTATGAATCTAAAGCCAGAATGCCCATCATCTTCTGACTGCCACAAACCCTAGCAATGCAAACTGAGCATATGATGAAAAATGCATAAGCAGAGGTTTTAACTACAGGGTGTTTATCAATTCCAGTGTTCAAGAGTCACCAGTGGTTATTTGCCATCTGGGGAGCAATCGGCTTGTTCGCTTGTGGGTGATCAGCTGATGAGTGATACTTGCTGGTTCATCCCTCCAGTGGTTCAAATTTTATTTCCTCTACAGTGGCATTTTCTCCACCAGCTGCTGCCAGTTCTGGTACCTTCTTTTCTGCTTGGGTCCTCTCACCTTCCAGATTCCCCCCCCCATGGCAGCAATTTTCACCAATATTCCCTTTGAGCTCTAATACATGGAAGGAGATTTACTAAAATTGGTGGACACAGAATCTGGTGCAGCTGTGCATAGTAACCAATCAGCTTCTAACTTCAGCTTGTTCAATTAAGCTTTGACAATGTAACCTAGAAGCTGATTGGAAAGAAAAAGTTCAATACGCTGCACACCAGAACAGGCCAGATACAAAGTCAGTAAAATTCGGCTTAAGCCCGGGTCCAGCCAGGCCATGCCCCTAACGCATTTCACTCCGCTCACAGGGCTTAGTCATGGAGGAGGGATCTGGTGTAGCAATGCATCATAAGCTGGTAGTATAACAAATAGAAGGCAAGTAAGGAAACCGAGGCTCTAATCTCATATTTTATCTCCTTTACTATGCCAAAAAAGAAGTTCTGATGAAATGGTTGTCCTCGATGCTACCTGCAGTGTCTTCATGGGAGACTATGGTAAATGCCGCTCTTCCTTTATATAAAATAACATATATTAATATGGGTTGTCCCTGGAAGTTTGACAAGATATGGTCCCCCTGGACCTTGACCTGACACTTTCCATCTGTGTTCTCCTAATTGCTGTATCTGGTATCTGGATCTGGTACTAGATGGGTGTACCCTCTACATTGACCATTTCTTCTCTCCTCCCTAACTATTTTTTTGTGTTTGTTTCCTGTCCCCCTCCCTTCCCTTTACCCTACCACCCCCCCTCCCCCTCTTTATTTCTCCACCATATTATGTTCCTGGGTACAAGATGACTCTCATTCTTTTGAAGAGGGTCTTCTTTTCTGGTACTTACGTATGTATCCTGTCTATGATTTGTTATGCCCAATCAGCTTCTGCTGCTTACCTGTTCCTTAATGGTTTTGATTGCCTATCATCATTGGATTCTACGTGTACAGCCCTTTGTTGAATGCTGTACTAGACTATGTTTTTGTGTTCTGATATGCTGTACTGCTATCGACTGAAATAAAGCACCCCTGTTTTGTTACAAAACAAAAAGGAAAGAGCAGCCAGCTGATACCAAATGAAAAAGGTTTATATCAATAATGCATTAGATATTAATGAGTCTAAGGCAGGGATCTCCAAACTACGGCCCACCACCTGTTGTGGAACTACATGTCCCTTAAGGCATTGTAAAACTTTGACATTCACAAACATGACTAGGCATGATGGGAAATGTAGTTTGTGAATAACTGGAGGGCTGTATTTTGGAGACCCCTGGTCTAAGGTATCCCTTCAAATTAACACATATGTGGCACAGAACGAAGACTCACCTTTATTTAACCACTTTAGCCCTGCTCACATTGCTGCTACTGCAGCAATGTGGCACGATCCCGTCCAGCGACGTAGACCTACGTCGCTGGACTCCTCCCCCTGTAGGCGGAGCTCATGCGCCGCCGGAGGCGCGCTCCCGCTGTTTTCATTCACAGCGGGAGTCGGCCAGGGGAGGAGCGGCAGCGATCGCCGCTGCTCTGCCCCAATCGTCGGGGAATCGAGTGTGGAGATCCGCCCGCCTGTGTAAACAGAGCGGGCGGATCTCCTAAGTGACAGGCAGGGACAGATCGGAGTGTTCAGCATAGCTGAACATCCGATCTGTCCTTGCGTCACACAGTCACCTCCCCCCCCCACACGTTAGTAAGCACCAGGCATACATTAACCCCTCCCTCTCCAATAAAATTAACCCCTTCCCTGCCAGTGTCATTTTTACAGTAACAGTGTATATTTATAGCACTGATTACTGCAGTAATGTCACTGGTACCCCCAAAAGTGTCAAAAATGTCAGTCAAGGGTCCGATCTGTCTGCCGCAATGTCGCAGTCCCGCAAAAAAAATCGCAGATCGCCACCATTACACGTTTAAAAAAAAACACCAAAAATGACAGAAATCTTTCCCTTAGTTAGTAAACGCAATAACTTTTGCGCAAACCAATCAAAATACGCTTATCGTGATTTTTTTTACCAAACATAGGTAGCAGAAAACAAATTGGCCAAAACTTAAAAAAAATTTAGATTTTTACATATTTTTTGGGGGTTATTTCACATAAAAAAATGTTAAAAATATTGTTATTTTTTTCAAAATAAACGCTCTTTTTTTGTTTATAGCGCAAAAAGTAAAAATCGCACTGGTGATCAAATACCACCAAAAGAAAGCTCTGTTTGTGGGAAAAAAAGGACGTAAATTTTGTTTGGGTACAGTGTGGCACGACCGCGCAATTGTCAGTTAAAGTCGCACAGCGCCGAATCGCAAAGAGTGGCCTGGACGTAAGACAGCAAAATCCTCCGGTGGTAAAGTGGTTAAAAACAAAGAGCACAGACTATAAATTCAAATACAAAAAATTCAAAAGATCATCAAAAAAAGAAAAGATACTTAAATGAAATAAAAAAAAATCTGATCCAATTACAAGACCCAAAAGAGCTCCCCACACCAAAACAAAAAAAAAAAAAAATATTAAAATGCCTTTATTAATGTCATAGATAAAAACATAAGGTAAAGAAAAAGATGAAAAATGAAAAAAAAATAAAATAAAATAAAGGGAAATCTATAAAAAAATAAAAATAAAGAATAATGAAAAAACAAAAAAAAAAAAAAAAACTAAAAAGAGAAATTGAAAATAGAAATATAAAAAACAGCACAACAAAAAATAAAATGAAAATAAGCATGACTATGACTGAGCCCTGTGGGTGGAGCGAAACGAGTTGGGGGCATGGCCTCGATGGATTCGGGCTGACGCTGGGTTTTAATGACTTTATATCTGGCCTGTTCTAGTGTACAGTGGTTTGAACATTTTCTTTCCTGGAATGTTTGCATAGAGCTGTCTCTTTTCTTTCTCTGCCTGCACCCAACAGTGAGAGTCACCTGACTTGTGGATGTTTTCCTGGAGCGGTGCCCTAATTCTGGTCACTAGAACCTGATTGGTTACTATGCACAGCTGCACCTGATTCTGTGTGCACCAGTTTTAGTAGATCAACCCCATGTTATGCACCCTGAAATGTATAGTCCTAATCTCAGCGTGAGAGTGTCTTTGGTTTGACTTCCTATTTAGGCCAGTTTTTTCACACTAGTTGCATACTTCCCAACTTTTAAACTTTAGAATGATGGATACTTGAGGGAGGAAGTGACCTGTGGCTTGCGTAGTGTTCAGCGGCAAAATGGGTGTAGCCACATGCTTAAAAGTGGGTGGGGCTTAAGAGCGTGGTTAAACAAAACATGGGACCTTCCTTGTACCTATAAAGTATGCTTTGATTGCTGGGCCCCAAGCTGGAGTCCCACAGACTCAAACTCCAGCACAATTATTTACCACCTGCCGACCAGCCACCGCATTTATATGGTGGCAGGTTCCCGCGAATCGCCGTACCTGTAGGGTGGTACGCGGGAGCGAACCTGGGGACGCGCATGCGCCCACTTTCCAGCGGGGAAGCTGAGGCACAGGGCCAGCCGCGATTGCTGCCAGGCACCCACGATCACTCCCTGTGAAAAGAGAATGGTGGTCTGCTGTTGTAAACACAGCAGACCGTTGTTCTCTCAGCTATCAACACAGAGCTCCTGTGTTCCTCCTATTTAGGAACACAGGTCTCTGCATCGATTTCACAAGCTCATCCCCCTCACAGTTAGAAAACACCCCCTAGGCTCACATTTAACCATTTGACTGCCCCTGGGTTAACCCATTCCCTGCCAGTGTCATTATTACAGTAATAATGCATATTTTTAGCATTGATTACTGTAGTAATGTCACTGGTCCCCCCCAAAAGTGTCAAAAATTTCAGTTAGGGGTCCAATCTGTGTGCCGCAATGTCGCAGTCCTGCTAAATATTGCTGATCGCCGCCATTAATAGTAAAAAATATATAAATAAAAAAATATGCATAAATATTTCCCTTACTTTGTAGATGTGATAACTTTTTGCGCAAATCAATCAAAATACGCTTATTGGGATTTTTTTTACCAAAAATATGTAGCAAAATACAAACTGGCCTAAAATGATGAAAAACATTGATTTTTAATTTTTTTTTATTGGTAATGTAATATAGCAGAAAGTGAAAAATATACTTTTTTATTCAGAATTGTCGCTGTTTTTTGTTTATAGCGCAAAATATAAAAATCACAGAGGTGATCAAATACCACCAAAAGAAAGCTCTATTTGTGTGGAAAAAAGGACATAAAATGTATTTGGGTACAGCGTCGCACGACCACGCAATTGTCAGTTAAAGTAACGCAGTGCTAAATCGCAAAAAAAAATGGCCTGGTCATTAAGGGCGATAGATAACCTTCCAGTCCAGAAGTGTTTAAAGAAAAAGTGGGGAGGAAGGAAAGGGTGAGCCAAATTAAAGTTCTTCATACAAAGCAAACTGTTGCATATAACATCAGCAGCCATTGTGTTGACATATGGTTTTCAGTGAAAGTCATTACCACAGGGGCGTAACTACAGGGGTTGCAGGGGTTGCAATCGCAACCGGGCCCCATGCTCAAGGGGGCCAATGTGGCTCCCCTGTACACCTGAATAGGAGGGGCGGCGGGGGCAGCATGTAGAGAAATCACTGTCCTCCTTTTTCCTTCTGTAGCTGCAGGAAGAAAATGGAGGAGATTGGTTCCTCTGTACGCTGCCCCCCGCCACTTCTCCTATCCAGTATACTTGTGTTCTGCTGTCTCTGGGCCCTGTGTGCTCCCCTGGTCCCCCCCCTTATGTGCTGCCCCCCCCTTCAGAATTCTCCCTTCCCTCACCGTAATAAAGGGCCCCGCAACTAGAGTAAAGGGCCCCAGGGCGCCAGGGGGCCCTTCGTGGTTTCTTGCACCGGGGCCCTGAAGGTTCTAGTTACGCCTCTGCATTACCATAATGTATCTCCACTATAAATTCCTTTTAAAACACAATTAATAAGTATTTCACCTAATATGTCTACATCGTTGTATACGGTATATACAATATATATAAAAATAATGCTTCATCAGCTTCCCTACAGGTATCTTCCATAGGAATAGATACAAATTTACTTGCGCAGAATTTTTGCATTATGGCTCAGAATGATTCTCACGAGAGCCTAGGCTGAGATAATGTTCACTTTTTTAGCTTGGCATGGGGAACAGAAAAAGTATCTTTGACGTTTTCTGCTTCTCCTTACAAAATCACAAGGGAAAACATTAGTGTGGGTCCTATAAACTACTCATAATTACACACATATGGTTCTTCCTGGAAGTGTCAATGCACAATCTGGGTGGAAGCTAGAAAACACTGCATTGACCCTACGTGACAGGTCAGCTTTAATGATATAATATACTTTTATTGTCCAGGTTTTTCCGTCAGGGCCATTTTCCTTACAGATAAACTTGTTATTAATAGGCAATAGGAGAATCTACAAGATTTAATTCACTTTAATGTGCCGATCACATAAATCTGGCCTGCATATAGTACTCAGTGACTTGCACAGAAAAGCCCTATAAACAGATGACAGTTCATAAATATATATATTTGTGTCTAGCCTCAAAACCTTCAGAATCACTAACCTTGAACAATCATGCAGCAAGTGAAGTCAGGAGAAAATCAAAACACTTGATCTGCAAATATTTTTATAGGTCAGTTTTGAAAGTCTTTGGATTAAAATAACCAGGAAACTGACTTTTTTTTATGAGAGGTCATCAATACCAGCCTGTGAATTTTTTCATACAGGTTCTCCTTTTTTCATGGAGACCTCACCTTATAAGTAAAAAGTATATAAAAATATTTTCTGCATGTATTACTGGAATGAATGTATTTATCGCCCTCTGCTGGTTGCTAAGTATAGCTGCAAATCGCAATAGGGAAAAAACGACACTTGTGCTACAAGTTACACACAAACACACACACTATATTACCAAAATTATTGGGACACCTGCCTTTACACACACATGAACTTTAATGGCATCCCAGTCTTAGTCTGTAGGGCTAAATAATGAGTTGGCCCACACTTTGCAGCTATAACAGCTTCAACTCTTCTGGGAAAGCTGTGCACAAGGTTTAGGAGTGTGTCTATGGGAATGTTTGACCATTCTTCAAGAAGTGCATTTGTTAGGTCAGGCACTGTTGTTGGAGAGAAGGCCTGGCTCACAATCTCTGGTCTAATTCATCCCGAAGGTATTCTATCCTGTTGAGGTCACAACTCTGTGCAGACCAGGAAAGTTCCTCCACTCCAAACTTGCTCATCCATGTCTTTATGCACTGGTCCAAATCATTTGGTGGAGAGAGGATTATGGCATGGGTTTTTTTTAGGGGTTTGGCTTGGCCCCCAAGTTTCAGTGAAGGGAGCTCTTAAAGTGTCAACATACCAAGACATTTTGGACAATTTCATGCTCCCAACTTTGTGGGAACGGTCTGGAGATGGCCCCTTCCTGTTCCAACATGACTGTGCACCAGTGCACAAAGCAAGGTCCATAATGGATGAGCGAGTTTGGGGTGGAAGAACTTGACTGGCCTGCACAGAGTCCTGACCTCAACACTTTGGAATGAATTAGAGCGGAGACTGCGAGCCAGGCCTTCTTGTCCAACATCCATGCCTGACCTCACAAATGCGCTTCTGGAAGAATGGTCAAACATTCCCATAGACACACTCCTAAACCTTGTGGACAGTTGAAGCTGTTATACTGTAGCTGCAAAGGGTGGTCCAATTCAATATTGAAACCCTAAGGACTAAGACTGTGACACAATTAAAGTTTATGTGCATGTAAAGCATGGGTGTCCAACCTTTTGGCTTCTCTGGGCCACATTGAGTGTAGAGAAATTTTCTCGGGCCGCATATAAAATATATACTATAGCTAAGGTATATAAGTATTAAAACGCCGCCACATCCTTGTCATGCCGCCGCGCCCCCCCCCCCCCCACACTAATTTAACACAACTAGAGGATGATCAAATGAAATGGAATCAGTATACAGAGGTTTACTTCTTCTGAGAAATATTAAAGAAACACTCTAACCACCCTGACCACTTCAGTGTTTTGAAGTGGTGATGGTGGTAGGAGTCAGAAACACTGCACATGCTGGGATATTTACAGTTATGTGCTGGGGGATAGTTGCACCCCTAGCACATGTGACTTAAGCAGCCAGAAAATGTTGTGCCCTTATTTATATATGTATGAACAAGGACATGACATATTACTTGACAAAACACACATGTTGACAAAACACAACTAGTTATTCAAAAACATATTGCAACAATTCACATACTCTAATGCACATACCTTTTCTACTTATTTTGCAGACTGCTGGCGAGTACTGCTGGTGCGGTTGCTGCTGGCGTTTACTGCTGGCAGTTGCTGCTGGCGGGGACTGCTGGCAGTTACTGCTGGGGGGTACTGCTGGTGCAGTTACTGCTGGCGGTTACTGCTGGCAGTTACTGCTGGTGGGAAATGCTGGTGGTTACTACTGGCGGTTACTGCTGGCAAGTAATGCTGGAGGGTACTGCTGGTGGGTACTGCTGGCGGTTACTGCTGGCAGGTACTGCTGTCTGTTACTGCTGGTGGGTAATGCTGGTGGGTAATGCTGTCGGTTACTGCTGGCGGTTTCTGCTGGTGGGTAGTGCTAGCGGTTACTGCTGGAAGGTCCTGCTGGCGGTTACTGCTGGTGGGTAGTTCTGGCGGTTACTGCTGGCGGGTAATGCTGGCAGTTACTGCTGGTGGGTACTGGTGGGTGGTGGGTGCTGCTGGTGGGTAGTGCTGGTGGTTACTGCTGGTGGGTAATGCTGGCGGTTACTGCTGGCAGGTCCTGCTGGCGGTTACTGCTAGTGGTTACTGCTGGTGGGTAATGCTGGTGGTTACTGCTGGCGGGTAATGCTTGCAGGTAATGCTGATGGTTACTGCTGGTGGGTAATGCTGGTGGTTACTGCTGGCAGGTAATGCTGGTGGGTACTGCTGGTGGGAAATGCTGGTCATGCGAATACTGCTGGAGGAAGCAGCGGCTGCAGTAGAGAGTGGTGCTGCTGCTTCCTGTATGGCTCCTGTCACAGGCATGGTGCATTTCATATCACTCCACCTGTGACAGAGCCGGAACTATACAGGAAGCAGCGGCTCTGTCGTTGACTGCGGACATTCTAAGTCTCCCGCGGCAGCTGGGAAATCGCACAGCCCTTGCGGGTGTCCGTGAGCCGCCGGCCAAAGGCTGGAGACTGTCTGGAGTTCCACGGCCGGTGGGCCGCATTTACTGCGGTTTCACGGGCTGGACATGCCTGGTGTAAAGGCAGGTGTCCCAATACTTTTGTTATTATAGTGTATATCTATATACCGTATATACAATAATGCTTAATTGGTACTAAAAGGCCCAAAGTGTGCCAAAAAAATTCCCCCCACACCAGCCTGAACCATTGACACAAGGCAGGATGGATCCATGCTTTCATGTTGTTTACAACAAATTCTGACCCTACCATCTGAATGTCACTGGTGAAATCGAGATTCATCAGACCAGGCAACATTTTTTTAATCATCTATTGTTCAATTCTGGTGAGCCTGTGCGAATTGTAGCCTCAGTTTCCTGTTCCTAGCCGACAGGAGTGGCCTCTGCTGTGGTAGCCCATCTGCTTTAAGGTTTGATGTGTTGTGCGTTCAGAGATGGTATTTTGCATACCTTGGTTGTAGCGAGTGGTTATTTAAATTACTGTTGCCTTTCTATCATCTCAAACCAGTCTACCCATTCTCCTCTGACCTCTGATATCAACAAGGCACTTTCGTCCACAAACTGCCACTCATTGGATGGTTGTGCATAATATATATATATATATATATATATATATATACATATACATACAGTCAGGTCCATAAATATTGGGACATCAACACAATTCTAATCTTTTTGGCTCCATGCACCACCACAATGAATTTGAAATGAAACAAACAAGATGTGCTTTAACTGCAGACTTTCAGCTTTAATTTGAGGGTATTTACATCCAAATCAGGGGAAACTTGTAGGAATTAAAACAGTTTGTATATGTACCTCACACTTTTTAAGGGACCAAAAGTAATGGGACAATTGGCTGCTCAGCTGTTCCATGGCCAGGTGTGTGTTATTCCCTCATTAGCCCATTTACAAGGAGCAGATAAAAGGTCCAGAGTTCATTTCAAATGTGCTATTTGAATTTGGAATCTGTTGCTGTCAACTCTCAATATGAGATCCAAAGAGCTGTCACTATCAGTGAAGCAAGCCATCATTAGGCTGAAAAAAACAAAACAAACCCATCAGAGAGATAGCAAAAACATTAGGTGTGGCCAAATCAACTGTTTGGAACATCTTTAAAAAGAAAGAACGCAACGGTGAGCTCAGCAACACCAAAAGACTCGAAAGACCACGGAAAACAACTGTGGTGGATGACCGAAGAATTCTTTCCCTGGTGAAGAAAACAGATCAAGAACCCTCTCCAGGAGGTAGGTGTATGTGTGTCAAAGTCAACAATCAAGAGAAGACTTCACCGGAGTGAATACAGAGGGTTCACCACAAGATGTAAACTATTGATGAGCCTCAAAAACAGGAAGGCCAGATTAGAGTTTGCCAAACAAGATCTAAAAAAGCCTTCATAGTTCTGGAAAAACATCCCATGGACAGATGAGACCAAGATTAACTTGTACCAGAGTGATGGGAAGAGAAGAGTATGGCGAAGGAAAGGAACTGCTCATAATCCAAAGCATACCACCTCATCAGTGAAGCATGGTGGTGGTAGTGTCATGGCGTGGGCATGTATAGCTGCCAATGGAACTGGTTCTCTTGTATTTATTGATGATGTGACTGCTGACAGAAGCAGCAGGATGAATTCTGAAGTGTTTCGGGCAATATTATCTGCTCATATTCAGCCAAATGTTTCAGAACCCATTGGACGGCGCTTCACAGTGCAGATGGACAATGACCCGAAGCATACTGCGAAAGCAACCAAAGAGTTTTTTAAGGAAAAGAAGTGGAATGTTATGCAATGGCCAAGTCAATCACCTGACTTGAATCCGATTGAGCATGCATTTCACTTGCCGAAGACAAAACTGAAGGGAAAATGCCCCAAGAACAAGCAGGAACTGAAGACAGTTGCAGTAGAGGCCTGGCAGAGCATCACCAGGGATGAAACCCAGCGTCTGGTGATGTCTATGCGTTCCAGACCTCAGGCTGTAATTGACTGCAAAGGATTTGCAACCAAGTATTAAAAAGTGAATCTGTCCCATTTCTTTTGGTCCCTTAAAAAGTAGGAGGCACATATACAAACTGTTGTAATTCCTCCACCGTTCACCTGATTTGAATTTAAATACCTCAAATTAAAGCTGAAAGTCTGCAGTTAAAGCACATCTTGTTTGTTTCATTTCAAATTTATTGTGGTGGTGTATAGAGCCAAAAAGATTAGAATTGTGTCAATGTCCCAATATTTATGGACCTGACTGTATATATATATATATATATATATATATATATATATATATATATATATATATATATATAATTTTTGTTTTTTGTTCACTTTACATATTTATAATGAACTTTGAATTCTTTACCATTAACGATTGGAAATGACATTGGCTCCCATTTATAATGGTGGTTGAATAATGCTATTGAGTAGACATCCTTTCCTAACCTATGGCTGGGTCAGTACTTGTGGCATCAGCCATTCAGAATAAGGACATATCCATAGGAATGAATAGAGAAAGAAACACAAATGCAAAATAGGACCTGGACGAGGCCTGGGACTTTCTTGTGCATAGGCTGTGCTGCAAGCTTGATTTGACATCTGGCTCCTTGCACATCCAAGTGGGTGACATTTATTTCTTCAGGAATGCAGCTTCCTGTGTTACTTCTCCACCCCCAGCCTGCTTCCCAATGGACAATATATTAGCATCCTCACTTCTGTCCAATTAGCAAGGGGATCCACGAAGTAGCACTATGATCTTCTTTTGGCTATCCAGTAAGGTGGGATGAACAGTTCAACTGTCTATTTAGCTGTTAACCTACAATTCTTCTTTAACCTCATAAGGTTTGGGGCAAATAAAAACCGAAGAAAGGGAAATAGGAACAAACATGGATTGACCAATCAATTTTCATATTTATTTCTCTGGGAACATTAAACAATTAATCTGATTGTCACTATAAAAAAACTCAGCTTTTCTCTTTTGTTATTCACAGAATGGAACAAGCCATATAGCTTGATAACAGGTTATTGCAAACAGAAAGGGGTTGTTTTACCAAAGGAAAATGGGCTGTTCACTGTGCAAGGAAATTTTCCTTAGAGCCTAATGATTGTGTTGCTGTTTCACTTTGCAAAAAACACACAACTACATGAAAGGAAAAAAAAAAAAAATACAGCATTTTGGCTTGCATGTGATTGGATTATGGTAGTCAGCAGAGCTTCACCTCATTCACTAACAAATGGGGATAATTCCATTGAAAAGTGCAACTTCTCTTGTAAAATAAAGTATATTTGCCTTAGTAAATCCACCCCATAAACACTGGAAGTTGAGAAGTGTCAGTGGCTTCTATCACTCGGGAATCCTGTAGAACTGTCCTATGTATTACTGGTCCCTGGCATACAATGGATCCTTCTGCCATTGTCAGCTGGGGTTTAGCTGCAAAACCATAAAAGTAATCAGTGACAAGAATTTATTACTTTCAATGTTGTGGTCTGTTTGGTGGAGGAAATAAAAAGCAATAACAGAAAAAAATATGGTTTGTATGTGCTTGGCATTATACAATGTGCATGATGCAGGAACTATAACCTGAATTCTCTGCTTCTCTCGTCTACATAAAAACACAGTTTCTTTCTAACAATAGCAAATTGCGCTGAGCCTTGGAGGACAATCATGTTAATTGCTAGGTATGTAAAGCAGACATTTGTTAGACACTATTTTTCTTGAGCACTTACATTGGCACTGTTCAAGGTAGCAGAGGACTGCATTCTTGACATACAGAGACTGAGCGATTTTACAGAAAATAAAGAGCTGTATGTATTGGTCAGATAAAGAAGGTGTAAAACTGGTCACAGACAGGAAAATTCTTGTCTCTTTACAAGGTAGAAAATCAATAAGAAAACTGATGTGTCATTGATTTCTAGATAAATAATTGCTATGATTCATTATAATATTATTGATACATTTCAAATTTAAGTAGCGCTCTTTTGGGTGGTTATGACACATGTCCTTCCCTAAACAGGATATTGCCCTAACCCTGTAGGTAAATAGGAGAGCATAAACCTTTGCTAAGTGGAAGAGTGGGCTTGATAATTTAGCGCTACCCCTAGAGGGGCCACTGAATCATTTTGTGATTTCTCTGTGTGACGAGACCCTTGCTCGCCCTGTCCGCTCTCCCGACACTCCTCTGTTTCTAGTCAGTCAGCTTGCAGATCGCATCGTCTGATGGTTCGGTCAACCAAGGATCCGGGATCCGAACTACAGCTATGTGCCGTTCGGAATCCATTAGAACAAAACACCAAGCAGGCTGTATGTAAGTTCAAGCAGGAAGACAATTTATTGGAAGAACACAGCACACTTTATACAGAAAGTGTAATATCCATGCAAATGAGGGCTTGAAATGAGTCAACAGGGATTGGTCAGATAGCTTTGACCAATGCAAATGAGGGCTTGAAAATGAGTCAGTAGTGATTGGTCAGATAACTTTGACCAATGCAAGGAGACAGAAGCCCCAGGGGGCAGTCAATGTACATAATAGTCAGACACAGAACAATGGTTCCCTAACGAGCCCTCAATACACATTACTCTGTGTCAATACCTCCCTTAGCAGACAACAGGTGTGGTCATTAGCACACCTGACAATAGCCACCTCAGACAGTAAGCAACATTTTCATAACTTCTAAAATATGAATCACATTCAAATAAAACTTACATTTTCAGAATCACCATACTTCAATTGCAAACATAACCAAAAATCATAGAAATCCCTCCAGGGGTTAAAAGTTAGACGGAAGTCCTTTTCTGACCGACCGTCTCTTCAGAACTTCCTGGGATGACCATAATAGGAATGCACTTCCTGCTCAGAAACCTCATGGCCAAGGGAACAATTGACCTTGCTGACAAATATGAAGCAATTCAACCTATTTGTAGTAGTCCAAACCATATTTTCAGTGTTCGCCACCCTCCTGGTCACCCTGCATCCATAACAGATGCAGGGTGATTTAAACATAAGAGAGCCCCATAAGACTGGGCATGGTGCCCCCCAACCTCTCTAAAGGAATTTGGGGTCCACAACCCCCATGCCCAAAGTGACTCTCGTCACATTTCTCCCCCTTCGGCAGGAGACTAACACAGAAGGAGACCCTAACCGGGTTTACTTCGAAGTTAGTCCATAGTTCAAGTCCTCCAATGTCTGCACCCACAAAGTACCCCAAACAAATTGTCCGGGACAGAACGTCACTCACCCAGCCAACCTCTGCCTCTCTTGTAGAACATCTCCTCTGTGGGGGAAAAGCATGAACTGGCCCTTCTCCCAGGATTCCTTTCAGCTGCGGGAGGGAGGACAGGGTGGCTGGGCTCACTTCCTCATGCTGTTGGGGATCTGGGCCGACTGCCCAGCATCCCTGGGGTAAACAAGTGGAGATTGTAGTATCATCCACCTTCTCAGGAAATCCATCCTTTGTAAGTTGAGGGTAGAGGCCAGCAGCGCTCTGCTTTGTTGCCAGCCCTTCCGCTGGGTTGGGGTTGGCGAATACTACCCCCAGGACCTGGTTGGGGGTCTGCTGTAGAGAGGAGGGATCGCCTACCTCCTCCTCCTGGTATTCCTGTGGGGCAGGTTGGGGATCTGGACCGGCCGTCCAGCATCCCTGTAGGTCTGGTGCAGAGACTGCGGTCCCATCTGCACCATTGGGATCAGGGCTGTTGTCTCCCTGTGGTTGGAGAGAAGGATTAGTTGTCTCCTCTCCCTGGAAGGTACACTGCTGCTCTGAAGGAAAGATGACACCTTCGGCTCCCGGTAACTCCTGCTGTAGCTGGGGACCTGGGCCGGCTGCCCAGCCTCCCTGTAGGGCCGGTAGAGAGACCTCGGTCCCATCTCCACCTGCCATCGGTGGGTCTTCACAGTACCCCCAGTCTGTACTGTCTCTCCAACTGAAGGGTTGTGGGTCTGGATCTGCCACCCAGGTCTCCGGCTCTGCATGCAGGGTAGATTGGGGTGGAATGGAGCAGAGCAGGCGTTGGTAGTCCTGCTCCAGTTCCCACTCCATTCTGACCAGATTAATCAGGTCTGACCCCAGGTCATTCGCTTTGGGGAGACCCAGTAGGGCTTCCCTGGTGTCCTGGATTTCCCAGCGCCGGAACTCTGCTGGACATCCAAAGTCCCTCTCCTCAAAGGCCTTCCACAGCAAGCCCGGGCCACTATAGTCCTCACCTTCCGGCATATTGTCATCAGCCATCCAGTGGTTGTAGCTGGTGGCATACCACTTTAGTGCCCGGTAAGCTTCATCCAGCCACATCTCCTTCCAAATCAGGTTCCTTAGCTCCATCACCCACTCATCCCGGGGTTGTTCTCCTAGGAAAGGTAACCGCAGGGCAACGTATACCTGGAACCGCTGTTCTTGGCTGGGAAGGTTCTCTCTCCGCCTCCACTGCACATCCTCTAAAGCCTCATACCACATTTCCTTTCGAGTGAAATCTCTCCAGTCCAGTATGGCTTCCTCTGATACAGGCCCATCCTGTTGGACCAAGTGTTGCTGCAACCTCCAGAGAAACTCCTCCTCATATGGGGACGCTGCATCTTTAGGCGTTTTCTCCGATTGCTGTATTTCTGCCATTCTCTGCTCATGCTGCCGCTCTCGTTCCCTCTCTTGTCGTTCTAGTTCTTTCTCTTGTCGCTCATCCTGCAGCTGGATGTCTCTAATGGCATTCTGTATGGCGGTCTCTGACGGGTTAGCACCATATAATGCCAACCGCTCTCGAACTCGTTGCTGAAACAAGTCTTCAACTGACCAGGGTCCTGCATCACCACCCCTCTGATCCATCTCGGCTAGCTCACTGATCAGGGTGGCCTTGTTCTTTGTCCCACTGGTCCCTCTGCGGCTCTCAAGTAAGTCTTTCAGCGTGGCTCTCCTGCATGCTGCATAGCTGGTCATTGACCGTGGTGGTTTGGAGTGTCCCGGTAACTGGAGAGCAAATCCCACCGCTGCCAACCAATGTGACGAGACCCTTGCTCGCCCTGTCCGCTCTCCCGACACTCCTCTGTTTCTAGTCAGTCAGCTTGCAGATCGCATCGTCTGATGGTTCGGTCAACCAAGGATCCGGGATCCGAACTACAGCTATGTGCCGTTCGGAATCCATTAGAACAAAACACCAAACAGGCTGTATGTAAGTTCAAGCAGGAAGACAATTTATTGGAAGAACACAGCACACTTTATACAGAAAGTGTAATATCCATGCAAATGAGGGCTTGAAATGAGTCAACAGGGATTGGTCAGATAGCTTTGACCAATGCAAATGAGGACTTGAAAATGAGTCAGTAGTGATTGGTCAGATAACTTTGACCAATGCAAGGAGACAGAAGCCCCAGGGGGCAGTCAATGTACATAATAGTCAGACACAGAACAATGGTTCCCTAACGAGCCCTCAATACACATTACTCTGTGTCAATACCTCCCTTAGCAGACAACAGGTGTGGTCATTAGCACACCTGACAATAGCCACCTCAGACAGTAAGCAACATTTTCATAACTTCTAAAATATGAATCACATTCAAATAAAACTTACATTTTCAGAATCACCATACTTCAATTGCAAACATAACCAAAAATCATAGAAATCCCTCCAGGGGTTAAAAGTTAGACGGAAGTCCTTTTCTGACCGACCGTCTCTTCAGAACTTCCTGGGATGACCATAATAGGAATGCACTTCCTGCTCAGAAACCTCATGGCCAAGGGAACAATTGACCTTGCTGACAAATATGAAGCAATTCAACCTATTTGTAGTAGTCCAAACCATATTTTCAGTGTTCGCCACCCTCCTGGTCACCCTGCATCCATAACAGATGCAGGGTGATTTAAACATAAGAGAGCCCCATAAGACTGGGCATGGTGCCCCCCAACCTCTCTAAAGGAATTTGGGGTCCACAACCCCCATGCCCAAAGTGACTCTCGTCACACTCTGCATACCTGAAGAATATACACCTCGCTCACCCAGTACTTACTGACACACCTTGAGATATTTCAAATAATTTATTAGGCCAAACATACCCTAAACAAAGAGAGGATTGGCAAGTGTGCTTATAGAAACATTAACAGTAATAGCATTACTCTGAGAGATATAGTTAAACACCTGCAGCATCCTGACTAACAGTCATTTACAGAACTGGACTGTATATACCTAGCAAGAGTATATAAAGACAGTCCTAACTTGTTATAGCAGTCCCAGTTTTATACCACTGGCCAGTGAATGATAAAAAGAACATTGGCTGGCAACGTTAGGGCCCTTGAAGTAAGCAAAACAGTTCCCAGCCGATAACAGATGAACTTGTACAACGTTAGTCTATTACTAGACCCTCTTCTGGGTCTCTGGACATGTGCTCTGGTTCAATTCAAGGCCTCACAGTAAAATGGTTGCGGTGGATTCCCTCTTTTAATCCTACTGAGACAGTCCCTCTTTTCCTTTCTTACAAACAGTGGGAAGTGCTCTCTCTAGTGCAGTCTAATAACACACCCTCCCAGGAAGAAAGTTTCCAGTCTCTGCGGCACGGTCCTGCACAATGAGCAGTCTCTTTGCTTCTCTCAGGTCCCACCTGTGGTCAGTTATGGCAGGATTCCATTCAGTAAGCAACTCAGTCTTTTTCCAAACCCTTTCTAGTCTTTTCGACTGTTCCCCACGTTTCCACTCAGGAGCCCTCAGATACACCCTCCTTGCTTTTTTGCGTTGGCAAATCACTGTCCTCCAGGATTGATCCAAACCAAGCCAAGATGTCTTCCCCCTGCACTGGGGACACTCTATAGATGAACATTGCAAACATGAGCATTAGTCTAGTTAAAGATGGCTGCTGCACTTTGCACATTAATCAATATTCAGTTTAACCCTGTGCACACTCCAGAAGGATAATACAGCAGCAACAAAGGAAGACGTTCTGCAGCAGTTATCAGCTACAGTCCAGGTTATAATAATAAAGTTGACCTCTAACTACCGGCAATGGCCATTAGATACCTAACCTGGCCCAAAGCTAAAACTAGCTATAGAATCCTGGACCAGAATGGACAGGGTTAAATAAAAAAAGAAAAATTGTATATAAACTCTATTGAAATAAACAAGTTCACCTACTAATATACAGCAAGGTGACCACTACATGCATACAGTAGCGCAGACCTAATTATCTGGCACTGTGCATGTGAGATAATAACAATAGGACAGAGATAAAATGTCTGTCACAAGGATTAATTTATACACTCAAGAAGCTACGGGCAGCTGCAGTTAAAATAAAGGACATAGTAATACTTGCATAATAGCCTCTGCTTCTTGTCTGGTTGAAATAAAACAACTTTCCCATGACAGGACATGTGTCCTCAGACTGTCTCTCTATTTCCACTTCCTCCTTCTGGGGTTTTTCAAAGCCAGCCTACCAGGAACAAGGAGTGCTAGTACATAATTATACATAACACTGTGATATTAGAGGGCAGCAGATCCCTACAATTGTTTTTTAAGTTACATAAAATTTACATGCAATAATAATTTAAAGTGCCAGCGCATTTTCCACTTAATATTCTAGGGGGTTAGCTTCTGTTTTCTTGCTAGAGGGGCCTTGTCACTTTGTCAATACGTGTATATTTCTTTTTGGTATTAGAATGAGCTTGCCTTTTCCTATTCTGAAAGCAATAAAGCTGCTATATAGGGAGGGGAAAGCTTTTTTTGTTGGTTTCTCGACATGAAACAAAATTTTGCTGCTGTAAGCCAAAGGTGGTAAGGAGTCCCTCTGAAGTTGACCCCTCGTCCTTTAAGGGGAAAAAGCCCAATGCAGAAACATTTTAAAAAATTAGGCTCGCTTTGCCTTTTTAATTCACTAAGGCCAGGTCGCCATCATTCAAACCACTCTCAGTTTCATGGTAGCAGTTGGTCACAGCTCAGTCACAACAGCCCACAGTATATTTGCCCCTGATCTCCTTCCGAATTAGGGATTCTTAAGCCAGCCATACATGGTTTAAATTTCAGCCCATTCAACAGGGACCGACCGAGATTCGATCCATCTATGGGCAAGCTGTGCCTAAGTGCATCCATTGATTGGTGTGGGTACAACTAGCTTGTCAGATTGTCTACATTTGATTACTGCCAGCAGCTATAGCCGCAAGCAGTAATCATTGTGTTCTGCCAGCTGGGAAGGCTCCCTATGCCCCCCCAGAACACAATAACACCGCAGAAGGCATTCGGAAGGGTGGAAGGAAAGAGAATCTCTCGACTCCCCCATCAACACAGTCAGGGTTAATGGGAGGATTGAGAGATTATCTTTCCTTCCAGAAAATCAAATCATCTATGGGCTGCTTTAGAGAAATTCAGGTCAATGGGTATGTTGAGCCTGTGGTGCCCCCGCCCTTACCAGGTAAGTTAATTTGTGAAGATTGTCCTAAAGAGTTAGCGAGAAATGAGATGTAGTTGCAGGAAGTGAAAACATACAGTATATTCAACAGGCAATAGCGGAGAGTATGTAAGTAGTAAGAGAAGACAGGGTGAAAGGAGAGTTAGAAAAAACAATGAAGAGTCAAGAGAGAGAAAAGAAATCTAAAGGAAATTACAGCAGATTAGTAAACAGAGCTGATCTGTGTGGCTTTGCAAAAACAAATGTTTGAATTGAGTGAATTGAGTGAAAAATCTTAGATAGGGGGCGGTGTTCAGTGCTGTAACTCCTCGATAAATATACCCATAAATTGGGCTTCAGTTTGGGACGAAACTGCAGCACAAATAGAAATAAAAATGTTAAAACCAAAGGTAATTGTGCGCTACCCCTGTGAATTGTGAACCAAATCTAATAAACCCTTATTGGTTAACAAGGACTTAATAGGAGTAAAGCTGCTGCTATCACCTAAATGTGTTCCCACATCCTAACATAAATAACATATAAACATAAATAACAGTAGCTGTAAACAAGTGCTAGCAAAAAAAATTGCAGCTCAAAAGAGATGTCTTAAATGACTTAAAGTGCAATCCAAAGTGAATGACTCCTAAAGAGCAGAAAAAGTGCAAAGAATCCAACGTCTCTATTCAATTAAAAAGAATGTATTAAAAAAAATCTTAAATTGCTAAAAGTGCAATCCAAAGTAAACAACTCGTAGAGTGTAAAAAAGTGCAAAAGTCCAACGTCTCTATTTAATTAAAGTGCATGTATTATTCACTCGGTGTGTGTCCTCTCCTTCAATCCCATGCTTCAAATCACCAAGTGAAGTGCCTGCTCACCTCCATTATAGACCCACAAAGGGTCAACACAGCAAATATGAAAGTACTCTCTGGCGTCCAAACCCTATATGGCTCCACACTACTTAGCAATGCTCCAGAATGACATATAGGAAGAAAGAGACAATCTCCAATAGTGCAGTACCCAGGTTAAAGGTTGCAATAAATCACAATCCCAGCTTCATACATTTCACTCACATTTATTAAAAGAAAAACACAGCATATATAAAATCAATTCCAGCAGTTTTCAAATATGTAGCTTCAAACCTGCCCACCGCTTGGTAGCTCTACGCGTTACGCCACATCCCAGGTGGCTTCAAATGGAGGACTTTTTACACTCTAGGAGTCGTTTACTTTGGATTGCACTTTTAGCCATTTAAGATGTTTTTTAATACATTCACTTTAATTGAAGAGAAGTTGGATTCTTTGCACTTTTTCTGCACTTTAGGAGTCGTTCATTTTGGATTGCACTTTAAGTCATTTAAAGGCTAGTACACGCTATAAGAAAATCGGACAACCATTTTCGTCCACAGAATCTTCGAATGATTTTGGTGTAGTGTGTACACAACTTTCCACAGCCGATTCTGAATTTTCCTACGAAGATTCTCGAAGGGACAAACACCAAAAATTTTCTCGTGCGGAAAAAACGAACAATTTTCGTTTAATGTTTTCTCGTTTTTTCGTACTGTTATCGTACGATTTTTGTAAAAGAAAAATCAGAAAAGAAAGACTGCGCATGATCAGAAACAATAAAAAAAAGCCTTTGTCGTATAAGAATTTTCAGACAAATTTTCATTCATTAGTTCTGACTTGCTGCGAAAGAACGAAGAAAATCGGATGATCATTCACACGATTTTCTTATAGTGTGTACCCCACTTTAGACGTCTCTTTTGCACTGCAATAACTGTAGCTGTAAACAATGCTAGCACTTTACAGCTACTGTTATTTATATTTTTATGTATATTTAGAAGTAAAAATGTACTTTTAATGCACAAGGGGGGCATGCTCCAAACAGGACCAAGTGCCAGTGGCGTACCAATGGGGGGTGCGGGGGCAGCCCGTCCCGGATGGCACCCACTCAGTAGCAGCTCCTTCAGTCTGCGCTGCTGGTGGGGGCAGCGGGAAGAAGGTGAGTGCCCGAGCAGCAGTGTGTGTGCCTGAATAGGAGGAGCGGTGGGGCAGCTGCATATAGAGGAATTGATCTTTCCATATTCCTCCTGCAGCTGCTGAATGCCTGATTGTCCTCCTCTCCCTCCTGCAGGCATTCAGCGGCTGCAGGAGGAAAATGGAAAGATCAATTCCTCTATATGCAGCTGCCCCACCGGTCCTCCTATCCAACTTCTTTTGCTGGCCCCGCAGTGCTGTCCAGCACCTCCCCCTTCCAGCACCCCCCCAGCGCTCTCCAGCCCCCCCCCCCCCAGTGCTCCTCAGCTCCCCACAGTGCTTTTTAGCTCCCCCCATGCTCTCTGGTTTCCCCAGTGCTCTCCACCCCCCTGTGCTCTCTGGCTCCCCCCCTCAGTGATCTCCAGTGCTCTCCAGCCCCCCCCCCTAGTGCTCTCCAATCCCCCCTCTCCATCCCCCTGCGCTTTCCAACCCCCCTGCAATGCTTTCCAAACCCCCCCAATTCTCTCCAGACCCCTCCAATGCTCTCCAGTCCCCCCCACCCCGCGCCCTTCAGCTCCTCCAGTGCTCTCCAGTCCCCTGTGCTCTCCGGCCCCCCTAGTGCTCTTTTATTTTCTGACCATCTCTTCTATCATGTCCGGCATATCTAACCATCTCTTGTATCATGTCTGCAGTCTCTGACCATCTCTTGTATCATGTCTGCAGTCTCTGACCATCTCTTGTATCACGTCCGCAGTCTCTGACCATCTCTTGTATCATGTCCACAGTCTTTGACCATCTCTAGTATCATGTCTGCAGTCTCTGACCATCTCTTGTATCATGTCCCTGGCCCGTGATAATCTCTTGTATCATGTCTGCGGTCTCTGACCACCTCCTGTATCATGTCTGCGGTCTCTGACCACCTCCTGTATCATGTCTGTGGTCTCTGACCACCTCCTGTGTCATGTCTGCAGTCTCTGACCATCTCCTGTAGTGTGTCTCCAATCTCTTACTCAAACTTAAACACATTGCTAATAGTATTAGCTATCTGTTTATGCCAAAGGTGGGACTGTGCAGGGGAGGTAGAGAGTGCAAAAGGGGCACAGTGATTAGAGACGGGGGGGGGGGGTAGACTGCAAGGGGCACTGTGATGGGGGGCTGTGAATTGTGTGAAATAAATATATAAATATTCTTGAAAATATTACAAATTTTTGTGGGTGTTTTTACGTTTTAAAGTTTGGGGGGGGGGGGGGTGCCAGATGTAGGATCCACCCCGGGTGCCAAATGCTCTAGGTATGCCAACTGCCAAGTGCTACATACATTTGGTCCTGTGGGTGAATAAAGAAGATCTTTTAATCTGTGCCGATAGTTGTTCTTTAAAGATCAAATGAATAGAAGAATTGATGTGGATCTCATAAAACTGTTTACCTCTCTGGGTCTAGCCTGTCGCCAGGCCATTAACTTAAGTGGCGAGATCAGCAACATTGGCATAGCATTTAGAGCAGGAGTAAATACTTTTTCAATTCTAACTGCCTTGGGGGAACTAAAACTGTCAGCAGATTTAATCGCTGACTCCCCAGTGCATATTGTTTTTCTTTTAAAGGCTCATATTGCCTATCAGTGAAGCGAGCTTTGTTGCTCAGAGAATGGACAGCAGACTCTGCATTCAAGCTAACTTTGTGTCCTATCCCCTTTACCCTTTAATAGTAAATTGTTATTTGTGAATACTCTTAAAGAAGCAATTTATCAAGTGACAAGGAGGAAGTCAGGTTTCATTGCATTTGTTTCAGTGCCTACTAAAATAAAAGGCCAATCTTCCTAGTACCAAGGGTTTTAGAAGATTTCAGACTGGTAGAAGATTTGAAAAAACTGAATGCATTTGTCAGTGTCAAAAACTTTTGGATGGAGTCGCTACAGACAATACATTCCAATAAACCAGTGTCATCATCATTACCTACAGTTTGCAATAGGCCTTTGCCACTTCCACTTTTAATTTTTCCTGTTTGGATTGTCCACATCCCTCCAGACATTTTTCAGAGTAATTTTTTTGCAGTAGTAGCTTTGTTGCCTTAAGAATATTTGCATTATTCTCTATTTTGACAATTTATCATTTTTTCAAAATCCAAATGCAAACTAGAACTCAACAGATTGGTAGTAGTGCAGATGTTGACACAGTTTGGGTGGATTTTGGACTTCAGAAAGTTCCTCAAGAGAATGGACTACATTTCTCTGAACGCTAGATCAGCAAAGTGATACACTGTGCTTGGTGCCCGACCTGATCTTTGAAGGACCATATGACATTCCTGGGTATTGTGACTGCATAAATTCCTGTGGCCAGGTGACATATAAAGACTGTTTTCTATGTCAGTGGGACAGGTCCTCTCAAGATCAGATGACCAAAGTACCTTTTCCAATTCAAAAAGATCTACATGGTGGACATTTCTGTTCAACTTCTCCTGAGGCATGTCCCTCTGTCCTGGAGACTGGTCCAATCTTATGCAAGATGTCTCTGGGTCTGGGAAGCTCACTGCTTGGGGACACAAGCACAGGGCTGGTGGAAGGGTCTAGTGAATCAACATTCTTGTCTCATAGAACTGTGTGCAGCCTTCTTTGCCCTGGGGACATTTGCTCACCTCTTCCAAGGTTGCCATGTCAACATTTTGATGGACTAGACAGTTGTTTCTTACATTGCGAAGAAAGTTGGCACCAGAAGCATACCTCTCCAGCAGTTGACAGCTGAAATGATTTCAGTGGTCAGAGACATAACTAAGGGCCTTCAATCATAAATGGGTGATGATCAGAAGACATTTTCAGGACATTTTTCAAGGATTAGGGCATTCCATAAGCTGAGGGTGACATCACTAAATGTGAAAGTCCCCAACTTTTTATTCCATGTTAGATGCTTTCAAGCTGTTGTTATGTATGCTTGCACAGTATGTGAGACTTTCTGTTGATCTACCCCATTGCAGGTGCTGATCAAGATCTGGAGGGTGGTGGTCCAGATCATAGTAATAGCATCTGGCCGAGAAGCCCTGGTTTTCTCTTCTTCTATGGACTGCCGTGGTACCCTTGCTCCCTCCTAAAGGACAAGATGTTTTGGTGCTGGGGAGTGGGAACATATCAACCTCTCCAGGCTCCAATTGGATGCTTTGCCTATAAAATGAAGAGAACGATTGAACTTAGGCCTTCATCAGATGTAATTTTTACTCTGTTGCAAGCCCAGAAATCTTCCAGAAATGCTAAGTAACTAAGTAAGTAACTAAGGCTTGGTCTATATTTGTAAGGGTCCATATTTCAGGTTTGTTGTGTCTCACTCGAAGGAGAGGGTCAGAAGAGTAGTTAGTCAAACCATATATTAGGGTAAGGCATTTTTGGTCACCAAAGAAATTCTTGTTCATGTCTTGGGACTTGCCTTTAGTTTGGAAAGCTGTAATGGAGGCCTCCTTATGTATCATTGGATTCTTGTTACGTTTAGTCTCTGACTTGAAAACAGTCTTCTTGGCAGCTAATAAATCAGTTAGAAGTGTTTCCGAACTATGTTCCTCCGCCTGTAAAGAGCTTATTTGCATCTTGCTGCCTGATATGATGATACTTTGATCATTACCAGAATTTAGTTATTAACTTTTCAAGGATTTCCATTGAAGATCATCAACAGGAGGACTTTTGTTTATTAGACTTGGTGAAGCTCCTCTAAGCCTATCTGGAAACAGAGCCCTTCAAAAATTATATAATTTGTTAATTTTATTACCAAGTTCCAGGAAGGTATGGACAGCGTCACATAGGATTGTTTCAACATAGATTTAGAAGGTGATTCATTCAGCATACTTAGCAAAGGGCTTATTCCCAACGTCTGTGGTGTGAGCTCATTCAACCACAAGGATAGCGACTGCTTAGGCCATTTATGCCAAGGTTTTCACAGACATCTGTAAATCAGCCAGCTGGAGTTCTGTGCATACATTTATTTGGCACTAATCAACAGAAACTGAGCCATTTTGGGTCTTTGGTGCTTTCTGCTGCTTTATTAGTGCAATAAATTCATTTTCTATTCAATTCAATCAAAAGCACTTCTTTTCTCATTTTCTGTTGTAAAAGCTAATTACATAATGCGGTAGGTTGACATGAGATGAGGCAAGAATATGGAAAATTGTTATCCATACTTGGACTCTTTAATAAATTGAGTCCTATGGGGGTCAGAGAAAGCTGGAGTTGACTCCATGAGAATGAGCAAGGAAAGGAAAATTTGGTAAGTATGGATAACAATTTTTTGTATTTCCTGTTTACTAGAAGACAGTAACTATATAAACCTGAAATTCTTTGTAGTAAATTTCAAGATCAGTCACGTAGCCCTTTCTAGAAAATACACAGCAAAAATCTTTTCAATACCTTAAAGATAAGTGGGATTATTCTGTTCAAAGAAATCTTCCGCTACCTTCACATTAAGATCTGTTCTAGCTCCCTCATTAAAGATATCCTAAGCAGCCCTTGGTGTTTATCTACTTTTGAAGAACTTTGCCTATGCAATCTACTTTTCATGTTTGATAACTCCTTACACACACTACTATGCTTAAGCCCTTCACATGACACTATGGTTGAGATGAGCTGAGACTAGAAAAAAAATGGATGTCGCATACAGCTTTTCATGGGCCCAATGCGCACAACCACATTGCCAAGTTTGCAGCAGAGTCTCACCATCCTGTTTTCCAGGTTGTAATGAACTTGGCACCCTCTTGCACATTTCGTGAGATTGCCCCAAGACGATAAACGCCTGGTAGCCTCTACTAAAAAGACCAATCTATAACATTCTCAAATACAAAAATAAACTTTTAACCTTTATTTTTCTGGCCACAAGGCACATGGTAGCTAAGGCATGGAAGCATCAACATTTCATGAAACATAGGAAAATTGGCAGTTTGGTACACAAATTACAGCTACCTTAAAGTGTTACTAAACCCACAACAGTAAAATCAGTCTGTATATGCAGTAAAGCATGCTTGTTATACTCACTATGAAAACTAAGGGGATAATCCTCTTCATTGTGTAAAAAGGCTGTTTAATCCTGTCTTCTCTGATCCTCCCCTTCTTCCACAGTTCCCAATCTATCTGCTAATAGAAAAGAGTCTTGAGGGTAAGCTGCACATGCTCAATTTTATTTAGTGTCTATTGCTAGAGAGTTTTTCCTTGGGAGAGTGATAAGCACAGGGCCAATCTGCACTGTCCAGAGGGTCAGGGGTCCCGCAGTCTGCAGCATAGAAGTCACAAGACTCCTCTAACTGCAAGTGAGAAAATGTTTTTAGCAGTTTATATTTACTAAAAGAATTGCATTTCCATGTTCTGTGTACTGTGGGAGACCAGATCTAGTGAATGCAGGGTCTGTCAGAGAACAATCCGCAGAAGAACTGAAATATCTGTCAATAGCCATCAGAATCGTGCATTGGCGAACAGAAATTCAGCAATGCCAATGTGCATGCGCACATGGGCAAGAATGGTCAAGAAGCTATCACCTACGCCAAAGCTCACGCAGTGCGTGACAGATTCTGGCACCCAGTGGCCTATTTAAAGGCAGCAGCTACCACTAATTGCTGGATGATCGTCCGCCCCCCCCCCCTTGTTTCCTGTGCCTTGTGTATCCTGATCTTGGACCTCCTGTTACCGACCCGGATTGCCTTTGACCGGATACACCTTGCTTCTACTTGATCCACCGAGTCTGACCTTGGCTTGGCTCACTGACTCTGCTTTTACCAGTTGGAAAATTTTGGGCAGTTTTGGGACTTTACATGAGACACCGGCGAGCACTGCACAGCGTCTCCATCCCTGTATATAACAGAACTGAAGAGAAAAAGGGGATTAAATGAGGTGTGTGTGTGTGGAAACCAGCCAGCCCTTAGTTTGCTATACTTACCCACCAGTCTGCTGACAAACCAAATAAACCTGTCTAACATAATAGGTTAAAAATAGGGGTTTAGTTAACACACATTTGCAAACGCATGTATAAGCTGCAGGCCACTCCAAGGCACCCTGTGTATTCTGCAGTCTATGGCTTCCACATAGCTATTCGTTTTTCAATACCAGTCATGGCTGGGAGCAGGTTGGGGGACGATTGAGCCACCTCCAGCTCACCTGTTTCCCATCCATTAATTAGCATTCATGTACTCCCATGTTTGGAGACACTCAGTAGACACTCAGTTTGAGTAGTATTAGGTAGTGTTTAGGACTACACACATTTATATACACACATTATATACCCCTATACAGAAGTTCAGATGTCATGCCTGCCTCAAAAGACGCCCAAAAAATGCCCAATAAACGCCTGAAACAAAAACGCCCAGGTGTGAAAGGAGGGTAACATCATCCCTGCACTACTGAAATTCTAAGAAAAATGATCTTTGTTTTCTGGTTCTGGACATGCTACAGAGCTGAAACTTCACAGGTACACCTTTTAGACCCCCCAGACACTAAATCCAAAGAAATCTAATTTTTTTTCAATAATTTTTTTAATAATTGGCTCTCTATCAAAAACGACAATTTTTAAGAACTTTTTTTGTGTGATTAATAGTCGCTGGGGCATGACCCAGAACACTAGGCACTTTTTAGGGGCATTTATTGGGTGGGTTTTAGGGCTTCAAAATTGTGTTTTTTGATTCCATATATATATATATATATATATATACACACATATATATCTCTATCAAAAACGACAATTTTTAAGAACTTTTTTTTGTGTGATTAATAGTCCCTGGGGCATGACCCAGAAACCTAGGCACTCTTTAGGGGCATTTATTGGGTTTTAGGGCTTCAAAATTGTGTTTTTTGATTCCATATATATATATATATATATATATATATATATATATATATACAGTACAGTGTCTTGCGAAAGTATTCGGCCCCCTTGAACTTTGTGACCTTTTGCCACATTTCAGGCTTCAAACATAAAGATATAAAACTGTAATTTTTTTGTGAAGAATCAACAAGTGGGACACAATCATGAAGTGGAACAAAGTTTATTGGATATTTCAAACTTTGTTAACAAATAAAAAACTGAAAAATTGGGCGTGCAAAATTATTCAGCCCCTTTACTTTCAGTGCAGCAAACTCTCTCCAGAAGTTCAGTGAGGATCTCTGAATGATCAAATGTTGACCTAAATGACTAATGATGATAAATAGAATCCACCTGTGTGTAATCAAGTCTCCTTATAAATGCACCTGCACTGTGATAGTCTCAGAGGTCGGTTTAAAGCGCAGAGAGCATCGTGAAGAACAAGGAACACACCAGGCAGGTCTGAGATACTGTTGTGGAGAAGTTTAAAGCCGGATTTGGATACAAAAAGATTTCCCAAGCTTTAAGCATCCCAAGGAGCACTGTGCAAGCGATAATATTGAAATGGAAGGAGTATCAGACCACTGCAAATCTATGAAGACCTGGCCGTCCCTCTAAACTTTCAGCTCATACAAGGAGAAGACTGATCAGAGATGCAGCCAAGAGACCCATGATCACTCTGGATGAACTGCAGAGATCTACAGCTTTGTCCGTATACTGCACAAATCTGGCCTTTATGGAAGAGTGGCAAGAAGAAAGCCATTTCTTAAAGATATCCATAAAAAGTGTTGTTTAAAGTTTGCCACAAGCCACCTGGGAGACACACCAAACATGTGGAAGAAGGTGCTCTGGTCAGATGAAACCAAAATTGAACTTTTTGGCAACAATGCAAAACGTTATGTTTGGCATAAAAGCAACACAGCTCATCACCCTGAACACACCATCCCCACTGTCAAACATGGTGGTGGCAGCATCATGGTTTGGGCCTGCTTTTCTTCAGCAGGGACAGGGAAGATGGTTAAAATTAATGGGAAGATGGATGGAGCCAAATACAGGACCATTCTGGAAGAAAACCTGATGGAGTCTGCAAAAGACCTGAGACTGGGACGGAGATTTGTCTTCCAACAAGACAATGATCCAAAACATAAAGCAAAATCTACAATGGAATGGTTCACAAATAAACATATCCAGGTGTTAGAATGGCCAAGTCAAAGTCCAGACCTGAATACAATTGAGAATCTGTGGAAAGAACTGAAAACTGCTGTTCACAAACGCTCTCCATCCAACCTCACTGAGCTCGAGCTGTTTTGCAAGGAGGAATGGGCAAAAATTTCAGTCTCTCGATGTGCAAAACTGATAGAGACATACCCCAAGCGACTTACAGCTGTAATCGCAGCAAAAGGTGGTGCTACAAAGTATTAACTTAAGGGGGCTGAATAATTTTGCACGCCCAATTTTTCAGTTTTTTATTTGTTAAAAAAGTTTGAAATATCCAATAAATTTTGTTCCACTTCATGATTGTGTCCCACTTGTTGTTGATTCTTCACAAAAAATTACAGTTTTATATCTTTATGTTTGAAACCTGAAATGTGGCAAAAGGTCGAAAAGTTCAAGGGGGCCGAATACTTTCGCAAGGCACTGTATATACACACATATATTTATATATATATATCTCTATCAAAAACGACAATTTTTAAGAACTTTTTTTGTGTGATTAATAGTCCCTGGGGCATGACCCAGAACCCTAGGCACTTTTTAGGGGCATTCATTGGGTTTTAGGGCTTCAAAATGGTGTTTTTTGATTCCATATATATATATATATATATATATATATATATATACATATACACACATATATTTATATATATATATCCCTATCAAAAACGACAATTTTTAAGAACTTTTTTTTGTGTGATTAATAGTCCCTGGGGCATGACCCAGAACCCTAGGTACTTTTTAGGGGCATTTATTGGGTTTTAGGGCTTCAAAATTGTGTTTTTTGATTCCATATACACATATATATATATATATATATATATATATATATATATATATATATATATATATATATACCCTAACCCAAAATCTGCATAGTGGGGTCACCCTGGCATAGCAGAATCAGTTCACCCTAAACTACATTACGGTCACCCTGACATGGAAGAATTCGGTCACCCTGGCATAGCAGAGTCAGTTCACCCTAAACTACATTACGGTCACCCTGACATGGAAGAGTTTGGTCGCCCTGGCATAGCAGAGTCAGTTCACCCTAAACTACATTACGGTCATCCTCACATGGCAGAGTTCGGTCACCCTGGCATAGCAGAGTCAGTTCACCCTAAACTACACTACGGTCACCCTAACACTTAAAACTTTCCCTACAAAAACTAGATTATTGAATCTAACTATAGTGGTATATAGTACCCTAACTACACTGCATATCCTTTTCCTCACACTAATAATTGCAAAATGACACTGGAGCAACACAAATGCTTCCACTCTCTTCCACAGCCCCTGTATTACAGTGCTAGAGTTTTGGCAAGGCTATGTTATATACTGGGGGGCGTATTCACTCCTCATTGGGCTCTGGACCCCGTAGTCACTCCAATCACATTTTACTGATGTTTCTGGGCCAATCATGGGCTTTTAAAGCCCAGTTCCTGTCCCATTGCATTTTGGGCGGTTCTGGTGGCCGAATTCACAAACTTTTACCGCAAAAAGTTCGGAATTCTGCCAAATTTCGAACAGCCAATGTTCGGGTCGAACCGATGGTCGACCCGAACCATTCAATCATCCCTAAAAATTAACACTGATTACAAGTGTGCTGTGTTAACTCTACTAATGCGCTACATTTTTCTCATACTCCCTCAGAATCCTTTCAACCAACTACCAACCGGCTAACTTACCCTTCCCTTTCCCCCCTCCCCTAGTACAAATTTTGAAAATCACTCTTTCTTCATTTGCTCTTCTCTCACCACAATAACCCTTTTTTATTTTTACACTCTGATAGAAACAGAGGTGATCCTCTTTCCCTATTAAATATCAAATTTCCTACCTTATATCAGGCCCTACCTAACCCTAGCATTATAAATATCCACCAGCAAACAAAAAGAACCCCCAGCAGATACCCTAAAGCCACACTGTTTAGTGGTTTTACTGAAACCAATCCTTTTCTTTGTCATAACGCCAAGGTTTGACTTCTGCTGTAAATATGATAGTATAATTGTTCTGTGCTATACAAAAAATATAATATAAATTATAAAAGTGAGTACTGTCCTCCACCCACAGGTGGCACAGGTCAAAAGGGCATGGTACCTCCTGAATGAAAAGATGTCTGTGATTTTTAATGATAAACTATGTACATTTGCATGAGGTTTGAACTCCTTGGATGGAACATTATTTAGCTAGGGACCTTGATCATTCTCTAATGACCATCTGATCTGGATAGCTAGACCATCCTGCTTGGATAGTGATCATCACAAACACACTCCCAGCAGACTTACATTCTCTTTCCTCTGCTTTCCTTTTGCCCTTCATCTCTTTCGCTCCCTCTTTTACTAGTTGGTTACTACATCACAGCTATAGTGTTTCAACTGACTGCTGGAGGGTACTGAAATTGTGGATTACAGCAGAGGCATTCTCCGCCACAGGTTATCATTGTCTAGTGCAACCCTTCTCAACCAGGGTTCCCAGGTGTAGATGAGTCCCTGATTAAGTTTTCTGGCCACCTTGTATTCAAACAGTTTCTCCCCAGCAAGCATGGCAAATATGGGGTCAAGATGTATAAGCTCTGTGACAGGGCAACAGGCTATACATGGAGTTTCCAGGTTTATGAGGGAAAATATATCAGTGTGGAGCCCCCCAACTGCCCAGAGTACATAGGAAGCAGTGGCAAGATTGGTTGGGGATTTGATGTCCCCTTATTTGGAAAAGGGTACCATTTGTACGTGGAAAATTATTACACAGACGTGCCACTTTTTAGACACCTTTTTGAATCTGGAATTGGCACATTTGGCACTGTGCGATCTATTCGATTTCCTCAATGGCTTGTAAATGTCTCACTTAGACCGGGCAGAGAACCTGCTTAAAATGCAATAAATTGCTTGCGGTCAGGTGGAAGAACAAACAGAGCATTTTCGTTCTGTCTTCCATTCACACAGATACGACAGTCCAAACTGCAATGGCGACTGGTGTTGTTGAGAAGCCCCTCTGTGTCCACGACTAAAACCTTAACATGGGAGGGTTGGATTTCAATAACCAGATGAGGGGACTGGTACTTATTTGCCTGTAAGGCCAGATGCTGGTACAAGAAAGTCTCTGTATATTTATTCCAATTGGCTTTGTTCAATGCTTATTTACTATACAAAGCACATGGAAGAAGTGGATCCTTCCTAAAATTGCAGAGAGGTCATCACAGTCCAGAACAGAAGGTGCTATGACCCAATTTCTCAATCCGGATGCAGTGAGAGGCATTTTTTGGATGTCCTCCTTGGTACCCCTACCCAAAGAGCACCCCAAAAAAGATGGGTCAGTAGCAAATGCGGATATAGGCATGACATCTGCTATTTTTGTCCCACCTTTTCCTGGTCAACCTGGTCTCTGCATCCAGGACTGTTTTCGTCGCTTCTACACATTAGTGGATTATTAGTATAGGGTAAAGCAGGGCACAGTCTAGGGCACACATTCACAGGGTCTCGTTAGATATTAGAGGTGCTATTGCATTTTTAAAAGACCCTAGCCTGTAATGTGTAAAGTTTTTTAAAGTTACAAAAAAAAAGTGTAAGAAAAGAAAAAAAAAGTGTAAAAAATTAAAAAATAGAAAATAAAAAAGCCAAAAATAGTTGTCAATTTTTTGAGGTAATGTTCTGTTCTTACTGTACTTCATACTATACTGCTATACTGTAATGTTTTATTGTTACTGTGTTTTATTGTTAACCATTGTTTGCTTTGCAGGTATGCCATTCTTCAGTTTTACTGTACTGTATACTATACTGCTATATTGTAATGTTTTATTGTTACTGTGTTGTATTGTTAACCATTGTTTGCTTTGCAGGTACGCCTTTGAGCTGCAGCACTGATCTGTTTATTCTGACAGCAACAGGGTTTGCTTTCAGCATACATACCGTATTTATCGGCGTATAACACTCACCTAAATTTTAGGGCAGAAATTTCAGGAAAAAAGCTGAAATTTAAAATAAACAGCTTTGAACTCAGAACATTTTTTTAAAAATTAAATGTAGTCTTACCAGTGCCCACAAATGCAGCCTCATCAGCGCAGTGTCCATACATGCAGCCTCGCCAGCACTAGTGCCCATAATTGCAGCCTCGCCAGCGCAGTGCCCATACATGCAGCCTCGCCCGTGCCTATAATTGCAGCCTCGCCAGCGCCAGTGCCCATACATGCAGCCTTGCCAGTACCCATACATGCAGCCTCGCCAGTGCCCATACATGCAGCCTCGCCAGTGCCCATACATGCAGCCTTGCCAGTACCCATACATGCAGCCTCGCCAGTGCCCATACATGCAGCCTCGCCAGTGCCCATACATGCAGCCTCACCAGTGCCCATACATGCAGCCTCGCCAGTGCTCTTACATGCAGCCTCGCCAGTGCCCTTACATGCAGCCTCGTCAGTGCTCTTACATGCAGCCTCGCCAGCGCCGATAATTGCAGCCTCGCCAGCGCCCATTATTGCAGCCTCGCCAGCGCCAGTGCCACTAAAGAAATTACTTGTCCAGAAAGCATCCAGCGCCGAAAGGTAGAAGGGGGCGGGCGGCGCCGAGGAGAAGGAAGGACTCGCTGTTATCGGAAGTCCCGGCGCCTATGATTGACGTCGGCATAGGAGGCGGGACTTCCGATGACAGCGGTCCTCCCTTCTCCTCGGCGCCGCCCGTCCCCTTCTACCTCTCGCCGCTGCCCGCCCCCTTCAACCTCTCGGCGCTGCTAGTGCTTTCTGCACATTTTTTTTTCTTATATCGGGGTATAACACGCACTGCTACTTTTTCCTCCATTTTTAGGAGGAAAAAGTGCGTGTTATACGCCGATAAATACGGTAAATCAGTGACTCCAGTGCTGCAGGAGGTGATTTCACCACCACAGTTAAAAAAAAGAGCATATATGGGGAAGCATAGGGGCTGGTGTTGACAGAGTGTGGATCACCCCTATGCTTCGGAATGTATTTTTCTTTTCACTTTTCTTGGCAGAGATTTCTTCATCCACATTGATTGATGTGAATGGAGGAATCTGTTAGGTTCTATTTTTTCTTCTGTTTCTTCTGTTTCAACCCATGGGCTAAAAAAAAAAAAAAAAAAAAAGAACATTGCATGTATGCCCATCATTGGAAGTAGTCCATCAATATAGGTTTCTGAAAAATTACTATTTTTCTTTTTTTACACAAAGTTGTCACTTAAATGATTTTGGAATGTATTTTGGGCTGTAATTTCACATATACCCATGGCCAGGGCCGGTGCTAGACTGTTTTACACCCTAGACAAGATCAGCTTCTTGCACCCCCCAAAAAAATAAAAAAGGAAGGGGTTAAAAACTGCTCTATGTCATATCCAGTGACCCTGATCTGATGGTTCCTCCGTGTAATGCTGTCATACCCAGTGATCCCAATGTTCCTCTATGTCACATCAGGGGTCCCTGATGTTCCTCCATATCATACCCGGAGACCCTGATGTTTTTCCATGTCACACCTGGGGACCCTGATGTTCCTCCATGTCACACCTGGGGACCTCAATCCCCCACAGCACACCCAGGGATCCCAATTCCTCATGGCACACCTGGTGACCCCAAACCCCTGTTAAACTTGTGACCCCTCTCCCCCATGTCACACC
This sequence comes from Pelophylax lessonae, assembly GCF_965119305.1. Lineage (NCBI taxonomy): Eukaryota > Metazoa > Chordata > Amphibia > Anura > Ranidae > Pelophylax > Pelophylax lessonae. Next base: position 203,625,202 of record NC_138768.1, read on the forward strand.
CTGTGACTCAGATTCCCCATGGCATACCCGGTGACCGCAATTCTCTTTCACACCAGGGATACTCCATGTCACAACCAGGGACCCTGATTCCCTGTTCTGGGGACACTTACTGGGCAGTATGAAGAGAGTGACCTGCACTCTCCCCTCCTTCACCATGATCCTGCTTATTCCTTCTCCCAGGACGCTCCTCTCCTGGACCACAGTGCTCACCACAGCTGCAACCGGCTCCTGGTGGAGGGAGAAGCAGCAGTCAGAGAGCTCCGCACATCCTTCATCACCAACATCCTCAGACCATCCCGTTGCCACGTCGCTTCTGCTCCAGTAAAGGTGCCGCCCTCCAGTGCCGAGCTCAGGTTCAGCTCTCCTCCACTCCCTGCTTAATACCGACCCAGGGAAATGAACGGCTGCCCACCAGCTCAGATTAGAGAGTCACTTCCCGCCCAGGGATTTGGCTGCTCAGCTCCGGACAAAGAGGATCATTATGCAACTAGCACTCCGGTGGGCTCCTTTCCTGCCCCTTGGGGCTCCCCCAACAATGGTGGAAAGCCAGGGCCTGGTAGTTCTGCCACTGCCCCAGACACCTGGCATCTTCCTCTGTCCCTTCTTCCTCCCCCACTGCCGCCCCTTTCCTCAGCTCACAAGGATCATTCATGATGGAGCATGAGTGCTGACTCGTGGCTGCGCCCCTAGGTGGCAATGCACCCTAGGCGGCTGCCTAGTGGAAGCACCGGCCCTGCCCATGGCCTGTGGGAGCAATATATCAATTAGTAGCAAAACATAACATATTCTCAACATGCTTCACAGCAAATAGCTTGAGGTGTCTACTTTCCAAAAAGGGGTCATGGGGGGTACAACCTTCAGGGCTTCCAAAACTGTAATAGGCAGTGAGGAAGTGAAATTAGCAATTTACGCCTTTGAAATCCTGAAGGCGGTGACGGGTCTCATACATGTGGTATCCCCGCATTTAGTAAGGGCAGCAGAATGTATTTTGGGGTGTAATTCCACATATACCCATGGAATGTGTGAGCAATATATCATTTCAATGACAACTTTGTGTTTGTCATTTTTTAAACACCTGTGACAAAAAAAATGAAAAATTCAATGGGCTCAACATGCCTCTCTGAAAATTCCTTGGGGTGCCTACTTTCCAAAAAGGGGTAATTGGGGGAGGGGGGGGGTTGTACTGCCCTGCCATTTTAGCACCTCAAGAGGCAGTCAGAAAGTAAAAGCTGCATAAATTCCAGTATATATACCACAGTTTGTAGACGCTATAACTCTTGTGCAAGCCAATAAATATACTCTTATTGAGAATTTGTTCTACCAAAGACATGTAGCTAACTACATTTTGGCCTAAATGTATGACAAAAATTGAGTTAGATATTTTTTATAACAAAAAGTAGAAAATATTTTCGGTCTTTTTTCGTTTATATCACAAAAAATAAGAAATCCCAGTGGTGATCACATACCACCAAAAAAAAGCTCTATTTGTGGGACGTACATTTTGTTTAGGTACAGCGTTGTCCGCGCATTTGTCAGTTAAATTAGCCTAGTGCCAAATTGTAAAAAATGCTTTGATCAGGAAGGGGGTGAAACCTTCCGGGGCTGAAGTGGTTAAAGTGGAACTTTAGTCATAAAATGAAGTCCTGTTAGATCACTTCATTCTGGTCCCTTTTGCAGGTATAGATATGTAAAAAAATAGGTGTCTATACTGTTTAACCACTTCAGCTCCGGAAGGTTTTACCTTCTTCCTGACCAGGCAATTTTTTGCGGTACGGCACTACTCAGGTCACACAAATGTTAAAGGGGCCTAAACCCTCCTATTCCATACAGCTAAGTATGCTGCTTCTGTTTGATCTGCAACTGCCATGGTGCTGCACGTGATCATTTGATGGTGGGACAGTTTGGTTGAAGACATAAGCAAATGTGACAATTAGCAATCCCGATGTTCTAACAGAACACCGCTACCCATCAGAAAATGAAATGGAAGTGAAGTTGCAAACACAATTGCTTACTCCGCATGCTATATGCGTTCCAACATGGCTGCTATGCGGTTCAATAGGTTTCCTAATCTGACAGAACAGGAAGGCGGCAGCGGACATCTTCTTACACCCAGACAAGTCTTTAATGTCACACGTAATAATGCAAATGTCATACTGTGATTCAGTATATATGATGTGTATACTGCTAAAATAAGTGTGAAATTGAAGACTTGCATGGGTGTAAGAAGATGTCTGCCACTGCTTCGTGTAATGTCAGATTAGAAAACCTATTGAAACGTATAGCGGCCATGTTGGAATGCATGGTGCATGCGCACTCAGGAATTTTTGCTGTTACATTTTCTGATGGGTAGCGCTATTCTGACAGGACACCGGCATTCCAGGAATGGAACTGTTTTTTTAGCCACTTCTGGACCGGAAGATTTTTTTTCTAACTGTGAGGAGGATGGCCTTATGGAATCAACCCAGAGACCTGTGTTCATAAATAGGAGGAACACAGGAGGTCTGCATTGATTCCAGAGAGAACAGTCTGCTGTGTTTACAACAGCAGACCGCCGTTCTCCCTTCATGGGGATCGATTGCGGGTGCCCGGCGGCAATCACAGCCACCGACCCCGTGAATCAGCTTTCCCGCTGTTGAGTGGGTGTGCCCCCAGAATTGCTCCCGCGGACCGCCTTACAGGTATGGCGATTCGCGGGAACCTGTCGGCGGCTGTTCGGCAAGTGGTTAAAGCGGAGTTCCGGCCACATACACTTTTTTTGAGCTAAAAATACCCCCCTAATCCTAAACTATCCCCAATTACCCTAACACTAACCCCACATTACATTTACTGAATAAAGATAAATACTTACCTTTAAAATTGATTGCAGAGCGCGGCCATCTCCGGTGTGGGCATCTGAAGCCGTGGTGTCCCCCGCTGTGTCCCTCTTCCTGGTTCTGGGCTACCCAGAATGCCGATCGCAATCTCACGCATGCGCTGTAGATTGCAAACGGCACTCATAGCAGCCGGCCGTTTCCATTGCATCCTGGGATTGATGATGCTTATCTCCCAGGACGTAATGCAAAGGAGGAAGTGACATCGGGGGCCGTGGCCGCACAAGGAGGAAGAGGAAGGAAGGTACGTTTATTTTCATTAAAAACAAGGTAAGTGAAACTAAAAAAAATATTAATTATCCAATTATTTTTCAGGTTTTTTTAACCACTTGCCGACCGGTCACGTTGACCGTACTAGGGCAAAGTGGCTCGATTCCGTCCAGCGGCGTAGACCTACGTCGCTGGACTCCTCCCCCTGTAGGCGGTGCTCGCGCGCTCCCGCTGTTTTCAGTCACAGCGGGAGTCGGGCTAGGGGAGGAGTGGCGGCGATCGCCGCTGCTCTTCCCCGACCGTCGGGGAATCGAGTGTGGAGATCCGCCCGCTTGTGTAAACAGAGCGGGCCGATCTCCTAAGTGACAAGGAGTGACAGATTGCAGGGTTCAGCGTAGCTGAACATGCGATATGTCCTTGTGTCACTCAGTCACCTCCCCCCCACACACGTCAGTAAGCACCAGGCATACATTAACCCCTCCCTCTCCAATAAAATTAACCCCTTCCCTGCCAGTGTCATTTTTACAGTAACAGTGCATATTTATAGCACTGATTACTGCAGTAATGTCACTGGTACCCCCAAAAGTGTCAAAAATGTCAGTCAAGGGTACGATCTGTCCGCCGCAATGTCGCAGTCCCGCAAAAAAAAAATCGCAGATCACCGCCATTACTCGTTAAAAAAAAAACACCAAAAATGACAGAAATCTTTCCCTTAGTAAACGCAATAACTTTTGCGCAAACCAATCAAAATACGCTTATTGTGACTTTTTTTTACCAAACATAGGTAGCAGAAAACAAATTGGGCAAAACATTTTTTTCATATAAAAAAAATGTTAAAAATATTGTTATTTTTTTCAAAATAAACGCTCTTTTTTTGTTTATAGCACAAAAAGTAAAAATCGCACAGGTGATCAAATACCACCAAAAGAAAGCTCTGTTTGTGGGGAAAAAAGGACATCAATTTAGTTCGGGTACGGCGTCGCACGACCGCGCAATTGTCAGTTAAAGTCGCACAGCGCCGAATCGCAAAAAGTGGCCTGGACATAAGACAGCAAAATCCTCCGGTGGTAAAGTGGTTAAGCTAACTGATGCTGCAAAGTATATTTTTAGGCTGGAACTTAGCTTTAAACTGTTAAATTGAGTTTCTGCTTTATGATTTACTGCTGTTCAGCGGCTCTGGGCTTCAGCAAAATGGCAAACCGGAGCAATGCTGGAGGCCATTTACAGCACATACTAATTTTGGTAGCACAATTATTAATGTGGAATGTATGTTCCTTGCTAAAGAACATTATTTTTATCAAGGCGTTATGGGGGGTTCACTTTAGACACAGAGTATTCAGTGTGAAGGAGCCCTACAGAATTCCGGAACAAATATCTCCTATCCCCCATACACAGCAGACAGGACTCTGCAGCTCCGGGAGAGCTCTTGTGCGTCTCCTGCTCTCCATCCTCCAGCATTCAACAGGCAAACATTCTCTCTGAGAAGTTTTTAAGAAGCGGAAGTATAAAAGCAGCGCTGACTCTCTGACCCCTCCCCGCCCCCAGCCAACATCCTTCTCAGGTAACCCTGTGTACACCCAGCAACCAGCGCTTCCTCTCCAACCCCGCCCATCTCCCAGCATCCACCGGACCGCCCTCCAATCCAACTCTGGGGGAATCCCTGCCTGTAGTGGCTCCGCCCCCCGGCCCGGTCCAGCTTTCTCCCCGCCCAGTCCGGGTTACGTGGCAGCGCTGCCGTCAGCAGCAAATCGGCGGCGGACATATTACACCGGCCTGTGTGTGCGGGGAGCGGAACGGAGTGAGAGAGAGGACGGCGGAGAGGGCCCCAGCCTCTGTTCCTGTACTATACAGATATACTGCAGGTGAGTGCATCCTGTGTGACAGTACAGGCAGGCGTGTCACCCATCTCTCCTCCAGCTATACATTCCACATACTGCACAGCACTGACATGGAGGAGCACACCATGCATTACATTTCATATACAGAAAGGACACTGGGCACATCTCCTCTCAATGTGTTGTCACCCACACAGGAAGTGAGCTGAAAACTGCAACGGAGACAGCATTTCCCCATTCAGCTATAAATAAGTGTTTTGTCCTTGTTGTCACTGGGACAGGAAATTAGATGCAGCAACACAACTCTGTAGGGGGATCGGAGATAGCCTGCATTGAGATAATGCACTACTGAGATCTATACCGCTTTACCAGTGCTGTACTGTTTGGAAAAAATAAATGCTCCCATATTGATTTAGTTAAATCTGAATTCTAGGCACAATAATTCCTATGTAAGTCCATTCCTTAATAGCCATAAAGGCTATGAATCAATTTTGTGTGCAGCAAGCCCAGATATGACTTTGTAAAAGTAGCAGTGACATCATCACTGTGCTGTACATAGCCTGATCACAGCTGTGGGAGGGGCCAGCAGGCTCCACCCTCTACAGGCTGCCTGTGGAAACCTACAGGAGGGGGCAGAGACAAGACCAGTCACCCTGCACAAGGAGAGAGAGCAGCAGTGACCGGTCTTTATTACCGGATCTCCTGGACAGAGAAAGTCTAATACTGGATTACTGTACGGATCTGGAAGAAATACACAAAGCACACCAAGATTCAAGGAAGAATATACATCTCCTGTTAGATTTTTTTTTTGCTTGTTTTGTTTGCTCATCCCAGTTCAATGTGCATTTATAATTATTATTTTTTTTTTTTTTGCATTTGAGCCTGCAAAGCATTGCAGCCAGGAATGTATGCTACAGGGCCAATAAAGTGATACTAAACCCAAAACCGTAAAATTACTTGGAACCCCAAACTACATATATATTTTGTAGCAGAGACCCTAGAGAATAAAATGGCATTTTTTGCCATTGTTTGTCAAACGGTATTTGTGCAGCGGCTTTTCAAACGCAATTGTTTAAAAAAAAAAAAATTTTTTACTGAATTTTAATGCAAAAAAACACAATTTTTTTGTTAAAATATAAAAGATGAGGATACACCAAAAGTAAATGGGTACTCTTAGATTGTAAGCTCTAATGAGCAGGGCCCCCTGATTCCTACTGTATTAAAGTGTATTGTATTTGTACTGTCTACCCTCAAGTTGTAAAGCGCTGCGTAATCTTTCGGCGCTATATAAATCCTATATAATAATAATCATAATACACCAAAAGTAAATAGGTACCTAACATGTCACGCTTTAAAATTGCACACGATCATGAAATGGCAAAAATTTTAAATACTTAATCTCTATAGGCGATGGTTTAATTATTTTTACAGGTTACCAATTTAGAGTTACGGAGGACGTCCGACGCTAGAATGATTGATCTTGCTATAACACTTGTAGCAATACTGAGACAAAAAGAGATGACCGCACTCCGATGTAGATCAAATTGGAGTATGTTTATTCCACATCAAACAATAGGCAAAACTATTTCGCGTTTCACGACTAGAGATGTCGCTTACTCATTACCTTGGTAATGAGTAAGCGACATCTCTAGTCGTGAAACGCGTCTACCTCTTCTGTCCTGCACTCAGTGTGATGTTTTTAAGTTTTGCCTATTGTTTGATGTGGAATAAACGTACTCCAATTTGATCTACATCGGAGTGCGGTCATCTCTTTTTGTCTCATACGGCTTTGGATTACGGATCCGACCGGCACCTGATACCTATCCCACCTGGAGTGGTCTTCCCAATCTGGACTCTACTTGTAGCAATACCCCACATGTGTGAGGAGGTACTTTAAAAAAAAAAAAATATATATATAATTTTTATTTTAAAGTGTATTAAAAATAGATATTTACACTATTCCTTTCAATTTATTTTGATCTTTTGTTGATATTGCAAGAACAAAGCATGACAGGTCCTCTTTATGAAGATTAAAAGCATCTGATCAATAAATTAAAAAAAAAAAACACACCTATTAATCTGATGCTCTAAAAAAAAAAAAAAAAAATTTTACATCCACCCTAAACCAGAAATGATGTCATTACGTCACTCCCGGCCTCCTAGATCATGGCAGTGAGGAGAGATGATCTGATCTCTTGACCACTCCCACTGCTTCTAAAAGTGACCTAGCCGCTAATCAGAAAGATAATCGCCCACTGCAAAACTTACTGGTGTAATGGCTGACAGCTGCATAAGTATTGCAGCTTACCAATTGTTAGATGTGGTGGCTGCATTTGTTTTCTTTTCCCCTTTTTTTTTTTTTTTTTCACTTGGAGATTTGTCGAGTAACATGCCTCCTGTATTAGAGTGCCCCACTCGGGATGAAGGAGCACAGGGAGGGGTATTCTATATTTGGACAGCCATCATTGTCAGTTTTGGGGGAGTGGAATATTTGCTAGACTAGCAGATGTACACAATAACAAAGGGAAGCTGAACTCCAGCTCACACTTTTTTTTAAGCAGTTACAGCAACAGGTTTTCTCCCCCTTTTTTTTATTTTTTTTTTTATGGTCTCATCACTGTAAACTGATACATCTGGAAGAGAACTTGCTTTTTTGACAAAAGACTTACTAGCCAGATCCCTAGATGAAAGTAGAAGAAAGCTTAAAAAAAGACAACAAATGCAGCCATCACATGTAAGAAATGTTCAGCTGCAATAAAATGTTTGCTTTTGGGTTTAATATCACTTTAAGGAATTGTTCTGTTGAGGTCAACACAGGTTCACACAAGGGCACATAGAAAGCAATTGTTTACTATGTGCCATGTTCACACTTTGATGCTGACTTGAGGTGTGTTGCACAAAAATGCCAAGATGGCAAATTTATATGCAGCGCAATTCACCACAGCATGTTGCAGCACCCTGCAGTGCATAGAATTTAATAAAGTGTCATTTTTTTGACATTTAAAAAAGAGGTCAGCTCTGCTTTACTTTGTAAACCCACCAACACACCATCCCTCACCGCCTGTACATAATGGACAATATCTTGTGGTTTAGCGTTGGGGCTAGATGCTGGCATCAATTATCTCCTGAGGGCTGCACTTACAGGATACCTCCACCAAGAATTTCCACCTACACCCAACATCTGTAGCTCTTGGTATGCTAAATGATGGTGTCACCGTCCATTGATTCATTGTGTAGTGTAGAAGAAACATATAGTCAGGGAGGTGAGCTGTTAGTGTGACATCTTTCCTGTGGCCTTGTGGAAGAGTATAGAAACACATACTGCTGCACAGGAATCTCAGCATCCGAGCTTCTGAGATGTAGAAGAAGGTGGGTTTGATTCCTCCTATCTATGTCTGCTCAAATCTAAAATATTTTTATATAGATCAGTCCATTTACCCAGAGTGATAAACAGATAATTACACAGGTGCAGTGCATAAACATAAGGGAAAAAAGACAGTCCTGTTAGAGTCCATTCACACTTGCGTGACTGCAAAATTGTTTGATTTTTCGTTACCCTGCAACTTTGATGTGACTTTGGATGATTGTCACTTTGGCTTAGACCAATGTGATTGTTTTGTTGCTAGACTTGCAGAACGGAAACATTTGTTTCATTTTATTTGGTTTCTTTGTTTTCTAATGAATTTCAAACTTTCTGAACGATTAGAATTCAAATCAGACGACAATTGATTGCCTGATTCAAATTCTGTGTGAAGTATGGCTGGTTGTTAAGGAGCGGGTTTTAAAGCCGGCTGCCGTGTCCTTAACAACCGATGACTCGTCAGCTGAATGTAAACAAAAAAAAAAGAATGTTGGCAATGGAGAAAAAAAAAAAATGAAGAAAATGACAATCCATACCAGACCCTTACCCGAGCATGCAGCACAGCAGTCCAGGAAAGGGGGGGGGGGGGCGATCGAGCGGCTTGGTGGCTAGCCGCCTCTTGAACCATACCAGGCCACATGCCCTCAACATTGGGGGCAAGGGCCTCTTGGCCACAATTCTGGCAGGTGGCTGTGGGGGTCTGCAGGCGGGAGGGCTTATCACAATCTGGAAGCCCCCTTTAACAAGGGGACCCTAGTTCCCAGCCTCCCCCTTTTGTGAGTGGGCGCTCCCACCCCCACTTGGCAGCGGGGCTCCGATGCCCGGGACAGGCGGCTCCGATTGCCACATGCGATCGTTCCCCGCTGAGAGAGAACGCTCAGCTGTTCTGCTCTCTGGAATGATCACCGAGCTCCTGTGATCCTTCTATATAGGATCACAGGTCTCTCTGTGATCATTTCAAAAGCCCATCCCCCATACAGTTAGAAACACGCCCCTAGGTACACATTGATCGCCCCTGGGTTAATCCCTTCCCTGCCAGTGTCATTATTACAGTAACAGTGCATATTTTTAGTACTGATTACTGTAGTAATGTCACTGGTCCCCCCAAAAGTGTCAAAAATGTCAGTTAGGGGTCCGATCTGTCCGCCACAATGTCGCAGTCCCGCTAAAAATCGCAGATCGCCGCCATTACTAGTAAAAAAAAGACAATAAAAATTACATAAATCTCTCCCATAGTTAGTAAACGCAATAACTTTTGCGCAAACCAATCAAAATACGCTTTTCGCAATTTTTTTTTACCAAAAATATGTAGCAGACAACAAATTGGCCTAAAATGTTAAATTTTGATTTTTTTTTTTTACATTCTTTTTTTTTGGGGGGGGGGGGGGAATTTTATATAGCAGAATGTGAAAAAAATATATATATATATTTTTTTTTTTTTCAGAATTATCGCTCTATTGTTTATAGCGCAAAAAATAAAAATCGCAGAAGTGATCAAATACCACCAAAAGAAAGCTCTATTTGTGGGAAAAAAGCACATTAATTTAATTTAGGTACAGTGTCACACATCCACGCAATTATCTGTTAAAGTAACAACGTGCCGAATTGCAAACAATGGCCTGGTTATTAAGGGGGCAAATCCTTCCGGTCCAGAAGTGGTTTTAAAGGAATACTTTTTTTTTTACCTTAATTCATGCTCTGCATTAGGGTAAAAAAACCTTCTGTGATCCTTTCCTACAAGCCCCCCTCTAAATAATACTTGCCTGGCTCCACATTTAAATCCAGTGCTGTGCCCGAGAGCAGTATTGCTGCTCTCTTTCCTCACAGGCTTGGGTATCTGTGAGACTTCAAGTTGCAATGACTTCAAAGTAGTCCTTGTGCTACTTTGGTCAGACTTTGATACATTTTGAGGTCGAGACCTCAAGATTACACAGACATTGCTTCAAGTCCAGTCATAATGGCACGACTTTTAGGTCGCACAAGTGTGAGAGGGGCCTAAATGAAACTTGACATCTGCGTAACAGGAATGTTAGCATCTTGTTGTTCTCCTTCCATGATTTCAGGTGTCTTGTCCATCGCAGAGGCTAAAAAATGTACAGCTATACTGTAGTTTACATTAGACTATCACTTGTATATAATTTAAGTTGTACTATGTTGTACAAAAATTTATTTGTTAAACTGTTCAGTAACCAGTATTACTATTTTTTTTTTTTATTTATTTTATTTATTTTTTTTTTTTAGTGCCCTACCACAAAAAATGATGGAAGAGAGTGGCATTGAGACAACACCTCCCGGTACGCCACCCCCCAGTACCTTTGGAACATCGACTGGTGTTGCTACACCTGTGGCCACCCCAGTTCCACCAGGTAGGATTTGTTGCTTGGAAATGGAATTGATTACTCTAGCTGCTCATATGTCCGGGATAGTAAGTAAAGCGAAGAGTTCAAAGACAGGCTAGTGGCTGGAAAAACATGACTGCTGCAGAAGGGATTTATATGCATTTTTATGCTCCTGAGGACAGATGGTGATGGAAAAATTGCCCCTGTAGAGACACGGATGGCCACCTGACAGAGGCTCAAACTGTTCCAGCTCTGTCCAAAATGAAATTTTGTTTTTGCTTGACATGGGCTTTAAAATTGAACCCTTTTTTTTTTTTTTTCTTTTTTATACATTCATTCATACTTTCAAACCTTTGTGTCTTTTGACTTTTTTCATAAAAGTCAGTGGCTGTGTAGGCAAAGCAATAGGGCCTATGATGGTTTATCTCTGCAAGCTGCTTAGCTTAGAGGTCATAGGCTTTCCAGACATCCCTCTTAAAATGTCCTACACAAGGGACAGACTACATCACTGCATAGAACAATGTGGCCCCTCCCAATCCTGTCCCATTTTTCTTTATTTACAGCTGGATTTAGGAAAATAGGTGAACAATTTAAGGGTAGGAGGGAGGGAATTGTCTTGTTACACTCATATTTTCTTACAGTGTACAAAAGTGTGAACTACAAATGTGTTGAAAATAATTATTTGTTTCTGTTCTTCATTTCCAGTTTTATCGAGTCCTTTGGTTGGTCCATCCTTTCCACCTTCTCAGTCGTTCACTCCTCCTACCTTCTCTTCTCCTCTTCCACCATCCTCTGTTCCTCCCATGAGAACCTCTGCTCCTCTGCCATTTGCAAGTCCACCTCTTCCCCCAGGGGTACTATCCGCTCCTCTTCACACGTCTGCACCTGTAGCGTTCAGCAGTCCTTTGCCGTCATTCTCCTCTCCTGCTTCTTTTCCACCTCCTCCTCTCAGCTCTACACCGGCTCCAGGCTTAGCAGCACCACCACCTATGGGTCCTCCTGTCACAGGATTTTCAATGTCTTCTACCTACGATATCACAAAGGGTCATGCTGGACGAGCACCACAAACACCTTTGATGCCAACATACTCTACACCCCCTGTCTCAGGTTGTGTTCTTTCACATTTCTTCCTTTCTTCTCCCAAGTAACAGGCTGCTATGTTGATTCTTATTTATTTTTTATCAAAGTTAGAGAACCTATTGCTTTGCTATAAATTGCTATAAATGTATGGTTTCCTATCATTGAAATATAAATGTAGCTTATTTTAGACTATGCCACCTGAAAAAAAAAAAATAAATATATATATATATATATATATATATTTTTTGTTTTTATTAATATATATATATATATATATATATATATATATATATATATATATATATATATATATATAATATATATTTTTTTGTTTTTTATTATTTTTGTTTTTTATTATTATTTTTTTTTTTTTTTTTTTAATATCCATTGTGTTGGAACATCACCCACATAGTGACCAGTGCTATTTTCTATCATAACTTTGAATGTATTTGCTTACTATGTGGCAGCATAGACAATTATTATTTCAGGGACATTGATATGAGTGTTTTTTAACCTAATATTTATATTGTAAAATATCATGCTTCACGCCTGGATACGATTTTATATTTATATGTACCTGGTTCTGTTTTTATTTTGTAATTGACTTTTTTTTTTTTTTCTAAAATGTAGTTCTTAAAGAAAAAGAATTACTTTCTATTCAGTTGTCCTTTAAAAATCTGCTGGGTTACAAACAGTGTAATAAGGATTATTTTCCTGCATCGCTGCCTGTGTTTTTTATTTATTTTACAAATTACAACTTCACTGCTGCGAAGTGCTCCTAGAGCAGGCTTACAGCTCAGCTACACAGAAGAGGTCCTGTCCACACCACCTCTCCCTGTCCGTTCACAGAATGCTTTGTACTCTTTGAACAGTTTCACAGAATACAAAGCATTCTGTGATTGGATAGGAGGTTGTGGAGAAATGACAGGACTGCTGCCCTGTAGTCAAAAAGCTTAAAATTGAATTCTCGCGCTCTTGGATAGATAGATAGATATATATTAGAGAGAGAGAGAGAGAGAGATAATAAATATATATATATATTAGCGAGAGATAGATAATAAATATATATATTTGTCTATATACCAAAAAGCTCATCCTAAGCTGTGATATGAAATATAAAATGAAATAAGGTGTTGCGCTGTCTATATTGTAATTATCAGAATTAAGCATGCAAACAATATTCACATATTGTGATTTAAAATAACTCAACACTGCATAATCTGACTAAATCTTCTTGCAATTTAGAATACATGATCTTGAAAAAACATATATCCTAAATATTCATATCAAAACAAAATATATGATCTAACCAACATAATTTCAGTGCCACAATTCTATAATAAATGTGTACAAATAGAAAAGGTGGTAAACTTTGTCCACAAAAAACATAAATGAGTTAATGCTGTGATTCACAATGTCCCTTCACCATAAAATTCAGAGATGGGTGTAAGTGATCCTTATCTTCATCCCAAGTGCCACCTCTGTTCGCTATCCTCTCACCTGCGTATCTCTTGTGTATCGCATGTATTAAAATTATCCAGTGGACCTGTTGTACTTTTCCTTCTGCTGCTCTGTAGTCAAACCACAAGTTTTCTGTTGAGAAAATCGGGAGTATAGAGAAAGCTATACTTGCCAGCATCAGTGAAGTTAGAAATTGTAAAGAACAGGCAGTGATAGTTTGAAGATGAAGTCTTGTTAAAGCCTACAGTTAGAGAGTTATTACATTTATTGATAATATATAAAAGGCTAGATTTTGTTGTGAAAATGCAAATATATTCCAAAACATTTGATGAATCCTATTTGCAAGATGTAGTAATTCTTTTTAGTTCCTGTGTGTTTTATATTTCTAAAGTGTGTATTTACCTGACAAGCAGGATTATTTCTCAGTAAATTCCCTTTTTTGCAGTTTTAGCCCCCGTTCACACTGGGGCGACCTGTGAGGCGACCTGGTCGCCTCACAGGTCGCCGCAGGTCGCCTCCCATAGGGAAGCTGCGGACCCGTTCTGATAGGAGCGACACAAGTCGCTCCAACTCAGAAAAAGGGTCCGGAGCTTCTTTGGGGCGACCAGGAGGCGACCGCCATAGACTTCAATGTTATGAAGTCCGTGGCGGCCGCTCCGAGGTCGCGGCGCGGTGCGAAGTAGCATCGCCCCAGTGTGAACGGGGGCTTAAGAGCTCATCTTCACTTATGTTGTCGATCCGTGGTGGATTGCTTTTTACAGAGTGGCAAGTAGGTGGTAATATATGTAAAGAAATCAGGTGCGCTGCCCTAGTGCATATGTGCAGCATACAAAATGATGCAAACAAATAAACCAAAAATGCAATAATAATGCAAAAAAATGAAAACGTATGCAATTCGTGTAAAACAAAAAATGTCCAGAAGGTGACTAGTGATACACCAATGTGCAATAAACGTCCATGTTATAAGTCCATAAATAAAGTGCAAAAAATGGTGACATAAACTTCCAGCTTGGGGAAAGGTGAACTGTGATTGGAAGGTGCAAAGTCCCACCACCAGCTTGGCCTCTTACCAGAAGTTAAATGTTAAGGGCATATATGAATATGACCGCTCCAAAGGTCATGCAGCCAGGTAGAAAAGTTCCCAGAAATACAGAAGGCACTCTGACACACTCGTGCTCCCTAGACTCTTACCGGACAAAAGCCAAACAAGAAGCCTGGTTCTATGGTGATGAGTGGTCCTGCCGGGGGTTACTGGACTCTAGGATGGCTGATGTAGTTGCTTGTGTCCAAGAGGAACAGACCCAGTCAGAAAGCCTGACGAAAGAAGATCCTGCCAAAGGTGACTAGACTCTGATTGGCTGCTGTAACTCCTTAGTCTGGTTGACCTCAATAATAGGGGACACAACAGAGGGGACCGCAATAGTGCATTACCAACAGTAGATATTTATTAAAAACAAATGGTTGCACTTACAGTTGTGAAGACAATAATAGCGAGTTCCCTCACGGAGGAGCTGTATGGCGGGGTCCGCCTGCAGTGCGGACCGCTGCCTGGTCTAGATGTGATGACGCGGCGCCTCCCATCTGACGCGTTTCTCCCGATAGGGCATCCACCTCCTATCTAAGTGGATGCCCTATCGGGAGAAACGCGTCAGAGAGGAGGCGCCGCGTCATCACATCTAGACCAGGCAGCGGTCCGCACTGCAGGCGGACCCCGCCATACAGCTCCTCCGTGAGGGAACTCGCTATTATTGTCTTCACAACTGTAAGTGCAACCATTTGTTTTTAATAAATATCTACTGTTGGTAATGCACTATTGCGGTCCCCTCTGTTGTGTCCCCTATTATTGAGGTCAACCAGACTAAGGAGTTACAGCAGCCAATCAGAGTCTAGTCACCTTTGGCAGGATCTTCTTTCGTCAGGCTTTCTGACTGGGTCTGTTCCTCTTGGACACAAGCAACTACATCAGCCATCCTAGAGTCCAGTAACCCCCGGCAGGACCACTCATCACCATAGAACCAGGCTTCTTGTTTGGCTTTTGTCCGGTAAGAGTCTAGGGAGCACGAGTGTGTCAGAGTGCCTTCTGTATTTCTGGGAACTTTTCTACCTGGCAGCATGACCTTTGGAGCGGTCATATTCATATATGCCCTTAACGTTTAACTTCTGGTAAGAGGCCAAGCTGGTGGTGGGACTTTGCACCTTCCAATCACAGTTCACCTTTCCCCAAGCTGGAAGTTTATGTCACCATTTTTTGCACTTTATTTATGGACTTATAACATGGACGTTTATTGCACATTGGTGTATCACTAGTCACCTTCTGGACATTTTTTGTTTTACACGAATTGCATACGTTTTCATTTTTTTGCATTATTATTGCATTTTTGGTTTATTTGTTTGCATCATTTTGTATGTTGCACATATGCACTAGGGCAGCGCACCTGATTTCTTTACATATTCTACAACATACACTCTAAGGTAGCAGCACACCCTATATTGAATCAGCGCACTTTCCTACCCACCATAAGTAGGTGGTAATACTACCACCTCTTGAATGGCCTGTTTTTTTTTTTTTTTTTCTCACAGCCAAATGGACTTTTTGCAATGGGAATAGTGCACTGCAACAGCAAGCTTAGCATTTGGCTCATACATGTGGAATCGCCCAATTTACTTGAATAGGGGAGGGCGCCAGTATCACAGCCATGGTATATGTGTACCCACATATGGAGTATTCCTTGGTAGCCTAAAGGGGAAACAGTAAAAGCGTAACTTAACCACCTATTTTTACTGCCCCCTCAACAGTAAAGGTCACTCTACATGGACAAAGTGTGGGGGTGTGTAAGGTGTTAAGGTATTTTTCACTAAACAAACTCATTCAGTGCAGGTTAGGAAATGAGTGTCGCTCTTCTAGGTAAAGTAGCTACTTGGCATGGAGTAAATGAATAAATGGAAAAATTGGCACAAAAGGACTACACAGCTCCCAGGTGTGTCCACCCTACACACTCTACTGTATTACTCATACTCTTCAAATATGGAAAACGGCAGTATGATCTTTTATGAATTTCAAGCTGCTTCCATCAATTTCTCAGAGTAAACTACTCTTTGGGAAAGCATTGAGAGCCTTGCAAAATGCTCGTCTGCTACAAGATGTTTCCTGTATCCCAATCATCTGAAAATAATTTTTGTTATTTTTGAAAATGATTAGATGAAATGTATATATTATACTTCAAAGGTAGGTAATGACTGTAATCCTAGCTAGAAAATAATTTAATTTATTTTTTTGCACTAAGCCTACTTGTATAATGTAAAGCAGTGAGTTTCAGAAGTGTGTGTGTGTGTGATAATAAGCTTATTCCCACAAGGCAGAGCAACAGGTGCTGTCAGATGGCACAGGACCAAACAATTCTGGTCATGCTGAAAGTGCACAATTATCATGGAGCCAGATTGCATCACAGCCTATTCATACCAAAGTAGAGATTTATTAGTATCATTATAGTTATAGAAAATTTGCTGTATATATGGATAAGGAAAAAAAACATTCATTACATCTCTGCATGCAATGCATGATGATAATTTCCCTATGTTTTGTTTTTGCAAAAATACATATTGATCCTTCTCCTTCTAGAAATTTTGGTTGGCTCCTAACTTCCTGGTTGAACTGACCACTTGTTGCCTCCGCTTCACATAAATCTCAAGCAGTGTTGTCAGCGAGTTCTCTTTGGTTAGGGCATGTGTATAATTATTTAATAAATATATAGAATGATGGTGCAAGATAGATATCTCTATCAATTTATGCAGCTATTTACATGTATTGTACATTTCACATCAGTCTCTGATCTCAAGGAGCTTACAAAAATACAAATGTTAGGGCCAGTTTACCTACCAGCATGTCTTTGGAGGAAACCCACACCGCACAGGGAGAACATGCAAATTAGTAGCAAGTAGTGCCAGAGTTTTGGAGCATCGCACTTTTTTTTTTTTCAAAATTAGTTGGTGTCATTTTCATGTCCCTGCATAGTAGTGTATTGTGTTGCTGTGCAGTGACATGCAGTGCGGTGTAGAAAAATGTTGATAGGCTGCATTTTTCCACACTGCACATCACACTTTTTAGAATTCAAATATGAATGTGGATATTTTGCATATCTTTAGGTAGCTTATTTGTGACTGATGGCTTGTGGCAAATGTAGCTTATTTTTTTTTTTTTTAAATCTGCTTCTGACACTTCTGATAATTCAGAATTCATTGATGCGTTAGTGCATTGGAATGGAAGCATGTATTCTGAACCATTATGGATGTTAAATTGAACCCCCCCCCCCCTTCCAGTTTTAATTTACTTTATAATGTAAAAAAAAACACGCACATACCTGTTGCTCATTTACCTGATTGGTCAAAATGGACCTATTGGAACCAGGTAGTGTGGTTAGGAGGGAACATGACACTCGTTCTGCCTCCCCACAATTCAGTGATTGATGCCTGATTATGCAGACATTAGAGCTGTCATGTGGGGGAGTTTGCACAACACACATGTAAATTTCTACTTTGCACAACCAGTGGAACCTTACTGTTTTTCATCTAACTGACTGGTAGGTAAACTGGCTCTTGACTCTTGTACAGGCTGGTGGTGGATTGGAGAAGTTAAAAAGAAAAAAAAAGTTAATGGTAACTATGGCTACCTTGTTCTCCATACTGTAAAGTGAACCCTTTTATTCTCCCCTAGTATACTGGTTCACTTTAAACTTATAATACATAAAGTAATTTTTTATTGAATCATTTTTTATTTTTTTTGCAGCAAGTATTGGTAATGTTTTTAAAGACCTCTTCTAGACTTTAGAGAAATATATACTAAATGTCTTCTAAAAGTGCTAGTTGCCTGGATTCAATTCTGATCCTCTGACAGCTGTACCTGCAGAATCACTGATCCAGACCCCAGAAATTTGCAGCAAGTGAAGTCCATTCTCTGCATTTGTTTGTTCCAAGTCACAGTCACTTGGGAAATACTGAAGCAATAGCTGGGAAGAGGCTATAAATGGCAGCCTGCATATGTCTGACATTTTTTGTTTTAAACCATCAGTCTCCATTTCATTGGCCAGTGTTGAAGACCATCTATATCAGAAAAATGATTTTAGTGTGTCCCTGTGATCCTATAACACTGAAAGCTGTGTTGGTTTAATGCTGCTTGTAACGTGTATGGCTAGTTTAGGATGTATGAAAAGCATGTTTCTAATATGTTTTCTCTGTATTGTAGTTCTGCCAAATCCTGTTACACAACATGCTGCTAGTACTGCAGGGTCACCCATTACTTTTCCAGAGGAGCCTGACGATCCTCGGGTGCACACTCCACTCAATGAAGCACCTACTAGTGGAATATGGGGCTTTATTAAGGTGAGAAAGAATATTAGATTGGAAAAAAAACAAAAAAACTTTTGTTTTATAGAACACAGTAGCACAGTTATGAAAAATTTACATTTTTTTGTGTGTCTTGTTTATGTGAAATTCAAAGTAGGAAAAGAATAATAATTTCCCATAGTCCAGAGGCAATAAATGATACTTATGTGTTTACTAGTTTTTCAAAGGGCCTGTCCAACACCTATTAAAGTGATTGTAAACAATCACCTTGTAAAACAACCCATTTAATTTAAAATTGAAATGGAATACAAAATATTTGTGTATAGTTATAAAAAAAAAAACGCTTTTCTCTATCGTTCATTGACAGACGCAGCTCCATATTCTTCTTGACTATTGGGTTATGCTGCCTCCTACAAGAGTAGGACATTAGGCAGGAAAAAACTTTACCACGCCTATGGGGCAGTCCCTGCAGGTATACACCCACACACTCTGCTATAGCCTTCAGTTTGTTTCTGCCTAGTTTAGGAGTAGGACCTAGTTCCCTGCTGGGACTTTGGTCTTAGCTGTTTTTTTTTTTTTTGGGAACCTTTTTTTAAAACTTTATTTTTTAGTTGTTCCTGAGGGAACTACAAGCGACAGCCGGCTAAATTTCAGACTGAATATGCTAGATCCTTAAGGTCTCCCAGCCCGGCCAGCGAGCGTGCGCAGGTTATAGTCCAGCACTAGGCCTCACCACGACAGTTCCCCTATGGACGGGGGCAGGCCTGGGAGTGAAACATCTTGCCGGGACGCACACGACCTGGGATGCCCTGAGTCGCAGCGTACCCCCCTGGCCGTCAGCACCACCAACCACCTCTGGTATTCCTGAGTTCCCCTGGCCTCTCTGTGATAGTAGGCCCCCCCCAAGCAGGTTCCCACCCCAGGGGGGTGGATGTATTGCGGCCGCTGCGGCCCCCCCGATGCCTCTGTCTAATGACCCCCCCTGTGGGGGGGGTTCCTGAAGACCGCATGACGTGCCGTGGGGGCCGACATTTTGCTGTAGTTTTCGCTCTGCATCAATGAAAAAATGTTTTCATTGTAATGCATGGGCGGCCATGTTTTGGTAGCTCCCCCATAGGAATGCATGGGGCGGACATTTTCTTGAAGTCCATGATTGCTGGACAGCAAGGGAGAAGCTAGGGTGATTCTAGTACATGACCCAGGTTTTTCCTGTTCCTGTGTCAGATTGTTTTTTCTCTTTGCAGTGAAAGTTCCTATTTCCCTCCATATCGTTTTGGTGGTATGTTACTGGGGTGATGGCGAGGAGGATGTATCCTCGTCGGGAGCCACACGGGAAAGCGTGCTGGTGGAGGCACTTGGTGTCAGTGCAGGAAACCTTAAAAATGGCGGATGATTATACAGTTTCAGGGATGCGGGTGTCTTTTGCCACCCGCAAATCCCAGAAGTCAGGCAAGGTTTTTCCCTGTCCTGAACTTTTTGACAACATTTGTCAATGAACAGTGAGGGCGCATCTAACAAATGTTAGTGGTGCCTAAGTATCCGCTAGATGGATCGTACCACCAAAGGTGGATCATCCGGTTTCTAGACTAAACAAACAAGTCTACTGTTGTTCCGGTTGAGGAGTCCCCAGTATTTACAGACCCCCGTGGATAGACGGATTGATTCTCTGTCCTGCCATTTGCATGTGATAGCGGACTCAATACTGAAAATGGCCTTTGTGATCACTCTGGTGTCACAGACCATAATAGAATGGGCAAAGTTTCTAAAAGGTGACTTGGAAACAGAGCATCTCTCCTTGGGTCTGATAGAGCGAATGGACCAAATGGTCCAAACCCTTCTGTATATATGTGATGCGTCGCTGGATGCGGCTCCACTGGTAGCAAGTGTCTGTGGTGGGGGTTGCTATTAGACGCATGGTGTGGCTAAAAAGCCGGTCTGCCGACCAGGCTTCCAAAAAGTCTCTTTCTGACCTTCTCTTTACAGGGGACAGGTTGTTTGGATCCTCCCTGGATGTGTTGATCAAAGACCTTATGGGTGGGAAGAGTACTCTTCCACCAAGGGCAAGGCACCGGGTAATAGACGGGGGCCTTCATTTAGTGCTCATGGGTGGCCCTTTCATACCTCCGGGTCACAGGAGAAAGGAGCTAAGCCATTCAGGTCTTCTTGGGGTTCCACAAAGACATGGTCGGGTAAGCCGAAAACAAGCCAATCTGGATATGCGGACAAATCCTCATCTGCATGAAGGGATGCCCTCATCCGTTTCTGGGGTGGGGGGACTTGCTTCTTTCCGAAACCATGGACTTCTTGATTCAGGACAAATGGGTCCAGGAACTGATCCGATCGGGTTACAAGATCGAATTCCAGTCTTGACCATAGGACAGGTTCTTCCCGTCTAATCTAGGCCTATCTCCAGACCGGTTTAGGGATCTACAAGAGGCGGTATAAGATCTGCTGTCGCAAGGGGTGATTATGCTGGTTCCTTCTCGGGAACGCTTTCAGGGGTTCTATTCAAACCTGTTCACTGTGCCCAGGAAAAAAGGCAAAGTACTCCAATCCTGGACCTCAAGGCTCTGAACCGCTTTGTGCCGGTACAGAAGTTTTGAATCAAGTCCATTCGCACGGTAGTGGTGTCTCTACACCAAGGAGACTTTTTGGCCTCCATAGATATCAAGGACGCATATCTACACATCCCTATTAATGCTGGACACCAGCATTTTTTCTTTGCTTCGCTGTAGGAGAGGAGCATTATCAATTTGTGTCGTTACCCTTTAGTCTCTCCTCCACCCCCAGGGTCTTCACCAATGTGTTGGCTCCGGTATTGGCATTACTGCGACAACGGGGGATTACGGTACTGGAGTACCTGGACGATCTCCTCTTAGGAGCAGACTTGCATTAAGCCCTGTTGGGAGACTTGACAATTACTGTATGGACTCTGCAAGAGTTGGGTTGGAACATCAATTTCAAAAAATCTGCCCTGGTACCATCCTTCAAAACTGGATACTCTGGGCTCTGGACTTTCTTCCCCCAGACAAGCTGCAAAAATCGCAGGGGGGTGATTCATTTGCTGTTATCCAGCAATCTGTCCTCTCTGCGGACTTGCATGTGGGCCTTTTGTCTGATGGTGTCAACCTTCGAGGCGGTTCCTTTTGCTCAGTTCCACCTGAGACCCTTACAAAGGGAAATTCTTGTAAAAATGGAACAAAGATCCAAAGTCCTTGGACACTATGATTCGTTTGACACAAAGACTGCTCTTCTATGGTGGCTTCACTCGTTAGCACTACGTCAGGGCAAGTCCTTCCTTCCATTGTATTGGACTGTGGTAACCACAGACGCCAGCCTGCCCAGCTGGGAAGGAGTGCTGGGGAAGCTGTGTGTCCAGGGGTCCTGGACAGTAGAAGAGAAGAATGGAGTCGGAAGGCATTCCGGTCATTCTGGTGGCCCCAGACTGGTCTCGCCGGTCTTGGTACGCAGATCTAGTAAGGTCGGTCGCCGATGCTCCTTGGAGACTTCCTTTCAGGGAAGATCTGCTGTCTCAAGGGCCGATCTTCCATCCTCCTTTACAGTTGCTGGCTTTAACGGCATGGCTGTTGAAAGCCAGGTGTTGAAGGATAGAGGTCTTTCTGACACTGTGATTCTGACTGTTAAAGGCCAGAAAGTCTACCTCTAGGTAGATCTATCATTGTGCGTGGAAATTATACATCTCATGGTGCGAATCGCTGAAGGTGCAGCCTCCGTGTTTTTTTGGTGGCTAGGATTTTGACCTTTCTTCAAAAAGGGGTTGAACAGCTGTTGGCTTTGGGCACGATCAAGGCCAAGTGTTGGCTTTGGCTGTGTTTTTCCAACGTCCTTTTAGCTATGCATACCTTGGTTTGCACTTTTATACAAAAAGGCATTTGCCATATGGCGAGACCCCCGTTACCTCCGTGGGATCTTAATTTGGTATAGTCTGTTCTTCAAACACCGATTCTGTGCAAACTGTCAGATCGCAAACTGTGAACCACTGTGAGATCCGATCCTGAGGCGGCTCAAAAAATGCCTCATGTGCGAGTTTGCTGCGGATGCGCTGTAAATTCAGCCATACAAAGTGTATGGCTGAACTCGCATCCGCACATGAGATCACATGTAATTTAGGAGCAGTGGGCTCCAAATTACATGCGATCTCGCAAACCGCACAAGTGTGAACCGGCACTAAGTGCTGGTTCACACTACTGCGGGTGCGCTGATTCGCACTGCACCCGCACAAAAGTCGCACATGACCCTTTTTTTTTCAGCCGCATCAGGATCGGATCGCACAGTGGTTCACACTTGTGCGATCCGATCCTGTGCGAACTGTCAGATCGCACTGCGATATGAGATCAAACTGGGGGTGTCGTTAACATTTAATTGACACCCCTGCGTATCGCATATGGCAGTGTGAACTGCCTCTTGTGCAGATGCGATGCAGGAACAGGCTGCGAATACGCAGCCTTGCAGCATCGCACAAGTGTGAACCGACACTTACACTCTGTTTGCTCATTATTATTTTAAATAAATGAAAAAAAAAAGGCATATTGAGTTTTTTTATTTTATACGATTAATCGAAAAAATAATCGGCAACTAATCGATTATTAAAATAATCGTTAGTTGCAGCCCTAATCCAGATGGATCAGGCAGACAGGGGTACAGGCTTTTTCTCTGAAGGGTCAGGTTCCACCTTTCCCTGTAAAGACGCATTCTACTAGGGCGCTGAATGCCTCTTGGGCTTTTCGCGTCAGTAATGCAAGTTTGCAGGGCGGCAACTTGGTCATCTGTGCACACATTCACAAGATTCTACAAAGTAGATGTGTTGGCATCCTCGGATGCTTCTTTTGGCCGCAAGGCTTTGCAGGCTGCTGTTTAAAAGAGAAAATATTCTCTTTGAGGCTGTATGTTGTTTCTAGGTGAGCTCTAGTTGTTCCTGGTTGAGCTCCATGTTACCTGGTTGCGTTCTTTCTCTGCGTTGTTTTCCCACCCCTCATGCAAATACTGCTCTGGGATGTCCCAATGGGCAAGAAGAATATGGAGCTGCGTCTGTCAATGAACGATGGAGAAAACTGGATTTTTGACTTACCGTAAAATAATTTTCTCTGAAGCTCATTGACAGACGCAGCACACCCGCCCCTCTAATTATGGGCGGGATGTTTTTTTTTTCTAAACACTGCTTGCAACAAAACCTGAAGGCTATAGCAGAGTGTGTGGGTGTATGCCTGCAGGGACTACCCCATAGGCGTAGTAAAGTTTTTTTTTTTTTTTTTTTTTTTTCCCCCTGCCTAGTGTCCTACTCTTGTAGGGGGCAGCATAACCCAGTGATCAAGAAGAATATGGAGTTGCGTCTGTCAATGTACTTCAGAGAAAAGGATTTTACGGTAAGTCAAAATACAGTACAGTTTTTTTTTTTTTTTTTTTTTATCATTGATCACATTCCCTCTGTTCTCAGCTGCATAAGAGTTGGGGGGAGGAGAAACAGCAGTACGCTGAACTTCCCAGTGAATGGCTGTGCAGTGGGGTGGGGGGGGGGGTTTATCAGGACAAGTCTGATCATTGGAGGAGAGCAGGCTGAGTTCCCTGTAGGGATAGACCGATTATCGATGGGGCCAATTATCGGAGTCTGATATTCACTTTTTTTAAGTATCTGCCACAAACTTGCCGATATGACCGATATTGCTTCAAGCAGTTGTACCAGAGTGATAGCTACAGGCATTACCCCAGATATATATATATATATATATATATATATATATATATATATATATATATATATATATATATATATATATATAATTTTTTTATTTTTTTTGCCAAGGTCAGCTTTCTTGTAATGGCAACCAATGTGGCTAAGCAGTGGGAGGGGCTGTCCCCTCCTTCCGCTGCTCGTATGCCGGTTGGCCGAAGACCTGTACAAAGCCGTAATCGGCTCTGATGGGGTCTCTGATGTAACCCAGAAGCGATGTCATGATATTACTTCCAGTTACTGGCGTTTTGAATGCTTTTCGGTGCCGAGGAGGGATGTGGGGTCTTATAAGACCCCACATCCCTCCATAAAGAGTACCCGTCACCGCTTATTACTTTCACTAGGGATATTTACATTCCTTGTGATGGCAATAAAAGTCATCAGATGGATGGGACATGTCTTTTTTACATTTTTAGCTTGGTTCTGTCCTCTTTCCACCAATATGCATTCTTTGTTTCTTTTCATTGGCTATATTTATTGTCCTTTTTTATAGCGATGTTTTGCAGTTTTGTGCAGGTCTAACGAGGTGTTATAATATGCTTTTCTGATCGCTATAGGGAGTGGCTGGCAATCCCATGGTGAAGTCTGTGCTGGATAAGACCAAACATTCAGTAGAGAGTGTGATCACCACCCTTGACCCTGGCATGGCTCCTTATATCCGTAAGTGAAGAAATCCTCCCTGTTACTATAGGTGTAAAAATGGTTAAGACAAATGGTATCTTATAATTAAAAAAAATAAATAAACCTCGCAAGCAGATTAGGGGGGCAGTCCATACCAGAACACGATGCAAAAAAACTCACATTAGGAATCAAAGGCTTTTTCTTAGCTCCAGAAGGCAGTGGGTGGGGATTTGACCTCGCACTCTTAACAGCACCGAGCCAAGTGTAACCTGTGACCCGAGTGTGCCGGAGGGGGGCCGGGGCCTGTCTCCTAAGATTCTGATTAACAGACTTGAGTGGAGCGGTGAAGCAATGTCGTAGTGCAGTGCTGCTAAACAGGGGGTAGGTGCTTGTTTTGTAAAGCGTTATTGTGACTGCCCCAATAAACGTGTGTTTACCAATGATACACAGAAACCAAATTTCTAAACAATAGGGCTTATTTACCTATTTTCACAGAATGTGTTTTTTTTTTTTTCTTTAGAAGTGTAGTGCTATTTCTGTAGGGGCTGCTGGTTTTAACTGGTTCTTCCCCCAAACAAGGCACCAGCCACCCAAAGGGGAATCCATCCACTCTGGCTCTTGCTAATAATACTTGTAACAGAAGAGGGCTATAGGGTATGGGATATTCCAAAACGGCTAGTACTAGGCAATTAGAGGACAATCCTCTCCTTAAGCAACTGTGAATATTGACAGGGGCTTACGCCCGCCAGGGGGGCAGACCGAGGGGGGGTTTGGGGCGCAAAAATCAATTGGCAATAGGCACCAATACAGCTTCTCACCAAGGGCGCTGGAGACCCTGGGTACGCCTCTGGTTGACGGTCTAAATTCTCACAGCTGGAGACCAGAAGGCAAGTCTCTTTGGCATCTGGTTACCCTGCACCGCTGCACAGCTATTGGTACCCTGTGCAATCTCAGGAACACTGCAGAGTACAGGAGGAAACTTTTCTCTAAGCTCACAGTCCAAGACACTGTTGAGAATGTGGAATGGCTAGTATATGGGACCCCATGAGATCCGTCTCCATGCAAGCTACCCCTGGCACTTGTATCGCAAAAGCACACAGTCACCAGGAATCAGTTGAGGGTTATTATAGGCCCCAGGACAGTAATCTCTTCGGTGAAGTCCTGTAGTCACAGATTAGTTCCAGGTTCCAGCTCTGCCACCGCTGAGACCTCATAGAACAGCAAGCCCACAGGATGCCTCAGGGGCATTAGCCCTCTGAGGCTTGGTACTCCTCCTTGGGGAAAGACCATCTCTCCAGAGCTTCAGACTATTTATCTGCTTCCCAACCACCATCTGGGAAAACTTCCCCAGGGATTGGGAAGGCCCTGATCAATTTTCAGGCTGGTTATTTGAATTCTTCCTCCCTAACCTCTAGAAACTTCTTCCAGAGGCAGGGGATACAATCCAGCTCCCACCCTATGAAACTCTGAACAGGCCAGACCAAACAATAACTGTTCCCTTGATTGCAGAAGGAGCGAAAAACATAATTTTTTTTTTTTTTTTTTTTTTAGTATTCTATGCTATGAGGGTGCTATAAGGTCTAGGCAAAGAAAAGGGGAAACTGCTGGTCCCAGCTAACAAAACTAACACCGTCAATATTTCCTCCTCTTATTTGTAGGTTAAAAAAAAAAAAAAAAAAAACTTTTTTTATGATTGTGGGCAGTAGTTTGTGTTTATTTTATTTTGTTACACTCCATTTTTAAGCATGTGTTGTGTTAGATACTATGTAATAACTAAAGTATTACTTTATGTGACTGAGAGACATGTCTACACACTGTAAAACTGCTGTTACAAGTGCTGGCATTAGAGGGCAGTGTTGCTGAGCTTATCGAGTCTGTATAGTTCATAGTGTTAAAGGACGAGTACCATCAAAACAAAGAAAATCCATTTGATATTTTGGATAGAATTCTGGTTGGGAAAACATGTTAGCATGTCTGCTTAATTAAACGTCTACAGTATAACCTATGATGTGTTTTTTGTTTAGACATTTACATATATTAACCACTTAAGCCCCGGAAGATTTTACCCCCTTCCTGACCAGGGCCTATTTTGCGATTCGGCACTGCGTGACTTTAACGGACAATTGCGTGGCCGTGTGACGCTGTACCTAAACGAAATTGACGTCCTTTTTTTTCCCACAAACAGAGCTTTCTTTTGGTGGTATTCGATCACCTGTGCGATTTTTTTTTTTTTTTTTTTTTTTTTTTTTTTTTTTTTTTTTTTTTTTTTTTTTTTTTTTTTTTTTTTTTTAATCATACGCTATAAACAAAAAAAAAAGAGCGTCAATTTTGCAAAAATAACAATATTTTTCACATTTTTTTTTTATATGAAATTCCCCCCAAAAAAATGGAAAAATCAAAATTTTTTTCATTTTCGGCCAATTTGTTTTATGCTACATATGTTTGGTAAAGAAAATCGCAAAAAGCGTACTTTGATTGGTTTGCACAAAAGTTATTGCGTTTACTAACAAAGGGAAAGATTTTTGTCATTTTTGTTGTTTTTTGTTTTTTAATGGCTGCGATCGCGAGTGCCCGTGACCACGCGAGTGCCCGTGACCACGCGGGAGCGCGCCCGCTCCCTAGAAGCCTCACAGGCTAGCGACGTAGTACTACGTCGCTTTGCCTGTGAGGGGCTGACCACCGCAGTAAATAGTCGTGCGGCAGTCGGCAAGTGGTTAATTGCTTGGTCCAAAAAAAAAAAAAAATATTCCCCCCCGATCCAGTATCATCCCAGCCCACTCAGTGTAACATGAAATAGTTTATTTCTCTTACGTCCTACGACAGTCGCCGCCTTTTCATATTCGTCACTAATGGGGTTATTGACCTTTGCTCCGTAGGAGTAGCTAGGCAACAGAATATATTAATATCAAAGCTTTTAGCATATCCCACCCCCAGGGGGTGGTCCCCTCAGTCAATACCTCCTGCATTTTCAACTCAGTTTCTAATGCCTAGCTTAGGAGTAGGTTGGCTGTTCCTGTGCTGGGGCTCTCTGTCTCAGCCTCTATTCTCTTTTTGATTTTATTTTGAGTCTTTTCTCTCTTTCTTTTACTTAGCTGTTGATTTTCAGCATTAGTTAGCTTCTTCGGATGAAGATGATCGTGCGGCGCTGGGTCTCAGTCTGGCCACCCTGGATCCTAGGGCTCAGGGCCAGGGGCTTCCCAGCCTGCCATCGAGCGTTCAGCTTAGGTTTTACCCTGGCACATTGAACGACCCATCCCTGTTCGCTGCAGGGATGCTATCGGTGAGGTGGCTACCTCACTGGACGCCATTGCGGTTTCACACCGCAGTTCCACTGCGTCATGCTTGCGACACTCCCTGTCCTCAGTGCAGCGGTTTGGTCGCTGGAGCAGGCTCCCCACGCCATCCGGACCGGTAAGTGTAATCTATGTGGGGACCTGTCTATTTGGGTGTCAGTCTGGGACTGTGTGACCCTGCATGTCTGTGTGGCTGCTGTGCTCCCTGTCAGTTCCTGTGTGGACTTGCTGCCTGTGTGTGGGCTGTGAGGGGGGGCTCTCCCGCTCTGCTGGGTGTCAGCATGAAGCAGTATGATTTTGGACATGCTGTGCGGCGATCGCTGCGGCGACCCGCCATTTTTTTGGGCAGAATCATGGTGGCCGGTCCTGTGTGGTAATGCATGGCGTTTTGGCGGCGATTGATCAGGCCACATGTCGGCGCCATTTTCTATTTGCCCAAGGAATCCTCAGCCGAGCGGCCATGTTTGTGTAGCCTTGCATAGGCTTCATAGGGGCGGTCAGTCTTGCATCACTTCCTTTTGCTCTGGGACAGCGATCGGTGGCAGCAGCCTGTGTGATCTCTCCAGGTTTTTATCTTCCCTTTTTTCCTGTATTCCTTGCCCAGTTTCTTGTCCCTGTGGGGGTCAGTGTGTTCAGTGGGTGCGGTGGGCTACGCTCGCCGCGATCTTAAAGGGGCAGTACCCTTTTCTTATTTGCTGGGGCATGGATTCTCAGGATTGTAAGTTTCCTCCCACCTTGGTGGGGGGCCAAGGGGCTGCTGCTTCCCCCGAGGGGGCTGATCTGGCCACTATTGTGGCAAACTTAGCTGCTCAGGTGCAGATGCTGGTGGCTGATCGATCCACAAAACGGCCCAGAGTGTCTATTTCCTCTGATTCAGAGGGCGATGGGGCTGCTATGGCTGGAGTACCCTTCTCAGGGTCTCACTCATCTCTAGACCTTGTGGGGTCTGACGGGGAGGCTGAGGTGGAAGGGGTTGATAATTCTCCCCCTGGCTCGTCTGAAGAGCTTGCACTCATGGATGAGTTGGTTGCTTCTATCAAGCAAACGCTGCATTTACAGGATGAACCATGTCCTCCTGTTTTGATGTCCTCTTATGGGACGCAAAGAAAGCGCAAAACATTGCAGGTTTTTCCTTGCTCTACGGAATTTCCGAGCGCTGTTGATGAGCAATGGCGCAATTTAAAGAAGCCTTTTGCTGTGCCGAGTAGGTTCAAGCTGCGTTATCCATTTACACCCGCCACTGATGAGCGATGGTGTGTGCCGCCTCAAGTGGATCACGCGGTGGCGATTTTGAATAAATCCACTGCGATCCCTGCTGAGGATACCCCGGTGTTCCGGGACCCGACGGACAGGAGATTGGAGTCTCTGGCCCATCATGCTTATACGGTTGCTGGTTCTATGCTGAAGCCTATTTTTGCTTCCATTATGGCAGCCCAAGCTATTGCGGATTGGACGCAGGTGCTCAGGCGCACCCTGGTGGCTGACTCTGCCCCGCCGACAACTTTGGCTATGGTGGATCAAATTCATCAGGGTGTCATGTATTTGTGTGATGCGGACTTAGATATGGTCCCTTTGGCTGCGCGCCTTTCTAGTGTGGCGGTGTTGAACCGTCGCCTGATATGGCTGAAATATTGGTCTGTTGACCAATCTTCTCGCAAGACTTTGGCTAATTTGCCCTACGCCGGATCTCGCCTTTTTGGCGAATCCTCGGATACTCTGATAAAGGGTATTTCTGGGGGTAAGAGCTCTCTCTTACCCCAAACGCACAAGAATAAGTTTGTTCGTGGTAAGAAGAATACGTTGTTTAGGCCCTCTCAGGGGTCCTTTCGTGCCTTTCGGTCGCACTATAAGGGCAAGCCCTTCAAGGGACAAGGCTCCCAGAAGAAGCCGTGGGCGGGTAAGCAGAAGTCCGGCCAGTCCGGGTCTGCTGCCCATAACAATACGGCCTGAAGGGACGCCCTCACCCGGTTCTGGGGTGGGGGGACGTTTGCTCGGTTTTCTTCAACCCTGGCTGGACCGCATTCGGGACAGGTGGGTTCAGGAAATCGTTCGATCTGGATACAAGATCGAGTTTCTCTCTCGGCCGGTGGGCAGATTTTTCCCCTCAAACCTTCAGCTGACTCCGGAGCGATTGCAGGATCTGCACCTGGCGGTGCGGGACCTGCGGGCCCAGGGAGTGGTGGTCCCGGTGCCTCATCGGGACAGATTTCGGGGGTTCTACTCCAATCTGTTCACTGTGCCCAGAAAGCAGGGCAAGGTACGTCCGATTCTGGACTTGAAAGCTCTGAACCGCTTTGTGCGGGTTCGCAAGTTCCGCATGGAATCCCTGCGCTCGGTGGTGGCTGCCCTGGTTCCGGGGGAATTCATGGCCTCCATCGACTTGAAGAATGCATACCTTCACATCCCCATTTTCGAGGGTCACCAGAGGTACCTTCGATTCGCCATTGCGGAGGATCATTACCAATTCGTATCGTTGCCCTTTGGTCTCGCTTCGGCTCTGCGGGTTTTCACCAAGGTGCTTGCGCCGCTTCTGGCTTTATTGAGAGCCCAAGGCATTTCTGTCCTGGGGTATCTGGACGATATCCTGATTCGGTCCGCGACCAGTCAGGGCCTGGTGAACGACCTGTCCATCACGATGCAGACTCTGCTGAATTCGGTTGGACGATAAATTTTCCAAAATCAACGTTGGGTCTGTCGGTTCATCTTCCCTACCTGGGGATGATACTGGACTCTGTTCAGGCGAAGGTCTTCCTGCCGGAAGACAAACTTTGGACACTTCAGTGCGAAGTCAGGTCCCTCATGGACAATCAGTGCTCGTCCCTCCGGACGTGTATGAGGTGTCTGGGATTGATGTTTCGGCTTTCGAGGCGATTCCCTTCACCCAGTTTCACACGCGGAATCTTCAGGCGGAGGTCCTGGCCATATGGGACGGGCGTCCGCAGTCTCTGGATCTGCGGCTGTCGTTGAGCCACCTCACCCGCAGGGGTCTTTTGTGGTGGCTCCAGTCCCCGGCGGTGTCGGGGGGCAAGTCCTTTCGTCCTTTGTCCTGGACGGTGATCACCACGGATGCCAGCCTGTCGGGCTGGGGTGGTGTTCTGGGCGTTCTGTCCGCCCAGGGAACTTGGTCGGAGGAGGAATCCTCCCTTCCGATCAACATTCTGGAATTGCGAGCGATAAATCTCTGTCTTCTGCGTTGGACGGACAGGCTTCAGGGCCGTCCAGTTCGGGTACAGACGGACAATGCCACAGCGGTGGCCTACATCAACCACCAAGGGGGCACCAGGAGTGCCCGAGCGGCTCGGGAAGTAGCCGACATTCTGTCTTGGGCCGAGACGCATGTCCCGGCGATATCTGCAGTTCACATTCCGGGGGTGGAGAACTGGCAGGCGGATTATCTGAGCCGTCAGACCCTGGACCAGGGAGAATGGTCCCTTCACCCGGATGTCTTCCAGATGTTGTGCGCGAAGTGGGGGTCCCCAGATGTGGATCTGTTCGCGTCTCGTCTAAACAACAAGGTGGAAAGGTTCATGGCAAGAACGCGCGATCCTCGGGCAGACGCCTCAGACGCGTTAGTGGCGCCCTGGCATCAGTATCGTCTGATGTATGCCTTTCCACCGATTCAGCTGCTGTCCAGGCTCCTTCGCAGGTTAGCCTCGGAACCGCACACGGTGATTCTGGTGGCACCGGACTGGCCTCGCCGGTCTTGGTACGCAGACCTCGTGAATCTGGCGGTCGACGCTCCGTGGCGTCTGCCACTTCGGGAAGATCTCCTGTCTCAAGGACCGATATTCCATCCTGCTTTACAGTCGCTGGCTTTAACGGCCTGGCTGTTGAAAGCCAGGTCCTGAAGGATCAAGGGGGTTTTTTGGTGTCTCACGCCAAGGTAATGGGACTTTATGGGCAAGTAGCGTTGATACAAAGAGGAATTAAATGATAAATATAATTAAATAAAAAGTTGAATTTATTTACAATCTTTGTAAAAAACAAAAGAATTAGTATGGCATCTCAAGATGTGAGCATTGGTGTTGGGTAAAGGCCCAATGTGATAAGGGTAGAAAGAGAGGATTCTAGGTGAATCCGTGACAATTGTGATAACTTGTGACAGTCAATATGGATTCTTGTCTCTGTACGTCCCAATAGTTCAGGAACCTTTTAACATGAGGGAATTATGGATGAAACTCTGTTAAAAGGTTCCTGAACTATTGGGACGTACAGAGACAAGAATCCATATTGACTGTCACAAGTTATCACAATTGTCACGGATTCACCTAGAATCTTCTCTTTCTACCCTTATCACATTGGGCCTTTACCCAACACCAATGCTCACATCTTGAGATGCCATACTAATTCTTTTGTTTTTTACAAAGATTGTAAATAAATTCAACTTTTTATTTAATTATATTTATCATTTAATTCCTCTTTGTATCAACGCTACTTGCCCATAAAGTCCCATTACCTTGGCGTGAGGCACCAAAAAACCCCCTTGCTTTTTTAGATATAGGGACGGAGGCACAAATTTATACCACTTTAAGGATCAAAAACCCCCAGGTCCTGAAGGATAGGGGTCTCTCCCCTGAGGTCATTCCCACTTTGATCAAGGCTAGAAAAGCCTCCTCAGGAAAAATTTACTACCGTACTTGGAAAGCATACTTTGCCTGGTGTGAGTCCAGGGGATATTCCCCTCGCTCGTACTCGTGTCGAGAGTGTTGGCTTT
This sequence comes from Pelophylax lessonae, assembly GCF_965119305.1. Lineage (NCBI taxonomy): Eukaryota > Metazoa > Chordata > Amphibia > Anura > Ranidae > Pelophylax > Pelophylax lessonae. The sequence continues at coordinate 203,658,075 of NC_138768.1, forward strand.
CCTTCAAACGGGTGTGGACCAACGTTTGTCGTTGGCCACGATTAAGGGTCAGATTTCTGCGCTGGCCATTCTTTCAACGCCCTGTGGCGTCTAACTCTTTTTGGTTAGCACCTTTTTTCAAGGGGTGCGACATCTGGTCCCTCCTAGGAGGGAGCCTTTGCCTCCATGGGATTTGAACCTTGTTCTGTCCGCGTTGTAACATGCTCCTTTTGAAAAGATCAGGGAGATCTCGTTGTCTCTGTTGTCCAAGAAGGTTGCCTTTTTGGTGGCTATAACTTCGGCTCGCAGAGTGTCGGAGCTGGTGGCCTTGTCCTGCAAATCCCCGTATTTGGTGATTCACTTGGATAAGGTGGTCTTGCGACCTAACCCGTCTTTTCTTCCGAAGAGGATCTCGGAATTTCACCTCCAATGAGGATATTGTCCTGCCTTCGCTTTGCGCGAAGCCTAAGCATCCGAAGGAGGTGGCGTTGCATTCCTTGGATGTTGTTAGGGCAATCAGGGTTTACCTGTCATCAACTAAATCCTTTCGCAAGTCAGATTCTCTCTTTGTCCTTCCTGAGGGACCTCGGAAGGGCATGGCGGCGTCGGCTGCGACCATCGCCAAATGGATCAGACAGACCATTGTGCAAGCCTATGCTTTGAGGGGGAAGGTTCCTCCTTTCCCTGTGAAGGTGCACTCTACCAGGTCTCTGAGTACGTCTTGGGCCTATCGTCATCAGGCTTCTGTGGCCCAGGTGTGAAAGGCGGCTACTTGGTCGTCGGTTTACACCTTCTCCAAATTTTACAAAGTGGATGTTCAGGCATCGGCAGATGCTTCCTTTGGCCGTAAAGTTCTTAGTGCGGCAGTGCCTTAGGGTCCCTTGTTTGGGCCCTTGGCAGTTGGGGTGTTTTTACCCCTAGGTTACTTGTTCTTTCCTGGGTGGTTGCTCCTGTTGAGCACGTTTTTTTCCTGTTGCCCAGTTGGTTCTCTTACTTTGGTAAGGTTCCTTTCTCTGATGTGGGTACTGTGTTGCATTAGGCGCGGCTGCTTTTTTTCCCACCCCTCATGTCTACACTGCTATGGGACGTCCCCATTAGTGACGAATATAAGGAGGGGGCAACTGTCGGAGGACGTAAGAGAAAACTGAATTTTTGTAAAACCTTACCTGTAAAATTCCTTTCTCTGAGTCCTCTGACAGTCGCCGCCCCCGCCCCTCTTTTGGGGTTTGTTTATGTACTCTACTGCTATGCTACTGAAACTGAGTTGGAAATGCAGGAAGCAGGGAGGTATTGACTGAGGGGACCACCCCCTGGGGGTGGGATATGCTAAAAGCTTTGATATTAATATATTCTGTTGCCTAGCTACTCCTACGGAGCAAAGGTCAATAACCCCATTAGTGACGAATATGAAGAGGCGGCGACTGTCGGAGGACTCAGGATTTTACAAAAATTCTGTTTTTCTATATCAGGCATCCCTAAATGGCAGACAGCTGTCTGAACTGGGACTCACTCAATGTCCTGTTAGGTCCGCCATGGCCCTGCCATTTAGAAGCCTGCTGTGCCATGCAGTCATCACCGCTGTCATCCTCGTAGCCCACAGCAGGAGGCATTACGATGTAGACGGAGGCTTTGCTTTTCCAGTTAACAGGCAGGTGATTGGTTGCTAGGGTGGTTCTAGCAATGAATCATTAGCCTGAAAATCCTGCCCTCTGTCAAGACCAACTGTGCCTTCCACTCTCCTCCCTGTCTGTGTAAGGTAGGACAGGAGATTGGGGGGAGGGGGGGCATGTAAAGAGAGGCTTCTTGAGACAGGTAGGGGGAACTGAGGGGAGGCTGTGCTGTGTATAATTATGGGGAGCTGAGGACAGGAAGAGGGGGAGCTGAGGACAGGAAGAGGGGGAGCTGAGGACAGGAAGAGGGGGAGCTGAGGACAGGAAGAGGGGGAGCTGAGGACAGGAAGAGGGGGAGCTGAGGACAGGAAGAGGGGGGGCTGAGGACAATAGGGGAGGGAGGGGGGACTGAGGACAGTAGTGTGGGGGGGTGGGGAACAGGGCTGAGGACGGTAATGTGAGGGGAATGAGGCTGAGGACAGTAATGTGAAGATGAGATTTAATGTGAAGGGGAGGGAACTGTGATGTAAAGAGGGGGGCTGTAATATGAGGCTCAGTTCAGATTTGTGCTTGCATTTCAATCCATTTTAAAAGACTAACCACTAGAAATGCAGGACCCTTCTTTTTTTATTATTTTTTTTTTAAATTATGCTGTTCAAAGCTAAAATATGTCATAGGCGGCGATGTGAAAATGTGTGCTATAGGTGGCAATATGTAGGGGTGCCTTTAAGAGTTAATGGCACCCCTGTACGTTTCTAAAGTGCAACACAGTTCTCTGTGGATTGGAAACTTGTTTGATTTTTCGCTCATTCTCCAGCCCCAGAGATGGGAACCTAGCCTGAGAGGAGAAAGGATCTGTGTCATCACACAAACATGATATCCGGACCTCTTCTGGAAGCAATTTACTGACTGGACCTGCTGTGATTTTTAATTCGCCCCTATTCTATATATTTTATTTGTTCTCCAATATTAATGCAAAGTAAAGCTATATAGTATATTTTTTGCATTTGTTTTTAACCAGGTAACCTTGTTACTTAAAGTCTGTCTATTGAGGGGAATGTAACACTGGCTGCTCCTTAGCTAGTTTTTTTCTCAATGTGATATGAGAGAACAGCATTGAGGTTGTAGCTAACACTTAGTATAACCTGTGTGTCTTCTATCAGCTTTCTTTTTAAACACTTCCATTTTTGTGTAGGATCTGGAGGAGAGCTTGACCTAATAGTGACATCTAACAAAGAGGTGAAGGTTGCAGCTGTTCGTGATGCTTTTCAGGAGGTGTTTGGAATGGCTCTTGTAACAGGAGAAGATGGACAGTCAAATATTGCACCGCAGCCTATTGGATATGCTGCTGGGTTAAAGGTAAATGTGAGATCTATTCACTTCATCCTGCATAATAGACTCACTATGAATATATACTAGGGTAAATCTATGTAAAGCATAATACACTCACTATGAATATATACTAGGGTAAATCTATGTAAAGCAGGGCTGAAAAGGGTATTGCAGAATTAAAAAAAGATGGATGTGTCTTGACTTTAACATTGTTTATATCACTCCTATCTTGGTGCCATCTGCACCCAAAACCATCTCGGTTTCTAATTCAGGGAAATATTGTGATCTAGACCTCAGCCACTTGTCAAATGTTTCCCAGTTGGACCTGTACATGTCCCCTGCACTTAAATGTATTCCTGTAGGTTTCATAGCATGAACTACTACTTGGATGCACCATAGGAACGAAGGGAAAGTGCAGAATGCAAAATACTGACTTGGATGATGTTGACAAGTGGCGGTAAGGTCTGTGTAGCAAACTTCCAGTGGATCAGGGACAGGTGAATATAAGACTGAGAGGGGTGGTGAGGGAGGAATATGAAGCAAGGGTAACTAGTTGTTTGGGAACTATAAGGGCTAGTTTTCATAACATTGGTAATCTAGTCAAAAACCTCAATCAGGTTAGTCTGACGTGATCTGCTCTTAGTAAAGACATGCTGCTTTGAGTCCAGGAAGTTTGGTATTAAGTGATCAATGATCCTCCTTTTCTGGAGTGATTCCATTAACTTGACTATAACTAATGTTAAACTCACTGGCCTGTAATTTTTCCAGCGGCCAAAAGTTCGGTGCATCTTTAGTGCACATATACGTTAAAGCTGGTAATATTGTTTAATTTTATATATAGCAGCTATAGGTGTAAACTATATAGTTATTTTCCTGGTGTCTTGTTGTTGTTTTTGGTTGTTCTGGTCACTTGGCATGTGTAGTTTGACAGTCTACACTTTCTCTTCCAATTTATTTTCAGGGAGCCCAGGAAAGAATAGACGGATTACGCAGGAGTGGTGTGATCCATGAGAAGCAACCTGCTGTGTCAGTAGAAAACTTCATTGCAGAGCTGTTGCCTGACAAGTAAGAATTAGTTATAGATGCTGAATCACAGCTTGTAGAATGTGATTTACTGTTTCAAACCAAAAGTCATATATCAAATGTTTCAGACAAGCATTTCGCTTTCTCTGTGGGAAGCTTTATCCCAGGTTTGAAAGATTTGTTTCCAAGTGTTCTGGTCCTAGTTTTAAGCAATGATATATTCATCTTTGTAGGTAATCCCTTACTGTCCTCTCTACATTCGTTACTATGGATCCTTCTGAGTGAATTTCCCATTCTCATGAAGAATAGCAACATCAGAATACCCATGTACACAGTTCTTTGTGTGTAATTAACCCGCTTCATATATTCTTTTGTAAAAAAGAAAATCAAACCTAATTGATATAAAAAGGCCCCCCCCCCCCACTTTTTTTTTTTGGTCTGTGTTTGTAAGTTACATTCCCTGGATGCTTGCAGAACTAAATTGTTACCCTCTTATGCATTTCATAATTTACTGATGAAAAAACAAAGTACAATTCAGATACAAGTATGACATTATTTTCTTAGGTGGTTTGATATCGGTTGCGTCATTTTGGACGATCCAATCCATGGCATTCGCTTAGAAACCTTCACACAAGCTACACCTCTGCCTTTGGAATATGTACAGCAGGTTTGTTTTCCCCATTTTTTTTTTTTCCTGGCTTAATAGCCACTTGTAAAAATAATGGAGTACAAAAATGTAATAACACCATAAAAATGTTCAAAACATTTAGCAAAAGTGATCAGCATATAGAGTAACTCAAATGCCTCTTAGTTCCTGTATCCTGTGTTTTGAAATTGATTATACTCATTTTGTCATGCCAGATGGACTTCTTTCAGATATTTGTTAGAGGACTAAAAAGACTGAGGGCCGGTTCATATTTCTGCGAGTGCGCCGATCGCATGTAATTTGGAGCGCACTGTTCCTTCATTACATGCGATCGGAGGTGCGGATGCGAATTCAGCCATACACTTTGTATGGCTGAATTCGCACTGTATCCGCACCAAACACGCACATGGCCCTTTTTTCCAGCCGCATCAGGATCGGATCGCACAGTGGTTCACACTTGTGCGATCCGATCCTGTGCGAACTGTCAGATCGCACTGCGATATGCGATCAAACTGGTGGTGTCAACATTTAATTGACACCCCCTGCGTATCGCATATGGCAGTGTGAACTGCCAGATGTGCGTTTGCGATGCGGGAACAGGCTGCGAATTCGCAGCCTTCCCGCATCGCACAAGTGTGACCCGGCGCTAAAGGCCTACCAGTGCTTTAGTTTACTTCTGTAGTTACTTGTACGATTCCCCTAGAAATTGTGCCAGTTTGTTGGAGTTGTTGCCTGTAGCTTATCAATCAGCCTTTGGCCACACTTAGTCCTGCCATTCTGCCCACTGCTTTCTACATTGACAGAATTACTTTTCTTGCTGAAACTCTTCCAGCTGCAGTGTCAGGGAGGGAAAGTGTATGAGACACAAATGAGAGGATTTACTAGGGATGGTAAAGAGGTTTTATTTCAATTTTGTTTTCACTTTAGGCAGCTTTTGCTTCCCATAATATCTGGATTTGGTATTTGAGGTAGCCAGTGTCCTTAACACAGGCTGTAAATAGCTGGTTGTTAAGGAGCAACTGCTACCGGTGTCTTTAACAACTGATCAGTCATTAGCTGTCAGCGGGGTTCCCAGCTGACAGCTGAATGTAAAATTTAAAAAATAAAATGCCGGCAATGAAAAATTAAACACATTCTCTCTTTACCCTTTGTATGCTAATCTCTTTCCCTTTCTTCATTACTTTTTAGTTGCTTTCACATACTCCCTGAACCTTTTAGTTTATGCTAACCCAAGTCCTGGCTTATTAAAAAATGGTAACCATTTAAGTTTACTCACCATCCACATGGCTCAGCAAGATAAATTACTAAACACAATATTGATTTGGACCCAGGCCAGCAATTCAACTACTCGCAATCTTATCCTCTTACCTTAAAACCTTAAGTTCATTTATTCTGAAGATTGCTTCTTTGTTGCCTATTGTGAGAAGCGGGAACCAGGATGCTTCCAATTACTCGTTCTAAGATTTATTCTTATGTGTTACTGGAAGTTTTGTATGTTCCTGTTTAAACTTCGCTGTATTGTGTTTTTATTTCTCTATAAAACTCAATAAAATTCTTAAAAAAAAAAGAAAAATTAAGAAGAAAAAAAAGGCAGGGGGTCCCCTCCCAATAAATCCATACCAGGCTCTTCAGGTCTGGTAAAGAATCGGAGGGTAACCTCCACGGCAACATTTAAAAAAAAAAAAAAGTGGAATGGACCCCCTCCCCTCCAAAATCTAGAAGACCTTTATCTCAGAGCATGCAGCCCAGCAGGTCATGAAAGCGGTGGGGTGGGCAGGGGTGTGCAAGTGCTTTATTAAAAAAAAAAAAGTCCCCTGGTGTAGATCCATCGTCAATCATGATATGCCAGCCGCCACTGCCGGACCCCCCCCCCCCCAAAAAAAAAAAGAAAAATGCTCCAGACAAAGGCTTTCGCCATCTTGACAGTTTCTAACTAAGGGGTGGTGCCACCCAGTGACAGCTGATGACTCATCGGTTGTGAAGGATACGGCGGCCGCCCGCTCCTTAATGCCCATGTTGTGCACTGTTGGTTAAGGTTGCTGACGGCTGCTGATTCCCTAAATATCGCATGCTGGGACCACTACTTACTGTATGCATTTTTTTTTCTCCCCTTGTAAATTGTCTTTCACTCCTGTTTTATGTGGTATTTACCAAGGGTTTTTGCTTTATGTGGTGAATACCACATAAAGCAATAGCGAATTAACATTTTTAGGAATTTGGGAAAACACCTAAATACCATATGCTATCTGGTTCTGTGAATGGAACCCATTGTTTTAGAATCTAGGTGAAAATGATCACACGGTCTCAGTCTCTATAGTTAAATAACTGTTTTTTTTTTTTTTTTGTTATTGTCCTTTTCATAGGCCCAAAATCTTACCCCACAAGACTACAACCTCAGGTGGTCTGGCCTTTCCGTGACAGTGGGTGAGGTACTGGAAAGAAATCTACCACATGTCAGTAGGACTGATTGGCATGTGGCTTTCACAGGCATGTCCCGTAGACAGATAATTTTCAGCGCAGCCAAAGCTCTTGCAGGAATGTACAAGCAGCGACTCCCACCAAGAATGCTTTGAAAAAAAGCAGCAGGACATGAAGCTTTTTCTGTAAATGTTTTGTAGTTCTGAAAAGTAGACCAAACATATGGCACAAACGGTAGTTTTCTAGTTTAGAAGACAACACAGAAACCTTGCAAAAATGCCTTCAATGGAAATACCAACTTTGCAGTACAATCAAGAGGTTACTTCATGTTTGTGAAAGACGTATACATATGAAAATGCCACTCCTGTAGCCTGCAATGTGCCTAGCTTGACTAAGTCCACTTTGTAGCAGCAGGCAAAGCTCGAGCACAGTAGTTTGTTGTATTTTTGCCTTTATATTCATAGGCAGACTCCTATCAATATATAGGCTAGCCTGAACATGTATAAAATTAATTATATGTATTTATCAAGCTTTAATTGCTGTTCTTCAATGCATTTGCTATTAAAAAAAAGATATGTTCCTTCACATTTATACCAGAAAATCCTGTAGCCTGGAAAAATATATTTGCTTTGATTGCACCTTAATTTTTTTCTTTTTAGTATATTAGATATTGCAGTGTACTGCTATTATCAACACGGAGATCTTAGAACATTTTGAATGCGAGACAAATGTGTTGGCATCTAGAAAAACAATGGTGCTTTGGCAGGTTAAGTCACACATTTGTACTAGATATCTCAAATCTGTATTCTTGGTTCTTACAACACAGAAATCGTTTAGAAAAAACATTCAATTATCTGCTCATTAATTCTTGGAAAATGATTGGTTATACCAGATAAGCATAAAATGGGGGGACTGTGCTATTAAAAAGCAGTGGAGTGAATGTCCCCTAGACGTTGGTCAAGAGCTACAGCAGTTTACAGTTTCATTTGTTTTTAAGGGAAAATTGAGAATGCAAGTAAGAGGCATCACATGTTTCTTTTTATGTACCATTCTATTTGATGTAATTATTTAAAAATAAAGGTACCTAGAGACATTAAGGAATGTTTGTTTGTCTGTAGGTACTGCTAATCACTACAGATATCTCACTTTCTGAGATTTGTTTGGCCGGAGAATTGATCGACCTGGTCAGGTTTATATCCCAGTGCTGTAGATGTCAGCATTGCACTCTCAAAACGCTTGTTGCCTAGTTTTCCATTAGGAAGATCTTTGAGCTCTTAGCTCTTGCTTTATCCATCTGCTGAATCATTAAGGCCTGTAGATATCTTCTTTTTCTAGGCGAGAAGGCTTGCTTTCAAAGATACCGTTGTTTCTGGAATTACAGGAAGAATAATTGTATCTGTGCAAAGCCTGCTAGCTCTATCCCTGCGGTGTGTGACTTTGGGAAAGTATAGCTAGTGCTTTGGCATGTGATATCAAAATGGGTGGAGCATGTCTTTCTGTGAATGGTTAGGGTCCACAAATATGACAAACTGCAGATGAGTGAATAAATCTTCAAATCTGATCCCTTCTATATCCTCAGTCTCAACGTTTAAATATGTTCTTGCCGATTCATTCCATTCTAAAATCCCCAATTGCTTGGAATCATGTGTTGTGTGATTCTTTGAAAACTGGACAAATCTGCATTTGTGTATTCTGGGGGAAAAAAAACTGTATTCAGTGTATTCCGTACAATATGTAGGGTAGGAGGATTTCCTTCAAAGCAAACATATGCCATTGAGTATATGCATCACCATTTTCTTTACCTCCTTGATTTACATCCATACATATTCTCTGTATGGAACATTATATTGTGATATCTTAGATCTGTTTTAGATCTATTTTAATATTTTTTGTTAATAAAATGACTTAAATTTTACTCCATTGTGGAAGTGTGTTCGCCGCTAAAGTCCCACACCCTAGGGGAACCCCCCATTCTGTTTTGTCCAGTTTATAGGGATGTTGGCAACTCACTTCCAAGCTTTCATGTATCTGGGGCATGCAACTCTTGTCTTCCGTACAATATGTAGAGACAACTTTTCAGGTTACTCTGACCTAATAACTGCATTGGTTTGTCAGGCTTAAAGCTTCTATTGCAAGAATGTTTGAGGTACACATTTTGTTATTACTGCCATTTTTTTTCTTCCTATGTTTGTACTGTTTTTATTGCGGTTTGTCTGCCTACATTTTTACCAAGAGAAAAAGCTTAAATAATATTTTCATAGGGATTTGGAAAAGAACTTTAAGGCTCTAATTACATATGTCCGGCTGCAGTTTCCGTGTTTTTTAAAAGGAGTCTGGTGCAGTTTTGTTCATCAGTTGAGGTGCAAAATTTTTGTTGAAATCTCACCTGAACTGGACTGAAAAACACACAGGGCTTTTTTTTTTTTTTTTTTTTTAAACCACCTGGCACGCAGATATGTGAACCGGCCCCATAGAGAAGGCTACTGGTTCACGTGTCATGCGAATTGGATGCGGTTCAGAACCCATCCAATTCGCATAGATGTGAACCAAGCCTAAAGGTGGATATCACTTTAATATGCTAAATTTATTTTTAATATTGACAGCTTAAAGGGAAGGGATTTAATATTGACAGCTTTCTACTGTCAGCAACTGTCTTGCAACACTATATTGGGGAAGGTTGCAAGCACGGAGACTTTGTATTTCATGTGCAAAAGTGGTAACTGCCTTAATAGTTAGAGGAACATCCTTAGAACATATCTGTAGAAACTGTTTACGGGTATTCAGGAGTACTTCCTTATCCCTGGGCACCACAGTGATGACCGGTCCACCCTCAGTCCCATACAGTCTGTAATGTTAACCACCTGAATTTATTAAAAAGTATAGTAAAAACATATACCTGCCAGTGATCATTTAGAAGACCCTGTTTCTAGTTTGTGTTTGTGGTGCATGTTTTTGTGTGGTGGAGTTATGGTGTGTTGACATGTGCAGGACAGAAAATTGTGCTTTTGACATAAATGTTGTTTGAGAGAAAAGCTAAGGCTTTCCTTGTAGTGCCACACATTCCCTTATTCTGTAGCTCTCTGCCTTGGCAGCTGTCACTGTGATGGGCAACAAATATGTTTGTCTGTTGAGTTTGACTACTCCTGACTCTCTCCAAATCCAAATGTCAGTCATGGTGTAAGTACTAGTAACAAAAGTAAAAGTACTAGTAACAGAAGCAAAAAAACAGCCTTGTAGTGTGTATTTATTATACACTGGTTTTGTGTAACTTGGGGCTGCAGGGCAGGGCAGGTTTAATTTGGCAGTGCTTAGGTGCAATTTTAATCATCTTCTGCCCAAAGGGTCCTCTCCTGAATGTGATTCTTCTGCTCTCAGAGGAGCTTTGACTGCCTCTAAACGCTGCTGATCCTAAACTCTTCTAAAAGCCTTATGTGTGCTTTTATTGAGGGGAGTTTATGGACTTGGGCAACAAAATGTTTAAAGCCCCAATAAACATCAGTTTAGGAGCAGCAGTGTGCACAAACAACCATTAATGTGTAATTCTGAAGAATACGTTTTTTTTTTTTTTTTCTGATGCATTGGCTGATTGAAATTGCCCCTAGGCACTAGTGAGCAGTGAAACATGCAGACACTATCCAAATGCCCTCAGACACCAGTATGGTGAAGCTGTCACATACCGTATCAAGAAATAGTTTGTGAACTTCTTGAAATTAAATGGTTTTCTGAAGTAATTTGCCATAAAATGTGATCTGATCGAAGTCCCAATAATAGACAAACGCAATGTTCTTAAGCTGATAACAAACACAAACCATTCTAATTTCCCATGTCTTTATTAAACCCACCCATTAATATATTGACAGTGATGGAGGAAAAAGTAAGTGAGCCCTTGGCAGCAATGACTTCAAGCAAGCACTTTTGGTAGCTCTGGATCACACCTGCACAATGATCAGGAGGAATTTTTGACTATTCCTCTTTACGAAACTTAAACTCGGACACCGTTGTAAGATGTCGGGTGTGAATTGTTCTTTTGAGGTCATTCTTCTTTACCTCACGAAGGATTCTGCATTTTTTGCCTTGGGAGTCATCGTGGCTGGGTGCCCACTTCTAGGAAGAGTAGCCACAGTACTAAACTCTCCATTTAGACAATTTGTCTGTCAGCTGATGGATGCCTAAACACTTTATGATGGTCTTGTATCTTCTTCCAGTCTTGTGAAGATCAACTACTCTCTTGGTTGTATGTCTTCAGAAAGCTCCTTTTTGGGAGACATGGTTCACAACAGCTGATGCTTCTTATGAACAGCAATCTCAAAATGTTTGAGTGTCTTATATCAATCAAAATATCTCTAAACCACCCCTCCCAAACTTATTTCATTATTTGGAGTCCAGGTGTGCAAACTACAGACTCCAATCAGCTTTTCTTGAAGTAGATAGGCTATGGGTTCCCTTACTTTTTCCTGCAGCCCTGCGAATGATTGATCCACCAATGTGCATGGCAGCCTCCGCTGTCCTTGGTCTCTCTTCTCATTTGCTGAGACAGCAGCGTGAGCCATTGGCTCCCATTGCTCTCAATCACAGCCAGTGAGCCACTGAGGAAAGGGCGGGGGTGAGCCGCGTTTCTGTCTTATAAAAGCGTAGAGCGGGGCTTGGGAGCGCAAATGCACCAGTACCCCCATAGCAAGTGGCTTGCTATTGGGGGCACTGGTCGAGAAGGAGGCAGGAGCGCTGGTAGGGGACTCAAGAAGAGGGAGGATCGGGGCTGCTCTATGCGAAACCATTACGCAAACCAGGTACATTTTTTAAGATGCTTGTGTTTTTTTTTTTTTTTTTTGTGTGTTTTGTTTAACCAAAGCTTTAATATCACTTTAATTCCAAGGAGTTCACATACCTTTTCTTTCCACTGTAATGGGGAGCACTGAGCAGAGTATTCATGTATAGAGGGGTGTGAAAAAATAGAAAAATATATTCTCAATAATCCGCACTGTTTACTTAATAAACTTCGCTCACTTGTGAATGCTGTATTTTACAGTGAGGCAACACTAAAATATCACACAAAGTGCACCCACCTATACAATATGTGAAATCATAATCGTAAAAAAAAAATTATATATATATAATTTTTTTTTCTTTTTTAACGGTTCTCTTCCATAGTGTTTTTTTTTTGTGAATGTAACAAATATGCACACATCAAAATAAAATGAATTTTCTTAAAACAAATGCAACATGAGCAAGATGTTTTTTATGTAATACACTGTTGAGAGGTTTTATATACTGTGTGGTAAAGAAAATGACAGTGATGATGCGGTGGCAATATGAGGATGGATGGGGAGATGAATTCTTGCCCTTATGTTTTTGTTGGGATGTATGCCAGTTTTAGTGTATTTTAATACCATAGCAGAGTGCATCGATTTCCAACCTTTAAACTTGTTGAAATGTTTGACACAGGAGTGTTGGTTCTAATTTTTGTATTATGTACCTAACGCCCAAAAATTGTTAAATGAACACTAACCCTGACTCTACACCTTAGAGCAGTGTTTCTCAACTCCGTTCCTTAGGGCACACTAACAGGCCAGGTTTGCTAGAAAACTGAAATACATCACAGGTGATATCATTTGCTGCTCAGTGATTGCAGTATTCTAGTCTGCATCTCCCCAAGGTAATACTTAAAAATCTGGCGTGTTAGTGGGCCCTGAGGACCGGAGTTGAGAAACACTGCCTTAGAGACACTAACTTTTCTATTCTGGCCAAAGTGATAGTGTCTTCTGATCCCACCCTTCCCAGCAGGATCTATTCTCATCTGCATTCCCTGACAGCTTCATCACGGGGCTAGAGCCCTCCTTTTTTTTGCACCATTTGGAAGAACATATGTGGGTATAAGGAAATCTTGTCTGGAGCTAGTCATCGGGCCTAAAAGCTCTCATCTGAGAGGGCTGTGAGATCATCCACCCAGGTAGAATTCAACACCAGAGCTTTTCTCAGGGAGAACTCATGCAGTAGGAGGTAGCAAGGGGGTATGGATTGGAGTATATTTATAATAATAAAAAAAAAATATTATTTTACTGCCTTCATTACTAAAATCTCAGTTAGAGGGCTAATGTGCAGCCACAGAAAGTGTGTGTCCCCCAGAAGAGGAAGGGCCATTCAAAAAGCAGAGCGTGACTCGCGCATGCGCAGTAGGAAACCAGCTGTGAAGCCTGAAGGCTTCACTGCCGGTTTCACTTAGTTGCAATGCGGGGGCCTGCATTCGAGCCAATGGGACGAATTGGCTTTGGGGGAGCCTACATTCCGGGATCCCTGGACAGGTAAGTGTCATATTAAAAGTCAGTAGCTACATTACTTTTAGAGGCTGGAGCTCCGCTTTAGGCTCAGTGTAACCGCTAAATCAAACACCTAAACCAGAAATTCCCCCAGAAAGCTTTTTTTAGAACATAATATCAAGTTATGATATCATACATTTGTATGTACAAGATACATGTTCAGAAGAGCAATGCCACAACTCTTAACGGTCTATTTATAATTTTTTATCTTCACACCACCAAACTTTCCCACATTGGATTCAGTTGGACAATTGTGCAAATCCACTGCAAATGTGTGAATCCTGTGTGAAAAATATACCAATATATTATAAATAGACCAATAAGCTTTTAATTTACCTTGCTGAGGATGAAGACTGATGTTGTTCTTAGGAGTGAATGGCATTTTGGCAGAATTGATTCTTTACTTTCAGAGAATGAATTTACCTTTTTTTAAATGTAATTTGAGAATAACCTATGTACATTCCATTCAAAATATATGAAAGAAAAACCTCTCGCAAAGGTAAAATTTACTTAAGTATATTTGTACAAAAGAGAGATGAATTTGCTACATCTATGAACCTTTTAAAACAGACATAACTACAGTTTTTATTGCGTATTTTGCAAATTAGCATTTCATAAACTGGTTTAGGTACACGTTTTTATTCTCAATTATAAGGGCCATGTTTTGTTTTTTTTTTTGCTTGCATTTTATTATATTTTACGATGCTAAAAAATGTTTTCAATGCACCTGTCTGCCACTTTACATTTCAATTTAAACGCTTTGCCTTAAATACTAGATCGTATTGCAGTCAGACTTCATTGAATTATCTGTTTTGTCAGTTTTTTTTTTTTTTTAGAACTTTTTATATCTAATGTGGAAAGCATTTAACTAATATATTTGCCACTAGTGGCTTGCCTTGTGGATCAGATTTTAAATAAATGGTTTTACAATTACATTTGTTGCCTGTTAATTCTATTTTTTCACACTTTTTTTTTTCTTTTGTTTCTTAACACAGAGCAAGCTGTCGCATTTTGTCAGATTAGGGGCTTCACAATGGTTTTTTCTAATTATTAGTTGTTTAAATCCATCTAGTCTGGCAGTTTGTGGTTTTAAAGCCAGTGAGGCAATGTACACCAGAATTGCAACTTTAAGTACATGTTTACAAAGCAGCCCCTTTAAACTTTGCCAGAGGCGCACTGCTGGTTTTTGTCCTGGCTGTCTATTTTATGCCCCCTGTAGTTCTCCAGTCTATAGGGGAGATGTAATCACATACATCCCTCTGCCAGTGGGTGTTTCTAGTGGCCAAGCAACATGTACTATGTACTCTGTTTAGGCTTGACAATAGGCATTGCTATGCCCAACACATCGCAGCCTCACTACCCTTGAGTGCTGTTTTCTGGGTCTTGTATGCCCTACAGGTCCCATGATTGCAACTTTAGAATAGATTACAAAAGGTACTTCCTTTCTCATTCATTGAGGGACACGGAAAGTCTTTCGTCTTCAGGTCATATTGCCACATATAGGAAGAATGGATGTTGGCAAACAGACTGTGTGGGCGAGCCCATGAAGAGTAATCTGTTTTCGTTAGCACGATTACCTGTGCCGCTCTCCCTAGCCAGACTTCTGAAGTACTGTGACTGGAATTTGCTAGACTAGATGTTGTGGGGCTAGTTTAGAAGTGACGATCAAGCACTGGGTTCCAAGTAGGTGTCCTTCCAGATTTCATTCAGGCAAAAGCCCCAGAACATTTTTCAGGTCCACAGCTGCTGGCATTGCCTCCACTCTTGCCTTGTCTCTGAAGATAGTGGGATGGTCAGGCCCAGCATTGAACCTACCTCATGAACATAGGTCTCTGAGGGCCTTTAAGTTTTCCCATTTTGTCCACAAAAGATGTTAATTCTGTGCAAATGAGCTCTAACATCTGCTGAGTAAAGTGTTGCGCAGATGCTCCATGCATTCTTTTCTGCCATACAGCATCAATGAAAACTATTACTGCTTTGCAAAGAGCCAGAAGGAATTGGGATTCCTATCGCCTGCTATCAGCTGCCTGGGTTTTGTGGGTACCTGAGGACTTTCTTTGAGGCTTACGTTGCCTTACCACCATGCGGTTGCAACATGTACAATTCTGAATAAGGGGTTGGTCATCCTGTACCATGTGCCTGCAGCTCGCATTCTACTAATGACTTTTGTTTGTTTTTTTAGCATGCCAGCTTATGTGGCTGACCTCTGAAGCCTAAAATTATGTTGCTCTGCCCACCTGCTGCAATCACATATTTAGAGTTCTCCTTGGCTCTGCTGGAGATGGCTAGCTCTTCTGCCCTCTGGGCTGAGGGTTTTAAGGTTAAAAAAAAAAAGGCACAGCTCTATCTAGTGTGTGTGTGTGTGTGTGTGTGTGTGTGTGTGTGTGTAAGATTTTTAAAACTATAACCATTGAGACTGCCTGATTATGTGTTGCCCAAGTCCTTTTTGGATGAGCTTTCCTCTGAGAAGTCAGTCTGCCATTACTCCTAAATGAAACGTGTCAAGTTTGGACTGTTGCTTCTACCAGTGCTAATCCCAGGTCATTTAGAGTCCCTGAGACCGCAAAATGCCAGGACAGTACAAATACACCCCAGATTACCCATTTTTGGAAAGTAGACAGTCCAAGGTATTTAGTAAGAGTCATGGTGCTTTTTTTTTTTTTTTGTCCACACTTTTTTGGAAAATAAACTTTAAATAAAATGAGTTTATTTTTTTTTATACAACATACCAGTACCTCCCCAAGCCTCACTGTGCCACCTGCTAGCAGTATATTTACTGTTCGTGGGCGGCAAGTTGTTAAGGATTGGTAAGCTGCAATTTTTGCCATTTTTGTAATTGGGTTTAGAGAATGCTTTTTAACCACTTCCCGGTAGGTTCTTGGGTTTCAGTGGTTATCCTGGGATGATGCCTGCACCTACAGGCATCATCCCGGTGTCATTGTTTTCAGCCGGCAATTCTCTTCAAGGCAGAATTCATCTGAGTGGCTAATTAGCCACTCGATCACTTCTGCGGATGGCGGAAGGGGGTCTCACTCCCCTTTCTCGGGCTCTCCGGTCCCAACGCGGAGGCCGATAGCGATGCGGCCGACGGCGATGGCTGCCTGGTACTGACGTTGTAACCCTGTAAACTGGGAGCTACGAGTATTCCTCACTTCCAGTTCTGCCCCTTTGTTTACCTGGCCACCGGCAGCAAGAGAAGCAGCCGATCGGACCTAGGGGCCAGAGGAGATATTTGGGGTCTAATAGACCCCAAATCTCTCCATAAAGAGGACCTGTCACGGCCCATGCTGTCACAAGGGATGTTGTTCATCCCTTGTGATAGCAACAAAGTTTGTACAAAAAAAGTGTATAAAGAAAAATTTTGTATTAAATAAATAACATAAAAATTTAAAGCGCCTCTGTCCCACCGTGCTTATGCGCAAATGTGAACGCATATGTTACTCTCGCGTGCATATGTAAACGGTGATCGCACCACATGTGTGAGGTATTGTCGTGAACGTCAGAGCGAGAGCAATAATTCGAGCACCAGATGACCTGTGCCACTCTTAATTGGTAACCTGTAAAAACGTTTAAAGCATCGCCTATGGAAAATGTTAAGTACTGTAGATGCAATTTTAAAGCGTGACATGTTGGGTATCTATTTACTCGGCATAACATCATCTTTCACATTATACAAAAAAAAAAAAAGGGCTAACCTAACAGGTTTTTTTTGTTCATGAACATATTTTTTTCCCCAAAAAATTGTGTTTGAAAAGCCGCTCAACAAATACCGTGTGACATAAATTGCAACACACACCATTTTATTTTATAGAGTCTGTGGTAAAAAAAATAGAATGTTTGGGGGTACCATCGCCAAGCATCCCAAAGCATGATGTTTTCACCTCCATGTTTGATCGTGGGAATGGTGTTCTTGGGATCATAGGCAGCATTCCTCTTCCTCCAAACACAGCGAGTTTAGTTGATGCCAAAGAGCTCAATTTTGCCTTCATCTGACCACAACACTTTCACCCAGTTCTCCTCTGAATCATTCAGATGTTCGTTAGCAAACTTCAGGCGTTCCCGCACATGTGCTTTTTTGAGCAGGGGTACCTTGCAGGATTTCAGTCCTTCATGGCGTAGTGTGTTACCAACTGTTTTCTTGGTGACTATGGTCCCAGCTGCCTTGAGATCATTGACAAGACTCTCCCATGTAGTTCTGGGCTGATTCCTCCACGGTGTGAGATCTTGCATGGAGCCCCAGGCCAAAGGAGATTGCCAGTTATTTTGTGTTTCTTCCATTTGCAAATAATTGCGCCAACTGTTTGTCACTCTCTCATCAAGCTGCTTTGCGATGGTCTTGTAGCCCATTCTAGCCTTGTGTAGGTCTACAATCTTGTCTCTGACATGTTTGGACAGCTCTTTGGTCTTGGCCATGGTGGAGAGATCGCAATCTGATTGATTTCTTCTGTGGACAGGTGTGTTCTATACAGGTAACAAGCTGAGATTAGGAGTGCTCCTAATCTGTTTGTTACCTGTATAGAAGACACCTGAGAACCAGAAATCCTGCTGATTGATAGGGGGATACAACATTTTTTTTCACTCATTAAAATGCAAATCAATTTAGAACTTTTTTTTTTTAGAAATGTGGTTTTCTGGATTTTTTTTTTTTTTTGTTATTCTGTCTCTCACTGTTAAAATAAACCTACCATTAAAATTATAGACTGATCATTTCTTTGTCAGTGGGCAAATGTACAAAATCAGCAAGGGATCAAATACTTTTTCCCCTCGCTGTATCTCACCCAGGATCTGGTACATACCATGGAAAAGGCTTCTGATCTCCCAAACATAATTCTTTTATCATAGCTAAATGAAATGGGTAGACCAAGCCTTCTAGGGGAAATGGATAGAATGGATTTGCAGACCCTATTACAGTAAATTCTGCCAACTTTCCGACCCAAGGGTCAACTCAGTAATCATCTGACATATTCATATAATTCTTTGGTGCTCTCATTTGCAGGACCATTGCTGGGATCTGGTTTTGATTTTTGAGGTCTCTTGGAGCACCATGTTTTACTCATTTTCTGTTGCTTAGCTTGCAGGTTCTTTCCCTTACCTCAGGAATTCCCCATCCTACAAATACAATATAGCAGCTAGATATTTTTATATTTAGAATTACAATAGAAGTGAACTTGAAGGAAGAGGCTCTACAACGCTCACGTAGAACTTCCGACAAATCCTCTCAACCTCCTTATGGGAGTTGTTACTTAAGTAGTCACTTCTCTTGTTCACTTATTACCACAATATCCTTCACACTGCCACTTGCATTCGACAGTCTCAGGCCATTAGCTCTCACTTCGCTGAGATATCAGGGTGTCTAATGGTGCTTTAGAACTACATGCAAAAATCAACACCACTAAATCCTTACTTCTACATTGGCAAGACCCCAGTTGGAGAGGATTACACTTATAACAATTTGTAGCCTAGGCAATTGATTTCCCTTATCTTGGCAGCTCCCTATGACTCTTGCTACCACTGCACGGGTTTGTGTCTAAAGCCTCGTACACACGTGTCGAAAATTGGCAGGGAATTTCCGTCCGACGACCGATCTGCCGATTTTCGGCTTGTTAGTATGATGCTTCCGACAACCGACTCCGACTTTTTGTCCGAAAAAAATCTGGTGTGCAGGCTATAAAATTTTTGTCTGCCGTCAAAACATGGCCGATTTTCGTGCAGTCAGTACAGATTTCGACAGAGAAAAATCTAATGAGCAAGTCTGGGCATGCTCAGAGAAGAAAGAACACAAAGAAAGCAAACCAACACATGACATCACTTCTGAAGTAGAATTTTGTCTTGTCGGGCGAGAAAATTCGTGTGCAGTCTAGGCACATTCCAACCAATAAAACACCACTGGACAAAAGACGGACGATCGGTCGGCCGATAATCATTGCGTGTGCACTAGGCTTAACCCTTGCTCCCAAAGCACAGATTCGTTACAGGATGTGTCCCACAACAGGCGCCAAGAAACAAAAATTACCACTGCAGCAGGTCACAGCCCAACTTTTGACACTAAAGGCTGTAAGGGTAAATTTCATTCAGGATCCACTTACTCACCCATCCAATCTGGGGTGCCTAAATGGGTACCCGGGAGCAGATCTTAACATACACGGTTGTTATCGAAATCTATTCCAAGCTTTATTTTTTGTTTTCAAACTTTTATATAGGAAATAATACAAGTTGACAAAAGTAGTATGGATTTTTAGCATATTTCATAAGTCATGAATACATCATCTAAAACACACTAGCTATTGTTCTAGCTTTTCTTGTGGGAAATTGTGCATTTACCTGAAATTAGTTGCGTTCACACAACATGCCAAGCTTATCATCTAGTTACATTTTTTTTTTAAGGGCATCAGTTCAAGCAGAACATAGTGCCCCATTAATAACTCAGTTCCTTGATATTGGTCGCAGATGCTGAGCAATTACCTTGCAGGAGATCAAGAAAAGGTTTTGCATAAAAAAAAAAAAATCAGGATAGAAGGACAGCTGAGCAGGTGCATGATCAGTGTTAGGAAAAACGTACAAGGACCAAGACATGGTAAATATGAACATTTATCAAGGACACAAGCTCAAGCAGAACTGAGAAAGATGCTGGGAAACAGACAAAGACTTAAAAGGACCACATCTATACCCTGGGAAGTTTAAGTAAGTAATATACAGTATCTCACAAAAGTGAGTACACCCCTTACATTTTAGTAAATATTTTATTATATCTTTTCATGTGACAACACTGAAGAAATGACCCTTTGCTACAATGTAAAGTAGTGAGTGTACAGCTTGTATGGCAGTGTAAATTTGCTGTCCCCTCAAAATAACTCAACACAGCCATTAACCGCTGCGGGCAGGCTGGCTCGGCTGCGCGAACAGACGTAGGGCTACGTCGTCTTGCGGGAGCTGACCTGGGGGCGAGCGCTCGCCCACTAGGCAGCGGGGATGCCTGGGTACAGCGTTGCACGATCGCGCAATTGCCCGTCAAAATAACACAGTGCCGAATCACAAAATAGGGCCTGGTCATTAAGGGGGTAAATCCTTCCCATCCAGAACTGGTTAATGTCTAAACCACTTGCAACAAAAGTGTACACTCCTAAGTGAATATGTCCAAATTGGGCCCAATTAGCCATTTTCCCTCCCTGGTGTCATGTGATTCGTTAGTGTTACAAGGTCTCAGGTCTCAGGTGTGAATGGGGAGCAGGTGTGTTAAATTTGGTGTTATCGCTCTCACTCTCTCATACTGGTCACTGGAAGTTGAACATGACACCTAGTGGAACACTCTGGGGATCTGAAAAAAAAATTGTTGCTCCACCTAAAGATGGCCTAGTAGTGCCAAAACCCTGAAACTGAGCAGCACAGGACCGGCGGCACCTGCGATCGCTTCCCGCTAAGAGAGAGAAGTTCTCTCTGAAATGATCACAGAGCGCCTGTGATCCTTCTATATAGGAACACACATCTCTGTGATCATTTCACAAGTCCCTCTCCCATACAGAAAACACTCCCCTAAGCTCACACTTAACCCTTTGATCACTGCTAGGTTAACCCCTTCCCTGCCAGTGTCATTATTACAGTAACTGCACATTTTTTAGGACTGATTACTGTAGTAATGTCACTGGTCCCCCAAAAGTGTAAAAAAATGTCAGGGGTTCGATGTGTCAACAGCAATGTAGCAGTCCCGCTAAAAATCGCAGATCGCCACCATTACTAATAAAAAATAAATAAAAATAACATCAATCTTTCCCCTAATTTGTAGATGCGATAACTTTTGCGCAAACCAATCAAAATACGGTTATTGCTATATTTTTTTTTTTTTTTTACCAAAAATATGTAGCAAAATACAAATTGGCCTAAAAGGATGAAATATTTTTTTTTTTACATTTTTTTTTTGGGGAATGTTATATAGCAAAATGTGAAAAATATAGCTTTTTTTTTTTTTTTTTTTTTTTTTTTTTTTCAGAATTGTCGCTCTTTTGTTTATAGTGCAAAAAATTAAATCACACAGGTGATCAAATACCACCAAAAGAAAGCACTATTTGTGGGGGAAAAAGGAAATCAATTTTATTTGGGTACAGCGTCGCACGATCGCGCAATTGCCCGTCAAAATAACGCAGTGGGGAATCACAAAAAAAGGGCCTGGTCATTAAGGGGGTAAATCCTTCCCATCCAGAACTGGTTAATGTCTAAACCACTTGCAACAAAAGTGTACACCCCTAAGTGAATATGTCCAAATTGGGCCCAATTAGCCATTTTCCCTTCCCGGTGTCATGTGACTCGTTAGTGTTACAAGGTCTCCGGTGTGAATGGGGAGCAGGTGTGTTAAATTTGGTGTTATCGCTCCCACTCTCTCATACTGGTCACTGGAAGTTCAACATGACACCTCATGGCAAAGAACTCTCTAGGGATCTGAAAAAAAAAATTGTTGCTCCACTTAAAGATGGCCTAGGAGTGCCAAAATCCTGAAACTGAGCAGCAGCACGGTGGCAAAGACCACACAGTGGTTTAACAGGACAGGTTTTACGCCGCATAGGCCTTGCCATGGTCGACCAAAAAAGTTGAGTGCACGTGCTCAGTGTCATATACAGAGGTTGTCTTTGGGAAATATGCATATTAAGTGCTACCAGCATTGCTGCAGAGGTTGAAGGGGGTAGGGAGTCAGCCTGTCAGTGCTCTTCTAAAGATGATGCACAAGAAAGCCTGCAAACAGTTTGCTGAAGACATGCAGACTAAGGACATGGATTACTGGAACTGTGGTCTGATGAGACCAAGATAAACTTATTTGGCTCAGATGGTATAAAGCGTGTGTGGCGGAAACCAGGTGAGGAGTACAAAGACAAGTGT
The DNA here is from genome assembly GCF_965119305.1 of Pelophylax lessonae. Classification (NCBI taxonomy): domain Eukaryota; kingdom Metazoa; phylum Chordata; class Amphibia; order Anura; family Ranidae; genus Pelophylax; species Pelophylax lessonae. The sequence continues at coordinate 203,680,262 of NC_138768.1, forward strand.
GTGTTGCCTACAGTCAAGCATGGTGGTGGGAGTGTCATGGTCTGGAGCTGCATGAGTGCTGCTGGCATTGGGGAGCTATAGTTCATTGAGGGAACCATGAATGCCAACACATACTGTGATATACTGAAGCAGAGCATGATCCCCTCCCTTTGGAGACTGGGCCGCAGGGCAGTATTCCAACATGATAATGACCCCTGCCTTGCTAAAGAAGCTGAGGGTAAAGGTGATAGACTGGCCAAGCATGTTTCTAAACCTAAACCCTATGGGGGCCTGCTCAAATGGAAGGTGGAAGAGCGCAAGGTCTCTAACATCCACCGGCTCCGTGATGTCGTCATGGAGGAGTGGAAGAGGACTCCAGTAGCAACCTGTGAAGCTCTGGTGAACTCCATGCCCAAGAGGGTTAAGGCAGTGCTGGAAAATAATGGTGGCCCCACAAAATATTGACACTTTGGGCCAAATTTGGACATTTCCATTTAGGGGTGTACTCATTTTTGTTGCCAGCGGTTTAGACATTAATGGCTGTGTGTTGAGTTATTTTGAGGGGACAGCAAATTTACACTGTTATACAAGCTGTAAACTCACTACTTTACATCATAGCAAAGTGTCATTTCTTCAGTGTTGTCACATGAAAAGATATAATAAAATATTTACAAAAATGTGAGGGGTGTACTCACTTTTGTGAGTTACTGTATGCATTTTTTGTTCCTGGGATTTAGATACACTTTAAAGATTTGATTCCAATTGGCTTGAATGGAAAATTCAGCTCAACAGACTGGTGTAAACAGTTTCTATTACAAATATTGTATTTTCTGAAGTCCAGGAACTTTACTGCTTTGGAAAATGTGTCTTGTGTCATGATCGCATAAAACTAGTGGCAGCATTTTTACAAGGCTGTTGTTAACATTTCAGGTCAGATAGCCTTTCAATTATGTCATCTGAGTGATAAGTTGGATACAAACTAAATTCACAGCGGGCAGCTCCACAAACTGGCAAGAGTACACCATATAACCAGATGCATAGACTATTTCCAGGTAGCAAATGATCCATACTAAATCAGCTGTCTGCAACTATTTTCATTCTCTCAATTTTGTATCTGTTGTTAGACAATTCATTCCAAGTATCATATCTTATCATGAAGATTCTTGCTGAATTTGACTCAGCTAGCATTATGCATCCCATAAATTTTGTGGCTGCAGCCCACGGATATAAAACAAGATCTACACATTAATACAGTGTATCCGGAAAGTATTCACCGCACTACACTTTTTCCACATTTTGTTATGTTACAGCCTTATTCCAAAATGGAATAAATTCATTATTTTCCTCAAAATTCCAGAAACAATACCCCATAATGGCAACGTGAAAAAAGTTCATTTGAAATCTTTGCAAATTTATTAAAAATAAAAAATGAAAAAAGTCCATGTACATAAGTTTTCACAGTCTTTACAATGACACTCAAAAGTGAGCTCAGGTGCATCCTGTTTCCACTTATCATCCTTGAGATATTTCGACAACTTGATTAGAATTTGCCTATGGTAAATTCAGTTGATTGGAATTGATTTGGAAAGACACACACCTGTCTATATAAGGTCCCACAGTTAACAGTGCATGTCAGAGCACAAGCCAAGCCATGAAGTCCATGGAATTTTGTATAGACTGCGGAGACAGGATTGTATCGAGGAACAGATCTCGATGCAAGAGAAGGGTACAGAAAATTTTCTGCAGCATTGAAGGTCCCAATGAGCACAGTGGCCTCCATCATCCATAAATAGAAGAAGTTTGGAACCACCAGGACTCTTCCTACAGCGGGCTGCCAAGCCAAATTGAGAAATTGGGGGAGAAGGGCCTTAGCCAGAGAGGTGACCAAGAACCCCGATGGTCACTCTTGCAGAGCTTCAGCGTTTGTTTGTGGAGAGAGGAGAACCTTCTAGAAGAACAACCATCTGTGCAGCACTCCACCAATCAGGGCTGTATGGTAGAGTGGCCAGACGGAAGACACTTCTCAGTAAAAGTTACATGACAGCCCGTCTTGAGTTTGCCAAAAGGCACCTGAAGGACTCTCAGACCATGAGAAACAAAATTCTCTGGAACAACGATCTAACTCTTTGGCCTGAATGGCAAGTGTCATGTCTGGAGGAAACCAGACACCGTTCATCACCTGGCCAATACCACCATCCCTACAGTGAAGCATAGTGGTGGCAGCATAATGATGTGGGGATGGTTTTCAGTGGCAGAAACTGGGAGACTAGTCAGGATTGAGGGAAAGATGAATGCAGCAATGTACAGAGACAGCCTTGATGAAAACCTGCTTCTGAGTGCTCTGAACCTCATGGGGCAAAGGTTCATCTTTCAACAGGATAACGACCCTAAGTACACAGTTAAGATAACAAAGGAGTGGCTAAGGGACAACTCTGTGAATGTCCATGAGTGGCCCAGCCAGAGCCCAGAATTGAACCAGATTAAACATCTCAGGAGAGATCTGAAAATGGCTGTGCATCGACGCTCCCCATCCAACATGATGGAGCTTGAGAGATCCTGCAAAGAAGAATGGGACAAACTCCCCAAACATGGGTGTGTCAAGCTTGTGGCATCATACTCAAAAATACTTGTGGCTTTAATTGGTGCCAAAGGTGCTTCAACAAAGTATTGAGCAAAGGCTGTGAATACTTATGTACATGGGATTTTTTTCGTTTTTTATTTTTAATTTATGTGCAAAGATTTCAAACAAACTTCTTTCACAATATCATTATGGGGGATTGTTGGCGGAAGTTTGTGGGAAATAATTTAATCCATTTTGGAATAAGGCTGTAACATAAAATGTAGAAAAAGTGAAGCACTGTGAATACTTTCCGAATGCACTGTACATGTACCATTAGAAATATATTCATACCGCTTTCTTTAGCCTTGGTATCTCTGTGCCCATAGAGTCCTACAAATTTCTATTGATAGTGGTTACTTCCTGGCTGTGGGGATTTGGCATGCCCATCCCACTGTGCAGTGCTTAGTGCCTGGTCAACCTTTTTGCTAACTGGCCGTTTTTGCTAACTCCACAGCATTGGTATGGCAGGGATATGGCAAAAGCAGATACTGACTGTGAGAAAGTATTGGCACAGGCAATATATGGGACCCTGTTGGAGTGTTGCAGTTAAGGAACCAAGTGTGTGCAGTCTCTATATCATTACTGCTTTTATATGCAGATCTTATATAATGCCTCTATATGCAGCCTAGGGTTTGCTTTAGAGAGTTGTCCTGAATATGGTAACGCACCATCCAGTCGCTGTAGGGAACAAGCAAAGTCAGTTTAAGTTAGAGAGATGGCGGGGTATGGCAGATTCTATTCAACTTTGTATAACTTAGACCTGCCAGTGATGATTTGCAAACAAGAAAAATGATACTGGAATGCTGAAATGTTTGCATATCAGACTGGTAGAGCTATGTTATCCTAAAGACAGTAAGGGCTGGTGCCAACAGGTGTTCTTAGCAAACACAGTCGACATTTAAAGTAGTATTGTAGTTTAGACATTTAAATGTAGTTGCATTTTTGTTTGAAAAGAAAATGCAGCATTTGATAAGTGTAACGCTTCCTGCGTTTCTTATATGGTGTGGATTTTCAGCCGCAGAAATAGTTCCACGTCAGTAGTCATGTAAGAGATATGCTGAGATACCATTCCCAACCTCAATGACTCATCATGTGTGGAAGGTCTTATTTCAGCCAGTAAATACACACAATTAGCAAGCTGGTTCCTAGAGTGACTTTATGTATGTGGTAACACAATGATGAAGGTTGAGGGATAGGTTGAGTGGAGGTGGTAGGTGATAGACACTTGAAGGTGAGACAGTAGCAGATGGATGCAGGAAGGTTTAGCAATGTTGTATGATAGCAGATGATAGAATAGCAGGTGGACATACAAAAGAGATCAACCCAGTGCAGAAAAGTAGCAGTAGTCTCAAGAGCTAGCAATCTAGTTATGCAGATGTGATAAACAGTCTTTACTATGCAGAGCTAGATAGTGTAAGCTTAGTATAAGTTTATAGAGAATTCCCCTGCGGGGTACTTGGCACTATTAGCGATACAGCCGAAGGGTGGTTCAGGAGAGGCGGATGATCCAGTAGCGGGATACAGGGATCAGCGCAGCGAGGTTCCGTCAGCGAAGTAAGCTTGCAAGCATGGAAGCTTCAAGCAAGGTTAGCATCCAGGTAAGGGTGTTTGAACGAACACATGTGAGTGAGAACCGGCGCTTTAAATAGCCATCTAGTCCGGCGCTGGGTGATGACAGCTCCAGTCTTAAAGGTGTATGCGCACCTTTCCAAAAGTAAATGGTGGGGCGCATACACTTGTGGAAAGTGTAATTTAGGGTACCAAAGGTACCGGAACATTACAATAAGATGCTTTTGACCTGCTTGGTCTTCAATTCAAAGACACCCCCAAAAGGACATGTTTCGTCCCACCAAGCGCAAAGCAGGTAAAAATCGGCCTTTAAACTGGTATGTACGCTATTCAATTTAAGTCAATGAGAATTTGCTATATACAAAACTCACCCAAGCTCTACTGCCATATAAGTGATGTAAAGACAGAGTGCCAGTGCTCAGGCCAACCAGTCCACTATAGATGAATCCAACCAAAAGCCGGAAACTCAGTGCTTTTTCTTAAAAGATCCTTTATTGATGCACAACAAATACAATGTCCACTGATGCTAATGCGTTTCGGCCACAGCATGCTATGAGGAAGACAGAGGCCGAAACGCATTAGCATCAATGGACATTGTATTTGCTGTTCTGCATCCATAAAGGATCTTTTAAGAAGAAGCACCGAGTTTCAGGCATTTTGTTGGATTTATCTATAATGTGAATTTGCCGACCTGGTCAAACACAAGAAAATAAGGCCTGTATAGGTGGTTCCTAAGAGATCTATTTATAAAAGATGTGATTTCCCCTTTCTGCACACCACAGGACACTGCTGGAAATACTCCAATCTGATAGAAATTATGTTTTGTTTGTAAAATCCAAAATGCAGCATGGCGCTGGTAATATCCTGCAGTATGTTCACTGCAGCAAACGTTCATGGATAGGAGAAGACCTCTGAACCTTAACATGCTTCAGGTCACATGACGATTTTTCTCCTCCTACCAGCATACTCTTTTCCCCTTATTTATTAGAATGAATGGGGTTTCGCATGCTTTAGAGTTGTGATGCAAACAAAGCAAAAACCAAGTTTATAAAACATAAAGCAATGCTTTGTAAATGTGCTGGTGGATCTTTTTTGGGGGGGGGGGGAGGGGGGGGGGGTAGCATTGTACTACTGCTTTAGAAATGGGCCCCAAAGTGTCTTCACATACAGAAGGTTATTGTGATTTCTGCAATTATTATTTATAGGGATTTTGTTAAGTTGACAGGTTTAAGCAGCACCTTTTGCTTTTACAGGAACTTTGTAAATCCACATACATTATTCATCATCTTCAGCATTCAATATTTTTGTCTATTATTTCTTAAAACAAACAGTTCCATTTACTGTACCCTGTACATTGTCTAAAAATACCGGAACAATAAAGGATCAGCAGTGCAAATATTAGGATATTATTTCCTTTTTTTATCCTCTAAATTATTCACGTAGCATATATTCTCAGGTGCTGTAATGGCCAATGAAATGTTTTATATAGTGAGGAAATAATGGTGGAATAGGCTGAAATGCATATCTACTTAGGCTACATTCACACTTGAGCGTAGCGTTTTCACGCGTTTTTACCGAAATTTTACCGCAATTTTACTGCGATTTTTACCGCGATTTACAGGTGTTTTTACAGGCGTTTTTTGTGCAGGTGTTTTTAGATTGAATAGAGACCAATGGAAAACGCCTGTAATCTGCCCGAAAAGAAGCTCATGTACTTTTTTTGAGCGTTGGGCGTTTTGCTTACAGTTTCAAAACGTTCAGATGGGAACAGGAGCCATTGAAATGAATAGGATTTGTCTTATTGGGCGTTTTGAGAGCTGATCCTAGAGCAGAAAAACTCCCCAAAAACGCCCCAAAACGCCTACATGTGAACGGAGCCAAAAAGGTGATAAAATGTAGATAGGGAATTGCCAACATTCTTTATGGAGATATAAAATCATTGTTGATTGGTCACTGTGCAGGGGGAGTGTCTGGTCGCTGAAGACCTGGACCAGTAGTCTGGCTGCATAGCAAGTAAAATACATAAGGCTTCAATAGAACTATAAGTGAATAGTACAGTTTCATAGAGGGCTTATATAAATAACTGTTTGTTTTCCAAATTGGATATGATAGAGACCACAGTCATAACATTTTATCGTATATAGGTAGTACCAAAGCAGAACTGGACTATGTGAGCAGAAGATTTGAGTTTTCCATTCCAAGTATATCACCCATTCCCGATGACCATGATATAGTTAGAGATTTCCCGATACAAATTCTCAATCGCTTATACCTTTAGATAAGACATACAGTGCTATATGTAGTTTGGCAAAGACAGATGGAAATGTCTTAACTGAACTAACCAATGGCACCCAGTAGGTCAAAGAAACACATAAGACTTATTGCTTGACAAACATAAATATTGTCTATAATCGTATATATGATGCGCGTCGGCTATTTTAAGCGCACATCACTTTTACAGTTGAGTTCTATAAATCAAAAGGTTAACTTGTGCTAATGTTACAAATATAGCTCCGTGGGAGAAGACAGATTTACGCAGAGTGATTAATGACAGCAAGAATTTCTATTAGTAAATGCTTTAGGCTGGACATGCAAACCTGAATAAAAATCCCAGCGGTAGCTGTCTTGATACCTAAAGCTAAAGTACAGTCATACTGATTAATAGCTAAGAGCTAATCATAAAACAATTAATGGTTGGGCAGACTTTATACAATAGCTGTGTTATACCTGTTTATTGGAAATTTTTTAAAAACATGCTCTTACCTCAATAATTAGACCAATGCAGAGTTTAGAGGTATGATTTTAGATCAAAATCTGCATGCAGCCATAAGTCAAACTCCAGGCAGATATAGAAGACACAAATTAATGTTTCATTATTGCATAATTATTTGTAATCCTAAATGCCAGCAGTGTAAGTACCTGCATTTAACTTGGTATCAGTATTTTACTATCCACTGTACAGCAGGGCTCATACTGAGAAAGGGCTGTTTGACTGAAGTTCATCTTTATGTTTTGAATATTTTCCTTCTCTCTTGACTGACATCATACATTTAGGGGTATTTATATTAAATTGCCAGTGGGTAACATACTGGAGAATATATTATGTTTATCACGTACGTGGTAGCAGAACCTGATATGATGAGGAAGGTTTTTCTTACACCTCTGCCTCTGGACCCCTGGTAGTGTGAACAGAAGGCACAGGAGTGCAGAGTGGCACAAGTGCCTGTGGGTCTTGCCAGTAGCAGAGCGGGTATCCATGCCAGGCGGAGAGGTCGTCCTTAGCCTTCAGTGAATCAGGCGGGCTTGTAGACACCTGAACGATGGCAGACTAAAAAGCTGGTACTGGTGACAGCGGGCAGGTGAGGCATGCACTGGTAGCAGATTGTAGAACAGCTGGCACAGCAGGATGTGTCAGAAAGCAGAGTCAAGCAAGCCGGGTCATATACTGGCAGGAGGGGTCGGGTACAGAGGAGCAGGCAGTATACTGGTCTGGGTACAAGCCGGGTCAGGAGCCAATCGGTGGAATAGAAGCAAATGGAGCAGACAGAAGCGGAGATCAACAGCAAGCCCGGGTTGGTGCAGCCGGGGTTCAGAGAGTGGTCAGACAAGCCGTCAGCAACTGGAATCAGGCAGGGAAGGCTGAAAAACAAAACAGCACTGATCCTGAGCACTGGCTGAGTTGAAAAAACCCGTTTGGCACATGCGAGTATGTACATATGCATTAGCCAGTGCCCAGTTCACAAAAGGGAACATGTTTTAGCCTCTGCATAGAAGGCCTTTCCTTACAATGTTGTATTTTCGTTTTAACACTTTGTTAAAAATTTCAGATTCAGGACCAAAGAACAGTAGCGTCTAAAACACAAGGTAGCTATAGGTCTCGCTTCCATCACAAGGAGTTTATTCCTCATTTTAGCAGAGTGAGTAGAGCCATTCACATTATATTTGTCTGCTCCTTAGCCACACCCAGTACACCCAGAAATGTGTTTTAGTTTTTTTTTTATTTAAACTTTTTACATCAAACAGAGTAAGCGAAATGTGTAATACAGATAACCAAAAGACATATATCATTTAGCATACAAGGGAGAGACTTGGCAGGAAAGGGGGCACGGGGGGGGGGGGGGGCGGTTGCAGGGTAAGAACTCGATGAGGGGAGGTGACCTCAAGGTGATGTCCTTAAGTGGGTTACAGTAACTGAAGGTGATGGCATCCGTGGACAAGTCCGAGTCCTTCACAATAGTGGTAAGAAAGCTGGACCATTTTAGGTAGAAGGACTTCCGGGAGGTGTGCGATGTAAAATCTGTGTTGAGACGGTCTATAGATGGAAGAGTGGTAAGCTCCGATTGTACTCGGGATATTGAGGGGGGCGTTGTAGAGATCCACTGTGCCAGCATTGTCCTCCTCGCCACTAGAAGACATGTGAGGATCCATAGGCGGTGTGGAGAGGCGGAGGCACCTGACCATTTTTGCAGGCGTTTGTCCCAATATCCGAAAAGGAGTAAAGGGTCTTTCGGAACACTTGGACGGGTGACATCAGCGATGAAGGACAAAAGGTGATCCCAAAACAAGGAAATCTTAGGGCAGGACCAAAACTTGTGGAACAGAGACGGTCTCTCAGCAGAGCATAAAGGACATTTACTGGCGGCAGGAGTCTCTTTGTCGGATAGAAATGGTATATGAGCGCGGTGGAATATTTTCAACTGAGTCTCTTTCCAGACCGCGTTAGGCGTGATCCCAAGAGTAGTGCGTAGACCACTGATCATATTGAGCAAAACATCTTCCCCAGGGAGGTCCTTGAGCCAGTTAGAGGCAGTAGAGGTAAACAGTGCTGGAGGACAAATCTCTAGAAGGAGCTTGTAAATTCCTGAAATATTGAAGTTCCCGGAGTCCACCAGTCTATCTATGAGAGATGACTTGAATCTGTCCCTAGGCCTTCCAGGTGTAGAAATGTGTTTTTTTAGTACAGATTCAACCTAATATTTTACAGCCATTTATTCCAAATTACATACAGTGCCTTGCGAAAGTATTCGGCCCCCTTGAACTTTGCGACCCTTTGCCACATTTCAGGCTTCAAACATAAAGATATAAAACTGTAATCTTTTGTGAAGAATCAACAACAAGTGGGACACAATCATGAAGTGGAACGAAATTTATTGGATATTTCAAACTTTTTTAACAGATAAAAAGCTGAAAAATTGGGCGTGCAAAATTATTCAGCCCCTTTACTTTCAGTGCAGCAAACTCTCTCCAGAAGTTCAGTGAGGATCTCTGAATGATCCAATGTTGACCTAAATTACTAATGATGATAAATAGAATCCACCTGTGTGTAATCAAACCTCCGTATAAATGCACCTGCACTGTGATAGTCTCAGAGGTCGGTTTAAAGCGCAGAGAGCATCATGAAGAACAAGGAGCACACCAGGCAGGTCCGAGATACTGTTGTGGAGAAGTTTAAAGCCGGATTTGGATACAAAAAGATTTTCCAAGCTTTAAACATCCCAAGGAGCACTGTGCAAGCGATAATATTGAAATGGAAGGAGTATCAGACCACTGCAAATCTACGAAGACCTGGCCGTCCCTCTAAACTTTCAGCTCATACAAGGAGAAGACTGATCAGAGATGCAGCCAAGAGGCCCATGATGATATGTATAGCACTGATTACTGTAGTAATGTCACTGTTACCCCCAAAAGTTTAAAAAATGTCAGTCAAGGGTCTGATCTGTCCGCCGCAATGTCGCAGTCCCGCAAAAAAATCGCAGATCGCCGCCATTACTCGTTAAAAAAAAAAAACAACAAAAATTACAAAAATCTTTCCCTTAGATAGTAAAAGCAATAACTTTTGCGCAAACCAATCAAAATACACTTATTGTGATTTTTTTTTACCAAACATAGGTAGTAGAAAACAAATTGGCCAAAAATTTAAAAAAATTTTGATTTTTACATTTTTTTGGGGGAATTTCATATAAAAAAATGTGAAAAATAGTTATTTTTGCTAAATTGTCGCTCTTTTTTTGATTATAGCGCATGATCAAAAAATTGCACAGGTGATCAAATACCACCAAAAGAAAGCTCTGTTTGTGGGAAAAAAAAGGACGTTAAATTGGTTTAGGTACAGCGTTGCACGACCGTGCAATTGTCCGTTAAAGTCACGCAGTGCCGAATCGCAAAATACCCCCTGGTCAGAAAGGGGATAAAATCTTCCGGGGCTTAAGTGGTTAAAGATATCCATAAAAAGTGTAGTTTAAAGTTTGCCACAAGCCACCTGGGAGACACACCAAACATGTGGAAGAAGGTGCTCTGGTCAGATGAAACCAAAATCGAACTTTTTGGCAACAATGCAAAACGTTATGTTTGGCGTAAAAGCAACACAGCTCATCACCCTGAACACACCATCCCCACTGTCAAACATGGTGGTGGCAGCATCATGGTTTGGGCCTGCTTTTCTTCAGCAGGGACAGGGAAGGTGGTTTAAATTGATGGGAAGATGGATGGAGCCAAATACAGGACCATTCTGGAAGAAACGTGTAAAACAATAAATTAATACCCGCGCTGTGATGAATAAATATTAGTGAATTATAAAATTATATATATATATCTATCTAACCTGAAGCTGCTGCTCACCAAGTAAAAAACCGGGGAAGACTAAAAGACAAATAGGCAGCGCTAGCAGGTAAAATCTATAAATAAGTGCTGAATGGTAAAAAATAAGGTATGATGTGATGAAAATTGTACTAAAAATTAAGTGCATATAATTCAATTATAAAATCATGAATGCATAAATTACTACAACGAATATGGTTAAATGTATGCACAAATCAGAAAATTCATAAAGTGCAACAAAAAAATATATAATCCAGTGTCCACAAATTTTAAATAAAGTGCAAAATGTGTTTAAGGTGCAGTCCAAATTTATATTCTTCCAAAGAAGTTTATGGTGCAAAAAAGTGCTCAAAGTCCAAATAAAGTGCCCAAGTGCTCTTCAAAGAAAGTCCCCCTGTGGGGATGCACTCACCAAATTTGGGATGTAAATGAGCCTTAAACATATATAATCTTCCGCTTAGAAAGTCGGGGCAGCCATACGGAGATTAAAGGTTTCCCTTGTCCGGATGGATGGATGGCTGCAATCCTTTACTATGGGCTCCTTATTAGCTCCTCTCCACTCTCTCCCAAATGATGTGATCAGAAAGAAGGAAAGAAGCCAAACATCGTGAAGCCCGTAATATATTTATTATAAGTTTAAAAAAGTAATGGTACTCACAAAAGTAAGGTATAGTTAGGCATTAATCGGTAAAAACAGCGATGTCCTTCTCTTCCGTGTCCGCTGCCGGCGTGCGGTTCACGGTGGTTAACAGGAAATGACGCTGTAGCGTACCACTGCCCGGAAGTGCGTCGACGCGTTTCGCCCGCCTTGTGGGCGTTATCAAAGACGAAAAGTCTTTGATAACGCCCACAAGACGGGCGAAACGCGTCGACGCACTTCCGGGCAGTGGTACGCTACAGCGTCATTTCCTGTTAACCACCGTGAACCGCACGCCGGCAGCGGACACGGAAGAGAAGGACATCGCTGTTTTTACCGATTAATGCCTAACTATACCTTACTTTTGTGAGTACCATTACTTTTTTAAACTTATAATAAATATATTACGGGCTTCACGATGTTTGGCTTCTTTCCTTCTTTCTGATCACATCATTTGGGAGAGAGTGGAGAGGAGCTAATAAGGAGCCCATAGTAAAGGATTGCAGCCATCCATCCATCCGGACAAGGGAAACCTTTAATCTCCGTATGGCTGCCCCGACTTTCTAAGCGGAAGATTATATATGTTTAAGGCTCATTTACATCCCAAATTTGGTGAGTGCATCCCCACAGGGGGACTTTCTTTGAAGAGCACTTGGGCACTTTATTTGGACTTTGAGCACTTTTTTGCACCATAAACTTCTTTGGAAGAATATAAATTTGGACTGCACCTTAAACACATTTTGCACTTTATTTAAAATTTGTGGACACTGGATTATATATTTTTTTGTTGCACTTTATGAATTTTCTGATTTGTGCATACATTTAACCATATTCGTTGTAGTAATTTATGCATTCATGATTTTATAATTGAATTATATGCACTTAATTTTTAGTACAATTTTCATCACATCATACCTTATTTTTTACCATTCAGCACTTATTTATAGATTTTACCTGCTAGCGCTGCCTATTTGTCTTTCATTCTGGAAGAAAACCTGATGGAGTCTGAAAAAGACCCGAGACTGGGACGGAGATTTGTCTTCCAACAAGACAATGATCCAAAAGATAAAGCAAAATCTACAATGGAATGGTTCACAAATAAACATATCCAGGTGTTAGAATGGCCAAGTCAAAGTCCAGACCTGAATCCAATCGAGAATCTGTGGAAAGAACTGAAAACTGCTGTTCACAAACGCTCTCCATCCAACCTCACTGAGCTCCAGCTGTTTTGCAAGGAGGAATGTGCAAAAATTTAGATGTGCAAACTGATAGAGACATACCCCAAGCGACTTACAGCTGTAATCACAGCAAAAGGTGGCCCTACAAAGTATTAATTTAAGGGGGCTGAATAATTTTGCACGCCCAATTTTTCAGTTTTTTATTTGTTAACAAAGTTTGAAATATCCAATAAATTTCGTTCCACTTCATGATTGTGTCCCACTTGTTGTTGATTCTTCACAAAAAATTATAGTTTTATATCTTTATGTTTGAAGCCTGAAATTGGCAAAAGGTCATAAAGTTCAAGGGGGCCGAATACTTTCGAAAGGCACTGTATCTTTGGCTAAACTTCCACATGTCCTTGTACATAAGCCTCTGTTGACTCCTCTAATTTTTGGGGAAAAGTACACAGTATTGGATTGGTTTTGTCACATTTTTGGGGTTGTATTCGACATGTGCAAAGAGAGATCACACAAATACTTAAAAGTATAACATTTATTAAAAGTAATGACAGATACAGATAATATTAGAAAATATAATTTCTCTATCGCTCATTGACAGACGTAGTCTTCTTGATTCTCAAGAGCTGGGTTATGTTGTCTCCGCAGGAGTAGGACTAGGCAGAATGACAAAACGTTCTGGCTCCACCCTAGGGGCAGTCCCTGAGGGTATATCCTCCCTCTCTCTGCTACAGGGAATCAGTTTTTTTCTGTCTAGTCAGGAGTAAGGACCTAAGTTCCTTGCTGGGATCTTTTGGTCCTGGCAAGACTTTTTTTCTTTAAGAAAAAGACATTTTTTAGGTAGTTTTCTCCAGTGTTTTTTTCCTGTGAGATCTTCAAGCAAAAATGCCGGACTGGGCGACACTTGTGGTCACCCCAGCCGGCCTACGAGCGCGCGCAGACCATGGCATTGCGCTTGGTCGGCCGCGACATATTCAAGTAAGTATGCGGGGCCGGGCGACGGGCTGGATGTTGAGATCCAGTGGTCACCCCGGTTTCTGCCTAAGAGCGCGTGCAGACCAGTGCGCTGAGTCGGCCGCGACGGAGTCCCAGCAAAGGGACTGACTTTGCGAGTTAAAAGCTCGCTTGGACGCCAGGTACCAGAGAGTCGAGGCGTCCACAAACCCCCACCCCGGTGGAGAGGGTATTGTGAAGAGAGGGTGCCTGTCGGTTCGGTATGGTGAGTAAACTTTCCCTTTTTTCCTCATTATGAGGCAGTATATATTATGGGCCCCTCCATATATGATCAGTATATATCTGATACTTACAAGTCCCCCTTGTAATACAGCATGTGTTTGTGGGAAGTGGACTTGGTTCAAGAGCTAACACTCTACCCAGCAGACTGTAACATTACAGCAGACAGAGGAGGTATAATCCTACCTTATGTGCAGTGTATCTCTGTAGATCCATATGTCACCTCTTAGCAGAGTGCAGGTGGATGTGCTGGGAAGACGATATCGGCGGTCCGCCGCCATTTTGCCGTAGACCGAATGCATGTATGTCCTCAGGTCACGCCGGCCGCCATGTTTTTGGAGTCCTATGTCTCTTCTATGGGGGCGGCCATGTTTTGTGAGCCCAGCTACCTTGTGGAGGGCTGGGAACGCCGGAAGGCGTACACAGGGGGCGGAGCCACGCCTTCTGCCCGGGAAAAAGCAAACAGCTCCTTCCAGTCTGTGTAAGACAGACGCTGACTGCAGTTTGTTGGAAACTGCACTGCATCGGTTGGTGAGCCTTGGGGGTCCCTCTCTCTCTCTCTCTGGGATCGAGAAGCAGGTACTCTGAGGGGCGCTATTGCGCTAGGGGGAGACACACAAAAAAAAAAAAAAAAAGAAAGAAAAAAGTTTTTTTGTTTTGCTGGCAAAGGTGTCCTGTATTAACATGGACCCTGCCACTCATGTATCTCCTCCGGATCCCCTCGAGGGGTCTGCGGGATCCTCCAGCACCCCATTGACAATTGAATCTTTGTCAGCTATTATGGAAACTTTTGTGTCCCGGGTGGAAGTGGCTTGTCAGGGACAGGGCGCAAGAAAGCGACCCCCGCCTAACCCCTTATTATCTGAAACTTCGGATTCAGACTCTGAGCCTATTTCTGCAGTTGCAGGTACTTCATCTGGTATTGGTGTCTCGGGTCCTGTCTCTTCAGACAGTGAGGAGGATGTTTCGGCATCCGCCATAGCCCGAGAGGAAGCGTTGGTAAACGCACTCATTGTATCTGTTCAAGAGACTTTAAGGTTACAGGGTATTCCATCAGAAATAGCTGAAACTGAGATCCCTTTTGGGACTAAAAAGCGCATCAAAGTGGCGAAGGTTTTTCCATTGCCCAAATGTTTTGGCAATCCAATCGAAGAAGAATGGCATCTGCCAAAACGCACTTTTAATATTTCTAAACGCATTGACAGGCGTTATCCGTTTGAGGAAACCCTTATTAAGAAATGGACAGAACCACCTGTGGTGGATTCACCAATTGCTAGATTGAATAAAGCCACGGTTATTCCTTTAGAAGACGCTCCGTCTTTTAAAGATCCAGTGGATCGCAAGATAGAAGCTATGTCTCGCACCATGTTTTCCTTGATTGGATCAGCTTTCAGACCAATAATTGCTATTGGTCTGGTTTCGCAGGCTGTAACTGAATGGACCAAGTGGTTACGCCGGGACTTAGAAGAAGTCCCTCAGGCGGTATCAGATTTGTTGGAACAAATGATACAGGGGTTACAGTTTGTATGTGATGCGGCGTTAGACGCCACTCCATTAATGGCGCGAGCATCAGTCTCAGCAGTGGTTCTCAGGCGTACACTGTGGCTAAAAGGTTGGTTAGCCGACCAAGGTTCCAAAAAAGCATTGGCTAATATCCCCTTTTCAGGAGAGCGTCTATTTGGAGCCAACTTAGATGAGATCATTAAGGATCTCACCGGTGGAAAAAGCACCTTTTTACCGCAAAATTTTAAAGGTAGAGGAACTCGTCAAAGACGAGGGCCTTCTTTTTCTGCTCACAAGAGGTTTTTTCGTCCAGCGGGTGAAAAAACTAAGTCCTCCAAAGCTCCTGCAGGAGGCGTCAGGGGTCGTTGGTCGGGCAAGCAAAAGCCCGCCCCCTCCAGACCTGAAGATAAACCATCCAAAGCCTGAAGGTGCGCCCCCACCCATAACTGGGGTGGGGGGACGTCTTCGCCGGTTCCCGGATCCATGGCTTTCCAGAATCCCGGACAAATGGGTTTGCGAAGTCATAAGGTCAGGGTACAAGATCGAGTTTCGATCTCTCCCACCGGCGCGATTCTTCCCTTCCAATATCCGACTATCCTCAGATCGTTTAGAAGATCTGCGGAGAGCAGTCACAGATCTACTACAACAAGGAGTGGTAGTCCACGTTCCTTGGACAGAACGGTTTCAAGGGTTTTATTCAAACCTGTTTACAATACCCAGGAAAGAGGGCAAAGTGCGTCCAATTCTGGACTTAAGAGCACTCAATTCTTTCGTCAACATAAGAAGATTCAGAATGGAGTCCATTCGCACGGTAGCAGCCTTCCTGCATCCAGGGGATGTCCTAGCGTCCATAGACATCAAGGACGCCTATCTTCACATTCCCATTTTCGCAGGACATCAGCGTTTTCTACGCTTTTCCGTAGAGGAGAACCACTATCAGTTTGTGGCGTTACCTTTCGGTCTCGCCACGGCTCCGCGGGTCTTCACAAAGGTGTTGGCCCCAATGTTGGCACTTCTGCGCCAAAGAGGTATATCGATTCTAGGTTACCTAGACGATCTTCTGCTTCATGCAGAGTCTCCTCAGACCTTGCTACAAAACATATAAATTACTATGATTTCTTTACAGGAATTCGGGTGGCTGGTGAACCAGCAAAAGTCATTTCTGGTTCCCACCCAGAGGCTCGAATATCTGGGTCTAATTCTAGACACAGTCAGGACGAGAGTTTTCCTTCCGGTAGGGAAACTTCGAAAGATTCAATCAGCAGTCCAGTTGTTACTGTCCAACAGCTGGTCTTCCCTTCGGACGTGCATGAGGGTTCTGGGGTTGATGGTGGCTTCATTCGAAGCAGTCCCATTTGCCCAGTCCCATACCCGAATTCTTCAGCAAGAGATTCTTCTCAGATGGAATCGGAATCCGGAATCCCTGGACAATCAGATACGATTGAGCAAACAGACCAGAGAGTCTCTGGTTTGGTGGCTTCGGTCTCCAATGCTCAGCCAGGGAAAGTCATTTCTGCCAATATATTGGACGATAGTGACCACGGATGCCAGTCTATCCGGATGGGGAGGAATTCTTGGTCAGTTATCTGTCCAGGGACTTTGGTCCCCGGAAGAATCCAGGTTACCGATAAATGTATTGGAACTGAGAGCGATCAGACTTTGTCTGATTCACTGGACCGAGCAGCTCCAGGGCAGCCCGGTTCGGATCCAGTCGGACAATGCCACGGCCGTGGCTTATGTCAATCATCAGGGGGGCACCAAGAGTGTCCGAGCGGCCAAAGAAGTGGCTTGCATTCTTCGCTGGGCGGAACGATTTGTTCCAGCAATCTCTGCGGTGTTCATTCCGGGGGTGGAGAATTGGCAGGCAGATTATCTCAGCCGTCAGACCCTGGATCAGGGGGAATGGTCCCTCCAACCAGACGTTTTCCACCAGTTGTGCCTACGGTGGGGCACCCCGGATGTGGATCTGTTGGCATCACGATTCAACAGGAAAGTTCAGAGATTCGTGGCTCGCTCCCGCGATCCTCTAGCAGAAACCGCAGACGCACTGATCGCCCCGTGGGGGCAATACCAGCTAATATATGCCTTCCCTCCTCTCGCGTTACTGCCAAGACTTCTTCGCAGGGTAGAGGAGGAAGGAATCCCAGTAATCCTGGTAGCTCCGGATTGGCCTCGTCGAGCTTGGTACGCCGACATGGTCAGACTGGTGGCGGACGTCCCATGGAGACTTCCTCTCAGGGAGGATCTACTGTCTCAGGGACCGATCTTCCATCCTGCTTTACGATCGCTGGCTTTAACGGCCTGGCTATTGAGACCCAGGTGCTGAAGGACAAAGGTTTGTCAGCTTCAGTTATTCCTACTCTAGTTGAAGCAAGGAAAGCGACTTCCAGAAAGATTTATCATCGCACATGGAAGTCCTACATTGCATGGTGTGAACCTTTGGGGTTCCGTCCTCGGTCTTATTCGATTAGTCGAATATTGGCTTTTCTGCAACAAGGGGTTGAGCAGAAACTGGCCTTGAGTACTATCAAGGGTCAGGTCTCAGCATTAGCCATCTTCTTTCAGAAGCCTTTGGCTACTCATTCCTTGGTGCGGAATTTCATCCAGGGGGTGCGACATCTGGCTCCGCCAGTGCACGCGCCGTTACCCCCCTGGGATCTTAATTTAGTGTTGTCGGTTCTTCAGAAACCTCCCTTTGAAGATATTAGGGAGATTCCTCTACCCACGTTGTCCCAGAAGGTGGCCTTCTTGGTGGCTATTACTTCTGCACGCAGGGTGTCAGAACTGGCCGCATTATCTTGTCGTTCACCATATCTGGTGGTTCATAGAGATAAGGTGGTTCTTCGTCCGAATCCATCCTTCCTACCAAAAGTGGTTTCAGAATTTCATCTGAATGAAGAAATTGTATTACCTTCCCTGTGTCCTAAGCCCAGTCATCCTCGGGAATTTGCTTTGCACTCCTTGGATGTGGTCCGGGCGATCAGGGTATACTTGAAAACGACAGACTCGTTTCGCAAGACGGATTCACTTTTTGTGATCCCAGATGGACCCAAAAAGGGGTTGCCTGCATCTGCCGCGACCATTTCCAGATGGATCAGACAGACGGTAGTGCAGGCTTATTCTATTAAGGGTCGGGAGCCCCCGTTCCCTGTTAAGGCGCACTCCACTCGGGCACTTAGTGCGTCATGGGCCTTTCGCCATCAGGCGTCAGTGGTCCAGGTGTGCAAGGCGGCTACCTGGTCGTCGGTGCATACCTTTACAAAACATTATAAAGTTGATGTAATGGCATCGTCTGATGCCTCATTTGGCCGCAAGGTTTTGCAGGCCGCAATTTGAGGAGACCAGTGGTCTACCTCGAGGGTTTTTTTCCGTTGGAAAATTTTTCTTTAGCCTCATTCTTTGTTTATAATGAGCCTTTAAAACTTCTAGTTTGGCACCGGTTGGGCCTTCTAGATTGGATTTGATTTTGTCAATCCCACCCCTCATTTGTGGCACTGCTTCTGGATGTCCCAGCTCTTGAGAATCAAGAAGACTACGTCTGTCAATGAGCGATAGAGAAAAATGGATTTTTG
Organism: Pelophylax lessonae; assembly: GCF_965119305.1. NCBI lineage: Eukaryota > Metazoa > Chordata > Amphibia > Anura > Ranidae > Pelophylax > Pelophylax lessonae. The sequence continues at coordinate 203,699,150 of NC_138768.1, forward strand.
TAAGAACTTACCGTAAAATCCTTTTCTCTTAAGCTCATTGACAGACGTAGTACCCGCCCCTCTATCATTGAGTTGGGTTGGGTTAAATTCTCTGTACTGCTTTAAACAGAACTGATTCCCTGTAGCAGAGAGAGGGAGGATATACCCTCAGGGACTGCCCCTAGGGTGGAGCCAGAACGTTTTGTCATTCTGCCTAGTCCTACTCCTGCGGAGACAACAAAACCCAGCTCTTGAGAATCAAGAAGACTACGTCTGTCAATGAGCTTAAGAGAAAAGGATTTTACGGTAAGTTCTTACAAAAATCCATTTATGCTGTATTGCCATGGAGTCCCTCCATAAAGGCGTGGCCAGGTAATCAGATCAGACGCGTGCATGTTGCATTATGCAGCTCTGGATGCGAGATTAACTTATTCCAGTTTGAGCTGCAGTATTTAGACTTGTGTATAAGGAATAGCCCCCCCCCCCCCCAAGCCAATTCTCTTTGCAACATGACCCCTCAAAGATATGGTCAGTTAACAATACATTCCTTTGGTAAAAGGTAAAGCCATGCTTATGTCTTTATATGGCCTTCTTAACCAAGATTTGGAGGCTTAAAATGCGTTAGTGAGCTACTTTATTAATAAGAAAATATAAAATATACAGTTTCCCCATCATGCTCTCTGCCTGTGTGCCAACATTAGTTGTAACACTGGTGTAACTGGTTTACTTAGTGGTACTAAAAAAACAAATTTTTGCAGACCGGAGTGTCATTAGAATGTCTTTTTTTTCTGCTCTCTGTCTTCCCCGTGGAATTTGTCCCCATTTTTGTAGGTTGCCATAAGATAGTAGGAGAGGGGAAAATCCTCTGTAACAGAGTATCTAGCTGTCCTGTTATTCAAATCTAAAAAAAAGTTTGGTGGTAGTTGGGTTTTAAATCCCCAAAAAAATCTGATTCTTGCTTTAAATCTCTTTATATAGCAACACAGAGGGTTCCTCAATCTTTCCCAATTTGCTTACTGCTTACCAGATCCATATACCCAGACCAACTATGTGGATGGCAAGACTTGCCATTCTGAAGAATAGCAGTAGAAAAAAAAGTCCATTTGTGGTGGGATTTTTTGTTATTTTGCTAGTTTGTGTTTCTGAGAGATTTCTCTTTACTTTCTTTCTCACTGACCAGGGGACAAGAAAGGAAAAGTAAGACACATGGAAACACAGCAATAGATAACTGACAGTTGAACCGTTTCCTACTTCATTAAAAAAAACCTTGCAGATGCTGAAGGGACATTGAGATGTTCCCTCTTATAACCGACCTGGATATCTAAAGGACGTCGGTGATATGGCTTATAGTGAATACATTAGGACATTTTTAATTTGCAAATATATTTTAGCATGATTCACACATTTGGCATTAGCATGCGGAATGTTCATTGTCCGAGACGTTCCTTCAAGTCCTATGTAAATGACCTTGTTATGTACTTTTCAGCGGCCATAACTACAAAGTTCCAGAATTCTGATAATGGAGCACTGTGTGTTAATCATATTGCAAAACAAATTTCACTCATCAAAAATGCTATTGTGTAGCATACAGATGAAGCCTTTTTTTTAATATAAAGGAATTTTATTATGAAGCACTTTTACAAATCTCTTACTTATAAATGTGAGTTGTTGGAGGCATCATGTATAGCCAATAAAACATACACAGCTGTTATCTGTTACTAATAGTTTAATATTTTCTGTACTTTTTCACCTAGTTATTAAGAAATTTCTTGAGGTTTTCCATAAGGTTCCATTCATACCTACAGTCAGGTCCATAAATATTGGGACATTGACACAATTCTAATCCTTTTGGCTCTATACACCACCACAATGGATTTGAAATGAAACAAACAAAATGTGCTTTAACTGCAGACTTTCAGCTTTAATTCGAGGGTATTTACATCCAAATCAGGTGAAAGGTGTAGGAATTACAACAGTTTGTATATGTGCCTCCCACTTTTTAGGGGATCAAAAGTAATGGGACAACTGGCTGCTCAGCTGTTCCATAGCCAGGTGTGTGTTATTCTCTCATTATCCCATTTACAAGGAGCAAATAAAAGGTCCAGAGTTAATTTCAAGTCTGCTATTTGCATTTGGAATCTGTTGATGTCAACTCTCAATATGAGATCCAAAGAGCTGTCACTATCAGTGAAGCAAGCCATCATTAGGCTGAAAAAACAAAACAAACCCATCAGAGAGATAGCAACATTAGGTGTGGCCAAATCAACTGTTTGGAACATCCTTAAAAAGAAAGAACGCACCGGTGAGCTCAGCAACACCAAAAGACCACGAAGACCACGGAAAAACAACTGTGGTGGATGACGAAGAATTCTTTCCCTGGTGAAGAAAACACCCTTCACAACAGTTGGCCAGACCAAGAACACTCTCCAGGAGGTAGGTGTATGTGTGTCAAAGTCAACAATCAAGAAAATACTTCACCAGAGTGAATACAGAGGGTTCACCACAAGATGTAAACCATGGATGAGCCTCAAAACAGGAAGGCCAGATTAGAGTTTGCCAAACAACATCTAAAAAAGCCTTCACAGTTCTGGAACAACATCCTATGGACAGATGAGACCAAGATCAACTTGTACCAGAGTGATGGGAAGAGAAGAGTATGAAGAAGGAAAGGAACTGCTCATGATCCAAAGCATACCAACTCATCAGTGAAGCATGGTGGTGGTATTTTCATGGCGTGGGTATGTATGGCTGCCAATGGAACTGGTTCTTTTGTATTTATTGATGATGTGACGGCTGACAAAAGCAGCAGGATGAATTCTGAAGTGTTTAGGGCAATAATATCTGCTTATATTCAGCCAAAAGCTTCAGAACTCATTGGATGTCGCTTCACAGTGCAGATGGACAATGACCCGAAGCATACTGCAAAAGCAACCAGAGAGTTTTTTAAGGGAAAGAAGTGGAATGTTATGCAATGGCCAAGTCAATCACTGACCTGAATCCGATTGAGCATGCATTTCACTTGCTGAAGACACAACTGAATGGAAAATGCCCCAAGAACAAGCAGGAACTGAAGACAGTTGCAGTAGAGGCCTGGCAGAGCATCACCAGGGATGAAACCCAGCATCTGGTGATGACTATGCGTTCCAGACTTCAGGCTGTAATTGACTGCAAAGGATTTGCAACCAAGTATTAAAAAGTGAAAAGTTTGATTTATGATTGTTAATCTGTCCCATTTCTTTTGGTCCCTTAAAAAGTGGGAGGCACATATACAAACTGTTGTAATTCCTACACCGTTCACCTGATTTGGATGTAAATACCCTCACATTAAAGCTGAAAGTCTGCAGTTAAATCACATCTTGTTTGTTTCATTTCAAATCCATTGTCGTGGTGTAAAGAGACAAAAAGATTAGAATTGTGTTGATGCCCCAATATTTATGGACCTGACTGTAGGTACACAAATCAACAGGTTCCATTAAAAATGAATGGCAACAAAATGGGCTAATGGGTGTATGGTGTCTTACCCTGCATTGTGTCATCAAGCAGTTTAAATGGCCAATGCATACAAAAAAAAATATGGAGGCTGTTGCTAATGACTTATAACAATAGTATAAAGTGATGCGCTGCTGTGAATAATGCAATAAAACCAAAACTTGCAAAAAATATACAGCTTCAATAATGATTTTACTAAAAACCTTCCACCGATGATCACACAAAAGTAAATAAATAAAGCAAACCATAAAATAAGTGCAATTTCTGTGTTATAATCTGCTGTCCTGCTGGTTTGTGACGCCGCACTCCCGGTGCTGTGAATAATGAAGTCTCCTAATGTTAGATAGTGATTCCGTCCTTCACCAAAAAAACTGTAAAACTGATGGTAAGTAAAACCTAAGCCCCAATGCTGTAAATCCAAATATTTTCCGTGATGTGCACCACCATGCAGTGATTTCAGATGGACTCGTACCTGTTATTCCCAACCCAACTGCTTAAACTCACCTTGAATATTTTGAGACTACATGGAAAAAGGTGTTATGGTCAGATTAAACTAAAACTGAATTATTTGGCCTCAACACCAAACAATATGTCTGGCAGAATTACAATACAGCTCACTTTCCAAATAACACCATTCCTACAGTAAAGCATGGAGGTGGTAATATCCTGTAATAGGGGTGTTTCTCTGAAGCAGGGACTGGAGCACTTGTCAGGATAGAAGGAAAAATGGATGGGGCAAAATACCATCAAATTCTTGAGGAAAATCTGTGTCCTCTGCCAGAAAGTTGTCAATGGGAAGAAGGTTTTCCTTCCAATATGATAATGACCCAAAGCACACTGCAACAATGACCACACAGTGGTTGAAGGTTGAAGGAGAAGAAGGTGAATGTCCTTGCATGGCCAGTCAGAGCCCAGGCTTAAACCCCATTGAAAATCTGTAGAATGACTTGCAGACTGCAGACCATAAACAGTAACCTTCAAATTTAAGGTTCCATACACACTGGCTTAAAAATCACTGGAGTTTTGTGTTTTGTCTGTAGAATACGCTCAATGATATCCTATGTGTTCATGTACATTGGGACGATTAGAGACATATTTTAAGCTCAACGTTTAGAGGCAGGAAAAAGAAAACCTTCTGGTTTGTGTTTCTGATTGAAGCTTTCTGGCAAAAAAACCCTGCAAAACTCTCCTATACTCGTCTAAACTATGTATAAAAACACTCCATATGACCTGTCGTTTTTTTAAGCCCAGTTTGCATTGAGCCTAAGTGATATTGAGCAGTTTTGCAAAGAAGAGTGTGCAAATATTGCAAAGTCTAGATGTCCAAAGTTAGTAGAGACCTATCCCAACAGACTAAAGGCTGTAATTAAAGCAAAAGGAGGACCAACAAAATACTGACACAAGGGGGGTGATCCTTTTTGCAACTCAGTGATTCTGTTTTTTACTTTCTTTCACTTGGATGCACTAGTAAATACAGCTGGAAAAAAAAAAACTGTGTCTTCATTTCAAGCTGCATTCATTTTGGAAGGAAATCATCACGCCATGGCATATGTACATCTCCTTGTACAGGTGGGTGGTCAGGAGGTGGAAAAAATGAGTCTCAGCTGTTTTCTTTTACCACCCTCCATCTGCCCATGTGAATGAACCCTAAGACCTTGTTTACACTTGCTGTTAAGGGGGGGTTGAGCTCTGTTTTTAATAACCCCCCCCCTTCCTGAGCTGCAAAGAAAGCTGTATGGGGATATACAAAAAAAAATTAAATGATCCGCCATCATGTTTGACAGGCAGTACTGCCCACTGAACCTGACCCATGTAAATAAATGGGGCTGAGCTACAACAGCATCCAATGCATGGAGTTTTGGCGCAGTGGTGCCGGATTTTACAGTGTTAGAACAGGCAGTGAGGAGGAGCCATAATATGTCCTCACTTCTTGTCAAATGTCCTCTGAAAAGCGATCCCACTCCTCAGAGGGCTGCTGCAATTGCAAACTAACCCTAAGGTTTCATTCACACCTTCATAGTTGTGAGGAAGTATGCGTGTTTTTGTGCAGCACATATAGGGCAGCCCTATTCAATGTGCTGCCCTAGGCACAAAAAATGCACAAAAGAGCCTTTTTTTAAAAATTGCACCGCACCAAAACTCATACTTTATTTCCATACATTTTAGCGCAAGCAAAAAATAATGGCAAAAATGAATGTGTGTTTTTGTACATTGCAGCAACGCATGTGATTTTGTACACATTCCTGCAACCTACAAATGTCCACCTAGTGGGAGAGAGAGGAGGCTAAGAGGGTCTGAACAAGAGAGGGCTAAGGCTTAGTTGCTCCCTTTCACCTTGTGCTCACAGTTAACACACAGGCAGCTCCCCCCCCCCTCAAGGGGTAAGAGGAAAAAGGGAAGTCTGCCCCCACTCCTCAGCAAAGCTGCACTGAGCTGAGTTCTCAGTCTCAGTTCATGCTCTCTATCTCCCCCTACAGGCTGGAGGGAGGAAAAAGGTTCCTTGTGACAGGAGTTAATTTCTGGGCCTGTTAAAACCCTGTATGCATTAAGATAAAATGCCTCCTGTGTCCCATCCTCACCCCCCCCCCCCCTTATACTTACCTTAGCCCATTCTTGATCCGGCGGCTCTCTACTCTTCTCCCCGCTCTCACATTGGCTCCCACTCCTGTCAATCAACGCCAGTAACAAGGAGCGGGGGGGGGGGGGGTTAGAGTCTTGCTGTCTGTGTCAATGTACGCAGACAGCAAAGCTCTGGAGCAAGCCCAAATGAGTGCCCCCATAGAAAACTCACTGAAGAGGAGGAGCCAGGAGCACTAGTTGGGGACCCGAAAAGAGAATGATTGGGGCTGCTCTGTGCAAAACCATTGCACAGAGCAGGTAAGTATAACACATTTGTTATTTTAAAAAAAATATATAGCCTTACAATCACTTTATGTTTCATACACTTTATGATGATACAAATCATCTCCACATACTAGCCTAAAGTTAAAACAGAACTAAAGGCAAATATTTTTTTTTTTTATTTTGGAACCAGAAGGGGGGTTATACCCCTATCAGGTTTTCTTTTTTTCCCCTTCTGTGTCCTATTTGGGAGATTTCCCTTCACTTCTTGTCCCATAGCCAAAAGAGTAAGTGAAAGGAATCCCAGAACTAGTGTCCCGATTGGAAGATTTCCTACTCTATTCCTGCTCTGGTGACAACCCCAATATTTGGGATTTTCTCTTACTTTTGGTGGTAATGCTAAACATGAAAAATTGAGAGGGGGAGTTTCCCCAAAGGGGGAACAGACAACAGTGCCGGGACAAGGTCATTCAGTGCCCAGGGTAATGTCAAAATGCCCCCCTTTCCGGGATTGGGCGTTGTGTAAGGTCTGTTGTAGTGGTTGGTGGTGTCACTGGAAGGAAAAATGTCCCAGCAGTAGTGGTGTCCCTGTGTCTGTGGTGTCACTGGAATGAAAAATGTCCCAGCAGTGGTGGTGTGCCTGTGTCTGTGGTGTCACTGGAATAAAAAATGTCCCAGCAGTGGTGGTGTCCCTGTGTCTGTGGTGTCGCTGGAAGGAAAAATGTCCCAGCAGTGGTGGTGTCCCTTTGTCTGCGGTGTCGCTGGAAGGAAAAATGTCCCAGCAGTGGTGGTGTCCCTGTGTCTGTGTGTCACTGGAAGGAAAAATGTCCCTGTGATGAGAAGTTACTGGAAGGAAAACATTCCTGCATCAGTGGTGTCACTGGAAGGAAAAATGTCCCAGCAGTGGTGGTGTCCCTTTGTCTGTGGTGTCGCTGGAAGGAAAAAATGTCAATGTGTGGACGGTATTACTGGAAGGAAAATATGCTGCTATGTTGTTGGTGTCAGTCTGAGGAGGACCGATTGGCATCTATATCAGTGGGATGAAGGAGAGGAGATGGATTCTGAGGGGTGCATTGAACTAAAGGTCTCCAGGGGGGCTTTGAGGAAGGAAGGGGGGCTGAAAGCTCTCTAAGGGCTCATTCAGACATGCAGCTATCATTGCGGATGTTTTACAGGTGTGGAGAGGGCTATATTTAGCTACCACTTCTTTTAACCCTGAAAATGCTAACCTACTGTGCCTCTACAGTGTGAAGTGCATGCCATTTCAATTTTGCCATGTGTACAACCCTGAGTGGCTGCATCTCCTTGTTCTGGTGCACAGTCAGGGCACTAAAACTGCAGCTCAACATCCTTCTTTTACCAAAGTGTGAGTGAACCCTGAGGCCTCGCTTACACTTGTGGTTGGGGGTGGCTATAAAATATGGTGGCTGAGTTGCAGTTTTTCTGTCTCCACCCCAGAGACGTAACTAGAGCCTTCAGGGCCCCGGTGCAAGAAACCATGAAGGGCCCCCTGGACCGGGCCCTTCTCTTCAAGCCTGGGGCTCTTCTCATCTGAAGCAGCCAGCAGGAGAGGGAAGGGAGCACAGTAGGGGGGGGGGGGACCAGGGGAGCACACTGGGCCCAGAGACAGCAGAACACAAGTGAACTGGATAGGAGGAGTGGTGGGGGCAGCATACAGAGGAACCAATCTCCTCAATTTTCCTCCTGCAGCTACAGGAGGAGAAAGGAGGATAGTGATTTCTCTACATGCTGCCCCCGTGCCCCTCCTATCCAGGTGTACAGGGGAGCCGCACAGGCCCTCTGGAGCATGGGGCCCGGTTGCAATTGCAACCCCTGCAACCCCTGTAGTTACGCCCCTGCTCCACCCCTTTAGGCTACAAAGGCAGCTGTATGGGGATGCAGCTGTGATGCTTTGAATCTTGAAAAATGTAACCCCCCTCCATCACGTTTGGTGGGCTGAACGTGACCCATTTAAGTACAGTCGATGTTAATGTAATCATGACAGAATGCATTAGGGACCCGTGTTAAGGCTTGATAGAGACTGTGGGTGATAAAATTTGAATTAGAAAAAAGAAAGAAAAAAAAAATCAGTTAGGTTTGGTTAACCCCTAGAGGTGGGAGTGAGCGCTCATGCATGCTTTTCTCAATGGACTGCTTTACAGGTGAGAAATGTGGAAAAGGAGTCCATGACCCTTTTCAAAAGACGTGCTGCACCAAACCACACAGTACAGTGGTTCGGTGAGTGTGAAAATGTGTGCGTTAGGGTTAGCAGATGTGTGGGGTGCCCTTAACAATTAATGGCGCTGCCGCTCGTCTACTTAGGCCAGGTTCACATACGTGCGAATAGAATGTGGGTTTCCCCGCATTCAATTCGCATGACATGCGAGTGTGCCCGGCTCGCAATGGAGCCGGTTTACACAGATCCGGTGCGGTCGCGGCCCCCATTCTAAAAGGGTCCTGTGTGTCTTTGGGTCAGGTGAGAATTCAGGCAAATATTCGGACCTGATTCGCACATGAACCAGTGAAAAGGGATGCATCGGACCCCCTGATGGGAACCGCGGTAGCACATATGTGAATCCAACCTAAAGGACAGTGTGCTTCTGTGTTTATCAAGAATGACAAAATTTGTACACTTTCCCAACATGCACAGGTGTGAACCTAGCCCTATAGTGGGTTCACACTGGTGCACTGTGGTTTTGCAGTTTACATTCCATTTTAGGTGCGCTCCCTATTCATTCTCTTGGAATGTGCATTTTCTGAAAGCACATCAAAGATGAAGCATTCAGGACTGTGATTTACTTTCATGAAAACACGTAATCTAATAGAATTCAATGGGAGCGTAGCTAAAACTGCAGGTAAACCACACATGCAATTGTGCTGCTGCCAAACCACAGCAGATCAGCGTGAACCCGCTATTAGGGTTAAGAAAAGAGTGAATAGGAGAGGAGATTGCGGTGGTAAGAGTATGTGTTAATTAGGGATCGACCGAATATCGTCAAGGCCGATATATCGGGGGCCAATATGCATTTTTCCCGATATATCGGAATTGGCTTCGGAGGTGACCGATATTGCCGATATTTCAGGAAAGTGCATGTACCAGAGTGATGCCTGCATAACCTCGGTACCGGCGTCCATAGCCGACGGTCAGCTGTCTTGTAATGACAACCAATGTGGCTGAGAAGCCGCTCGGCTGTCTTTACAAGGAGAGGGAGGGGACGCCCCCCCTCCCGCCGCCTTCCGTGGCTCGCCCGGGTCTCCCGTCCCACCGGGAGACCCGGGCAACCAGCCTGCATGACCGCCGAAGAGAAGACTCGATCAAAGCCACATTCGCCTCTGATCGGGTATCCATGTAAAAACCTGGAAATGATGTCAAGACATCACTTCCGGATATTCGGCGCCAGATTAAAAAAAATGACAGCATTCAAAACTGGCAAACTTGGCGTTTTGAATGCTTTTAAGTGCAGAGGAGACCCCCAGATCCCTCCACAAGAGTACCTATAAAATAAATAAATAAATAATAAAAATGTTTTTTTTTATGGACGAAAATATTCAGTCGATATCGATATGCGATGACCAAAATATCAGTATCGGCAAAAAAAACCGATATCAGTCGATCACTATTGTTAATCATAAGTAGAGTGATGGAGTGAAGAGAATTAGTACAGGACAGTAAAAGAGTAACGGGCAATTCATACTGCCCCTCCATGAAGTCGCAGGGCAGCTGGAGTGATTCACTGCTCCGCTCCGGCTGCTCTGCATTGCCAAATGGCTAGGGGGCAGTGTAGCGCATGATTCAGCACACCACACTGTCCCCTTTTTCTTTTAAACAAACTTTATGTGAAATTTACAAAACGTACACTACATACACTGCATTGTCGGGCAGTCCAATGCGCAGCACTGTCTGATGAAGCAGTGAGATTAAGTCCAGTGAGGTGCGATAAAATGCAGCATGTCTGCAGCACACTGCAGAACAGTGATATGCTGCATTGCAGTGTGAATGGGAAACATGGGAAACAGTTGTTTCCTGTGTGTCCCTGCAGTGACAGACGTTTTACACTGCGGTAGCTTGCTGGAGAAGAGAGTGATTAATAGCAGAGATAAGGCAGAGTTGAATGAAATGGAGGAGTCAGGGGAATCAGTATGTTTTTCGGTGAATATAAGGCACAGTCACTCCTGTCAGTGAGGCAGGAGCAGCGGCCAAAGCTCCCAGTGCGACCCCCTCTCAACACAGATTAAGACAGCACCCAGGGCAAGTGACCCTTCTGCCCACCCCTTGTCCTGGCCCTGCCTTTCACCCACCCAGCACCATGATTAATAGATTTTCCATCTGAAAATGCTAGTTTTCTGGCTAACATGCTGATCCAGTGGTTCCATTACTTTTTGAGGCACTGGACTGGAAAAGGCACGCAGAATTGAGTTTTGGCCTTCTAATCTGCATGCTTGGTCTGTTGTTCTGGGTTAGTGACTCAGAAAGTACTGAAGCCGGAGACAGCCAGGCATCTAGTAATAATAGATGGAGATCAGCAGTGGCAGCATACATATTTCTCTTATTACAGCATACCTCGAGCATTGTCTGACCTTTTGTGCTTGAATTAAAAGGAACACTTTATTTGCTTGTCATTAAAGCTTTTACTTCAATCATCCAACTGTGCAAGGAAGATTACATATTTTTTATTCCTCTGCACATAATTGCATGTTCAAAGTGAAGAGAAGGTTCATACAAGAGTACTCCTTTAGTAAATCCTTTGTTCCATTTGTCGACTGCCTAACTGGGAAAGTACATCATTACTTACCTAAATACCGGGGGTTACTGCTGCAGCTAGATGCCATCATTTTTTCCCTCACGTGCCAATTTTTCTCAAAAAAGTGGCCCAAGTGGCGGATTTGCCGCCACCGCTTGCAGTTGGTTTTTGGGCCTACCTGGTGGATCTCTGGGCACAGAGATGATTCAAACAAAGATGGCCTCCACTCATCTCTCTACCCTAGGTGGACCGGAGCGATGTCATGATGTCACTTTTTGTTTCTGGCCACATGTAAACAAGGCCATTTTTTTAAAGCAAAATATCTTATTTATTTATTTATTTTTTGTAACTTTTACTTTTAAGGGAAGAGGAGAGATTTGGGATCCATTAGACCCCAGATCTCTCCATAATGAGGACCTGTCATGCTGTATTTATGGGTTGTTTACATTCATTGAGATAGCAATAAAAGTGATCACATTTATTTTTTTTAAAGGGACAGTGTAAAATTTTAAAAAATGTAATCAAATAAATAAAAAAATAAATACACTTTTAAAGTGCCCCATCCCCACGTTCTCTTGAACATCTGAGCAAGAGCAATAATTCCAGAACTAGACCTCCTCTGTAACTCTAAACTGGTAACCTGTAGAAATTTTTAAAGCATCCCCTATGGAGATTTTATAGGTACCTTTGGTGCCATCCCATGAACACACACAATTTTAAAGCATGACATGTTAGATATCTATTTACTCGGTATAATATCATCTTTGATATTATACAAAATTGGGGTATGTATTATGTTTCATTTTTTAATTCGTTAAATTGTATTTTGTCACAAAATTGTGTTTAAAGCGGGAGTATACCTAAAAAAAAAAAAAAAACCCCTGCAAGACAAAGGCATAATGAGCTAGTATGCATCGCATACTAGCTCATTATGAAAAATTTACCTTAGAACGAAGCCCCGACACGGACCCCCGGACACTGCTGTGGGAGCTGACATGATCCCTCGGCGTCTCTTCCGGGTTCGGCGGCTCCGGCGCTGTGATTGGCCGGAGCCACGATGACGTCACTCCCGCAGAGTGGCAGAGCACAGGGATGTGATGAGCTCAGGAGTGTTGATCTGAGCTCTGAGGCCAGGAAGCTGCCCAAGCCAATCCTAGGTGGCCTTGCTGACGTGCAGTTATGAGGTGGGGTGTCCTACCTATTAATGACCCCTGGATTCTGCCCTATCTACTACTGATCTCTGTACACTGTCCTACCTACTACTGATCTCTGTACACTGTCCTACCTACTACTGATCTCTGTTCACTGTCCCCCTATTACTGACCCCTGGAATCTGCCCTACCTACTACTGATCTCTGTACACTGTCCTACCTACTACTGATCTCTGTACACTGTCCTACCTACTACTGATCTCTGTTCACTGTCCCCCTATTACTGACCCCTGGATTCTGCCCTACCTACTACTGATCTCTGTACACTGTCCTACCTACTACTGATCTCTGTACACTGTCCTACCTACTACTGATCTCTGTTCACTGTCCCCCTATTACTGACCCCTGGATTCTGCCCTACCTACTACTGATCTCTGTACACTGTCCTACCTACTACTGATCTCTTTACACTGTCCTACCTACTACTGATCTCTGTACACTGTCTTACCTACTACTGATCTCTGTACACTGTCCTACCTACTACTGATCTCTGTACACTGTCCTACCTACTACTGATTTCTGTACACTGTCTTGCCTATTACTGACCCCTGTACACTGTCCCCCTATTACTGACCCCTGAATTCTGCCCTACCTACTACTGATCTCTGTACACTGTCCTATCTACTACTGACCCCTGGACACTGCCCTACCTACTACTGATCTCTGTACACTGCCCTACCTACTACTGATCTCTGTACACTGTCCTATCTACTACTGATCTCTGTACACTGTCCTACCTACTACTGATCTCTGTACACTGTCCTATCTACTACTGATCTCTGTACACTGCCCTATCTACTACTGATCTCTGTACACTGCCCTACCTACTACTGATCTCTGTACACTGTCCTATCTACTACTGATCTCTGTACGCTGTCCTACCTACTACTAATCTCTGTACACTGTCCTACCTACTACTGATCTCTGTACACTGTCCTATCTACTACTGATCTCTGGACACTGTCCTACCTACTACTGAACCCTGGACACTGCCCTACCTACTACTGAACCCTGGACACTGCCCTACCTACTACTGACCCCTGGACACTGCCCTACCTACTACTGAACCCTGGACACTGCCCTACCTACTACTGACCCCTGGACACTGCCCTACCTACTACTGAACCCTGGACACTGCCCTACCTACTACTAATCTCTGTACGCTGTCCTATCTACTACTGACCCCTGGACACTTCTCTACCTACTACTGATCTCTGTACACTGTCCTATCTACTACTGACCCCTGGACACTGCCCTACCTACTACTGATCTCTGTACACTGTCCTATCTACTACTGACCCCTGGACACTGTCCTACCTACTACTGATCTCTGTACACTGTCCTATCTACTACTGACCCCTGGACACTTCCCTACCTACTACTGATCTCTGTACACTGTCCTATCTACTACTGACCCCTGGACACTTCCCTACCTACTACTGATCTCTGTACACTGTCCTATCTACTACTGACCCCTGGACACTTCCCTACCTACTACTGATCTCTGTACACTGTCCTACCTACTACTGATCTCTGTACACTGTCCTATCTACTACTGACCCCTGGACACTTCTCTACCTACTACTGATCTCTGTACACTGTCCTATCTACTACTGACCCCTGGACACTGTCCTACCTACTACTGATCTCTTTACACTGTCCTACCTACTACTGATCTCTGTACACTGTCCTACCTACTACTGATCTCTGTACACTTCCCTACCTACTACTGATCTCTGTTCACTGTCCTATCTACTACTGATCTCTGTACACTGCCCTATCTACTACTGATCTCTGTACACTGTCCTACCTACTACTGATCTCTGTACACTGTCCTACCTACTACTGACCCCTGGACACTGCCCTACCTACTACTGATCTCTGTACACTGTCCTACCTACTACTGATCTCTGTACACTGTCCTACCTACTACTGATCTCTGTACACTGTCCTACCGACTACTGATCTCTGTACACTGTCCTACCTACTACTGATCTCTGTACGCTGTCCTACCTACTACTGATCTCTGTACACTGTCCTATCTACTACTGACCCCTGGACACTTCCCTACCTACTACTGATCTCTGTACACTGTCCTATCTGCTACTGACCCCTGGACACTGTCCTACCTACTACTGATCTCTGTACACTGTCCTACCTACTACTGAACCCTGGACACTTCCCTACCTACTACTGATCTCTGTGCACTGTCCTATCTACTACTGACCCCTGGACACTGTCCTACCTACTACTGATCTCTGTACACTGTCCTATCTACTACTGACCCCTGGACACTGCCCTACCTACTACTAATCTCTGTACACTGCCCTACCTACTACTGAACCCTGGACACTTCCCTACCTACTACTGATCTCTGTGCACTGTCCTATCTACTACTGATCTCTGTGCACTGTCCTATCTACTACTGATCTCTGTACACTGTCCTACCTACTACTGATCTCTTTACGCTGTCCTACCTACTACTGACCCCTGGACACTTCCCTACCTACTACTGATCTATTTACACTATCCTACCTACTACTGACCACTGGACACTGCCCTACCTAATACTGACCATTAGACGCTGTCCTACCTACTACTGATCTCTGTACGCTGTCCTACCTACTACTGATCTCTGTACACTGTCCTACCGACTACTGATCTCTGTATGCTGTCCTACCTACTACTGATCTCCGTACACTGTCCTACCGACTACTGATCTCTGTATGCTGTCCTACCTACTACTGATCTCTGTACGCTGTCCTACCTACTACTGATCTCTGTACACTGTCCTATCTACTACTGACCCCTGGACACTTCCCTACCTACTACTGATCTCTGTACACTGTCCTATCTGCTACTGACCCCTGGACACTGTCCTACCTACTACTGATCTCTGTACACTGTCCTACCTACTACTGAACCCTGGACACTTCCCTACCTACTACTGATCTCTGTGCACTGTCCTATCTACTACTGATCTCTGTGCACTGTCCTATCTACTACTGATCTCTGTACACTGTCCTACCTACTACTGATCTCTTTACGCTGTCCTACCTACTACTGACCCCTGGACACTTCCCTACCTACTACTGATCTCTGTACACTGTCCTACCTACTACTGATCTATTTACACTATCCTACCTACTACTGACCACTGGACACTGCCCTACCTAATACTGACCATTAGACGCTGTCCTACCTACTACTGATCTCTGTACGCTGTCCTACCTACTACTGATCTCCGTACACTGTCCTACCGACTACTGATCTCTACTGACCCCTGGATACTGCCCTATATACTACTTACACCGGCCAGAAGTCAGAGCAGACAGCCAGGCTAGCAATAGAGCCAGGAAGGCCTGAAAGTAGTCTAGCAAATCAGCCTGAAGTACCAGATGTTCTGCCTTCATGATAAACTCCTGTATTAGTCTTGTGGGGGTGACCAATTATTCCCCAGACATAAAAAAAATTGTGAATAAAAACAAATGCTAGGTTTCTTGCTGAAGCTAACTTTTAAGGTAGGCTAAGTTTATATTTTTACAGTGACATTAATTTTATTAGATTTTTATAAGTTTTCTTCATGTTGTCCTTATATTTAATTTGGGGCTTGCTAACTTTTTTATTAAAAAAAAGGGGGGGGGGCTCTGTACCCTAGTCTTTGATCTCTTTCATGCTCTCCAGGAAGATCTCCACCTCTCAAAGTTTGCCTACCACTGCTTTAGATACAGTGCCTTGCAGAAGTATTCACCCCCAATGGGCATTTTTTGTGTTTTGTTGCTTCACAACCTGGAATTAACATGGATTGTTTGAGGATTTGCATCATTTAATTTACAGAACATGCCCACAACTTTGAAGATGTTTTTTTTTATTGTGAAGTAAACAACAATTAGGACAAAATAACAGAAAAAGTCAATATGCATAACTATTCACCCCCCTAAAGTCAATACTTTGTAGAGCCACCTTTTGCGGCAATCACAGCTCCAAGTCACTTTGGATAAATCTCTATGAACTTGCCACATCTTACCACTGGGATTTTTGCCCATTCCTCCTTGCAAAACTGCTCCAGCTCCTTCAAGTTGGATGGTTTGCGCTTGTGAACAGCAATCTTTAAGTCTGACCACAGATTTTTTATTGGATTGAGGTCTGGGCTTTGATTAGGCCATTCCAACACATTTACACGTTTCCTCTTAAACCAATCAAGTGTTGCTTTACCACTGTATTTGGGGTCATTGTCCTGCTGGAAGGTGAACCTCCATCTTAGCCTCAAATCACGCACAGAGTGGTACAGGTTTTGCTCAAGAATATCCCTGTATTTAGCACCATCCATCTTTCCATCAACTCTGACCAGTTTCCCAGTCCCAGCTGCTGAAAAACATCCTCACAGCATGATGCTGCCACCACCATGTTTCACTTTTGGGATGGTGTTCTTTGGGTGATGGGATGCGACGTGTTGTGTTTGCGCCAGACATAGCATTTTCTTTGATAGCCAAAAAGTTCAATTTTAGTCTCATCAGATCAGAGCACCTTCCTCCATACATTTTGGGAGTCTCCCACATGCCTTTTTCGCAAACTCAAAATGAGCCATTTTGTTTTTTGCTGAAAGTAATGGCTTTCTTCTGGCCACTCTGCCATAAAGCCCAACTCTATGGAGCGTACGGCTTATTGTCATCCAATGTACAGATACTCCAGTCTCTGCTGTGGAACTCTGCCGCTCCTCCAGGGTTACCTTAGGTCTCTGTGCTGCCTCTCTGATTAATGCCCTCCTTGCCTGGTCCGTGAGTTTTGGTGGGCGGCCGTCTCTTGGCAGGTTTGCTGTTGTGCCATGCTCTTTCCATTTGGTGATAGATTTAATGGTGCTCCTGGGGATCATCAAAGATTTGGATATTTTTTTTATAACCTAACCCTGACTTTTACTTCTCAACAACATTGTCCCTTATGTAACCAATGTGAAGGCGCTCAGTCCTACATAAAGTGGGAAGGCTAAAAAATGCACTTCATCACCTTATAAACTTATTATTTACAAGTAGACCTTTTTATTTTTTATATTAAGGTATATACCAGCTATTTATTTATATCAGCGCCTCTTACACTTGTCACTTATAAACATTGTCCCTTACTTGTTTGGAGAGTTCCTTGGTCTTCATGGCAGTGTTTGGTTAGTGGTGCCTCGTGCTTAGGTGTTACAGCCTCTGGGGCCTTTTAAAAAAGGTGTGTATATGTAATGACAGATCATGTGACACTTAAGCCCCGTACACACGCGTCGATAATTGGCCGTGAATTTTCGGCCAACGTCCGATTGGCCGATTTTCAGCTTGTTAGTATGATGCTTCCGACAACCAACTCTGACTTTTCGGCCGAAAAAAATCTGGTGTGTAGGCTATAAAATTTTTGTTGGCCGTCAACACAACAGCCGATTTTCCGTCAGTCGGTACAGATTTCGGCAGACAAAAATCTGATGAGCAAGACTGGGCATGCTCAGAGAAGAAAAAACACACGGAAAGTAAACCAGCACATGACATCACTTCTGAAATAGATTTTTGTTGGCCGTGAAAATTTGTGTGCAGTCTAGGCACATTCCAACCAACAAAACACCATTCTGCACAAAAGTCGAACGATCGGTCGGCCGATAATCGTTGCGTGTGTACGAGGCATAAGATTGCACACAGGTGGACATCATTTCACTAATTATGTAACTTCTGAAGGTAATTGGTTGCACCAGAGCTTTTTATGGGCTTCATAACAAAGGGGGTGAATACATACGCACATGCCAATTTTCTGTTTTCTATTTCTAAAAAATAGTTTTATGTACGGTATATATTTTTCTCATTTCACTTCATCAACTTAGACTATTGTGTTCTGATCCATCACATAAAATTCAGATTAACAAAACATTGAACTTAAGGCTGTAATGTAACAAAATAGGTAAATTGTCAAGGGGTTGAATACTTTTGCAAGGCACTGTAAATATGAACTATAACTGATAACCTTTACTTTTGAACTTTTACAGACCCATAAAACTAAAAATAAAAAATACCAGAGAAATAAAATAGGTAAAATGTTGCCCAGCTGTCCACCTATGAGAGACTATACCTCAATCTGATATTTTGGGCAACCCTCCAAAAGTAAAATAATGCCATTTACAAAGAACTGTTCATCCTCCTGAAATGTTTCTTGACCAAGTGCCAGGAACATATAACCTTAGCATCTCGATTATATGTAATGTTCACCATCTTAAGAAATGACTTTCCCAGCATTACACAAGTATCATTTTTCTAAACAAAACTTCAGTTATTTCTCTGAAATCAGGCAAGCTTAAATAGTTATTAAAGAAGCGGTGATAAAAATATTTTATAGGTCAATTTGAATGGTCTCGGTTGGAGAACAAATGATAATGTTCACGGTTCCAAGGTAAACTTTAGGGGACACTGGCTGCTTTTAAAGTTTCCAGCTGGAATGATCTTGTCAACGGATGGGCAAACTGGCAGATTTGAGCAGATCTTTATTATGGTTCAAAGTTACCAATGAAATTGTTGCTAAAAGATACTGTAGATAGTATATTGCTAAGTGAACCTTAACCACTTAAGCCCCGGAGGATTTGGCTGCTGAAAGACCAGGGGGTATTTTGCGATTCGGCACTGCGTGACTTTAACGGACAATTGCGCTGTCGTGCGACGCTGTACCTAAACGAATTTGACGTCCTTTTTTTCCCACAAACAGAGCTTTCTTTTAGTGGTATTTGATCACCTGTGCAATTTTTTGATCATGCGCTATAAACAAAAAAAGAGCGTCAATTTTGCAAAAATAACAATATTTTTCAAATTTTTTTATATGAAATTCCCCAAAAAAATGTAAAAATCTATTTTTTTTAACATTTTCGGCCAATTTGTTTTATGCTACATATGTTTGATAAAAAAAAAAAAAAATCGCAAAAAGCGTATTTTGATTGGTTTGCTCAAAAGTTATTGCGTTTACTAACAAAGGGAAAGATTTTTGTCATTTTTGTTGTTTTTTTTTAACGCGTAATGGCGGCGATCTGCGATTTTTTTTGCGGTACTGCGACATTGCGGCTGACAGAACGGACCCGTGACTGACATTTTTGACACTTTTGGGGTTACCAGTGACATTTCTACAGTAATCAGTGCTATACATATGCACTGTTACTGTAAAATTACACTGACAGTTAAGGGGTTAACTTTATTTGAGAGGGAGGGGCTGTGTGTGTCCCTAGGGGCGTGATTCTAACTGTGATTGGCTGTGGCTTGAGCTGTAGGAACAATGATCAACGGTCCTACATAGTAGAACCGTGTGATCATTGTTTCTACACAGGGGAGAATGACAGGCGGCTTGTTTACACAGCCTGCCTGCCTTTCTCCCTCTCCCCCGGCGATCTCTGAGTGACCGGCGGACATCGGGTCCGCCGGTCACACACGCGGGGGGGCCCGTGACCGCGCGGGAGCGCGCTACCAGCGGTGCTCGCTCCCCAGAGCCTCACAGGCTAGTGACGTACCGATACGTCACTCTGCCTGTGAGGGGCTGACCGCCGCAGTACTTGCGGCGGTCGGCAAGCGGTTAAAGTTAACAATAGCTATGTATAAAAAAGTTAAAGAATGTTACCCCAACATTTTATATTTGTATGTGTCTGTTGTACCATATACTTGTGTTGAAAAATGGCCCCTTCCTGTTCCAACATGACTGCACACCAGTGCACAAAGCAAGGTCCATAGACATGGATGAGCAAGTTTGGGGTGGAGGAACTTGACTGGTCTGCAAGTAGTTCTGACCTCAACCCGGTAGAACACCTTTGGGATGAATCAGAGCGGAGACTGCGAGCCAGACCTTCTCGTCCAACATTAGTGCCTGATCTCACAAATGCGCTTCTGGAAAAATGGTTAAACATTCCCATAGACACACTTCTAAACCTTGTGGACAGTCTTCCCAGAAGAGTTTTAGCTGTTATAACTGCAAAGGGTGGGCCAACTCAATATTGAACCCTACGGACTAAGACTGGCGTCCCAATACTTTTGACAATATAGTGAATATATGTATATATATATATATATATATATATATATATATATATAGATACGGTATATACTCACTGGCCACTTTACTAGGTACACCTGTTCAATTGTTTGGTAACACAAATTGCTAATCAGCCAATCACACGGCAGCAACTCAATGCATTTAGGCATCTATATGTGGTGAAGATGACTTCCTGAAGTTTACGCCGAGCACCAGAACGGAAAAGAAAGAGGATTTAAGTGACTTTGAACATGGTATGGTTGTTGGTGCCAGATGGGCCAGTCTGGGTATTTCATAAACTGCTGATCTATAAACTGCTGATCTACTGGGATTTTCACGCACAACCAGCTCTAGGATATACAGAGAATGGTTAGAAAAAGAGAAAATATCCAGTGAGCGGCAGTTGTGTGGATGTAAATGCTTTGTTGATGTCAGAGATCAGAGGAAAATTGGCAAATACAGTTCTATAGGTAAAAGGGATCCAACGCGGTACTAGCAAGGTGTACCTAATAAAGTGGCCGGTGAGTGTATATCCTTTTTCTTTCTATTTTAAACGTAATGGTTCACATACACTTTAGGTGAAATATTCTGCTATATATCCACTTCAGCTCCGGAAGATTTACCCCCTTCATGACCAGGCCATATTTTACTTTTTGGCACTGCGTTATTTTACTAGAAAATTGCACTGCCATGATTCACTGTACACAGATAAAATTTATATTATTTTTTCACACAAATCGCAAAGCTTTTATTTTGTGATATTTGATCACCACTTTTTTTTTTTTTTTTCTTTTTGTGCTATAAACGAAAAAAAAGACAGAAAATTAAAAAACAAACAAACAAAAAAACCCAAAAAAACAATATTTTTTACTTTTTGCTATTAAACATATCCGATAAAAAATGTAAAAATCGAATTTCTTCATAAATGTAGGCCAATATGTATTGTGCTACATATTTTTGGTAAATAAAATCCCAATATGCATATATTGATTTTCTTTTTGTTGAAAATGTAATCTTTATTTTGCATAAAAGATATACAAAAAACAATACTTTTGTCGGGGTACATTCTCCCCTGTACTGCGACGCAGCGCATAAATACACTACATTACAATACATTTCCGGTCATACTAATAAATACATTCAATCACATCCATTCATTCTGCGGTATGATGCCTGATGTGTTGTGTGGAGTAAGGATACCCCGTGCCATCACATCATGCATGACGCCGCAATACCCCTAAAGCATGAACCTGAAAAATACGTTATCTATACGTTGCATTCCTTAAACGATATCAAATAATAAACATTTCAATAAAGCAACAGGTGTGATGGGGGGTGGGAGAGGGGGAATGAAATCACAGGCCCGAAGCTTTATTGAATGGACAAAGACACACAAGGGAGAGTGGGGGAAGGGGAAATCTTCAGACCTCCTCTTCCTCCATGAGATCCATCAGGTTATAGTCTCTGAGCAGACTGTGGATCAGTCTGCGACAGTCCTCAATGGACATCCTCTCCCTTTGGTGGATAAGGCGCTTTCTGGCGCACCATAAAGCGTCCTTAAAGCAACACAACACCCGCCAGGCGTTGTCAATGTCCTCTTGGGAAAAAGTCCCATGAAAAAGTCCGTTCAGCACACCGAAGTGTGTGATTGCAGTCTGTGGGACAAAGTCTCTAAGTTCAGGTTCCAAGGCCCTCAACAGGCTCTGTGCAAAGGAGCATTCCCAGAAAACGTGAAAAGACGTTTCCTCATGGATGATGCAAAAGGGGCAGTGCCTGATTGGTTTACGTGAACATTATAGCGCCTACAAACTATGGTATAAATACTTGAATCATTTTTTTTTTAAATACTAATAATGGGGGAGATCAGTGACTTATAGTGGGACTGTGATAGTATGGCAGACAGTATGACACTTTGTGGGAACCAGTGACACTAATACAGTGATCTGTGCTAAAAATATAAACTGTCACTGTACTTATGACACTGGCTGGAAAGGGGTTAACATCTAGGATGATCATAGGGTTAAATGTGTGCTTAACAGTGCTTGGTGTGTTTATTGTGAGGTGCTTTTACTATGGGATGTGCCAGTTTGTATTCCCTGCTTCAAAGGGAAACAAAACCCAGCACATCCCCACTGACAGGACAGAGTTCTGTCCTGTCTTCCTCCTAGCCGATCAGTGAGTGCTGGTGAGCGGGTATGCAACACTATATGACATTTTTACAAAAAAAAATTCACACAAATGGAGCTTTCTTTTCGTAGTATTTAATTATCTCTGTGTTTTTTATTTTTTGCTAAATAAATGAAAAAAGACCAAAAATTTTGAAAAAACAAAACAGTTTTTCTTAGCTTCTGTTATCAAATTTTGCAAACATAATTTTTCTCCTTCACTGATGTGCACTGATGACGCTGCACTGATGGGCACTGATAGGCAGCTCTGATGGGTGTTGAAAGCTGGCACTAATGGGCACTGATAAGGCAGCACTAATGAGGCATCCAGGTTGGCACTGATAAGGAGGCACTGATGAGGCTGCACTGACATTCCGCACTGATAGGCGGCACTGACAGGCACTGGTATGCAGCACTAATAGGCAGCACTAAAGGGAACTGATTCTGTTATCAAAATTTGCAAACATGTAATTTTTCTCCCTCACTGATGTGCACTGACGAAGCTGCACTGATGGGCACTGATAAGCCGCACTGATGGGCACTAATAGTCGGCACTGATGGAGGCAATGGTAGGCGGCACTGATGAGCACTGATTGGCAGCACTGATGGGCACTGATTGGCAGCACTGATAGGCAGCACTGATGGACAGTGTTGGGGCTGCACTGATCATCAGGACACTGATGATCAGTGCCCTGATTATCAGTGTAGATATCACCTTTCACACTTGCCGGTTACAGGCTCTGCCTCTCCTCACGCTGTTTGGCAGCACTGATCGACAGCACTGATGGGCACTGTTGGGGTTGCACTAATAATCAGAACATTGATGATCAGTCCCCTGATTATCAGTGTAGATGTCCCTTTTCACACTTACCAGTTACAGGCTGGCTCTGCCTCTCATCGAAATGCTGATCTTGCCGGTCAAGTATGTTTACATTGTGATCGGCTGTGATTGGAAAAATCTGATCATGTGGTAAAGGGCTGCTGTGATTGGCCCTTTACACCACTCTGTAAGTAGCTGTGTCCAAAGGACGCAGCAACCAGAGTGCGCCAGGTTCATGCTGCAGCAGATGCGCGGTTCTGGGAGGAACGTCAGTAGATGCCCAGCCAGAATTGGACAACTGGTTGGCAAATTGTTAAGGCACGAGATATAGCACAGTGCTCTTCCCATGCCTATTGTCCCTTTCTATCCTGTGCAATACCTGGCTGATCCTGCCTGTTCCTGTCTTCCCCTCTGTTAGCTGACCACGTTTATCAAGGCTGCTGAACTCTGATGGTCAGTTTTCGCGCCTCCATCATCTAGCTATCTCTTCAAAGACTCTTAAAGTCTGTGTGAGAGCCGATCTCCTCCCCACCCCTACCCTCTCCTCCTGCTGAGATAGAGCAATGCTAATCCCCTGGAGCTACTCCTCCCCTCCTTTTTGTTAACTAGTTCCCACCAAGGCCAATTCTGATATTTCTCTCCTACAATACTGTAGTGTATTAACACGGACCAGGCTGTACAGGTTGCTTCTTTATTCACTGAACATCACGCATGCAACTAAACTTCAGCCACACCCAGCTCCCAGACATATACATAATTGTAACATTTTGCAGACAGCAACTTAACCCGTTGCTTACCATACTACATTCCCTCCTCTCTTTGAATAAAACATAACATGCACAAAGTATTAATAAGATTAACAAAATGCATGGATGAACAACTAGAAATTTAAACTATAAACTCCTGACTATACACATAGTCCTTAAGGTAGGCCGGTGGATTAGTTGCTCGTTTTTCTCTTGGCCATTCCGATGTGGATGGTTGTGGATTGAAGTCTGGATCACTGGCAGTATCATCACTACTCTTTGCCTGTTCGCCGTCTTCCGATACTTGACCTTCTGACTCAATAAATTTCTTCACAAATGAGGAATTACGCACTTTTGTGTGTCCATCTAAATCCTCTAAAACCACTTGAGTACCTCTTTTCTCCTTTACAACATAAGGCTCAGGTTCAAAGGACGGAGCCAGTTTGTTAAACCGATCATTTTGAAGCAACACCTTATCACCCTGTTGAAGGCCACTAGGTTGACACTGGCGGCGGTGGTTTGCATACTGTTCAGCCCGGATCTTCCTTTCCTCATCAATATGCCGAAAAGGTTTCTGACTTGTAGGAGGACCCCCAATGTCTGGCAATTTTGTCCTGAATTTGCGACCACAAAGAAGTTCCGCAGGACTAACTCCAGTGACAGTATGCGGAGTTGTGCGATAAGCCAAAAGAAAACGCCACAGTTCCTTTTTCCAGTCTCTTCTCTCTAAATGAGCAATCCGCAAAGCTTTCAGCAAGGTCCGATTCTGGCGTTCCACTTCCCCGTTAGCCTGTGGCCAGTATGGAGTTGTACGATGATATTCAATAGCATTTGATTTCAGATAATCCTGAAATACCTGAGAAGTAAATTGGGCACCATTATCACTCACAATCCGTTTAGGCAACCCATGAGACACAAAAATGCTCTCCAACCCCTCAATTACAGTTGATGATGTAGCTTTAGTGAGAACTACCACCTCTTGCCACCTTGAATAATAGTCCACAACAACTAAAAGATGGTGTCCAGATGGAATGTCACACAGATCAATGGCTAAATCTTCCCATGGTCCCTCAGGTAGAACAGTGTGAGTTACTGGTTCTGGTTTAGGTTTGCTGCCCACCAACTGACATGCTCGACATGAAGAAACCAAATGTTCCACATCCTTGTCAATTCCTGGCCACCAGACTTTCTCACGTAATCTTTGTTTGGTGCGTACAATGCCTTGATGGCCCTCATGGGCTAAATGTAATGTGCGTTTCCGTAAGTCTTTAGGCATCACAATACGATTGCCACGTAAAACTAGTTGTCCTGCAATACTCAGCTCTTGTTTGATTCTGTGATAGCTTGGGTCACAATCCACCCAAACCCCCTGTCTTACACATTTTCTCAACCGAGCAATTTCCGGATCCACAGATGACAATTCTTCAACCTCCCGCGGTGTCAATGCCTGAGGCATGGCGTTAGTAGCCACAAAACGAATGTACTCTTCTGCTAGGTTATGAACAGGTGCTGAAGACTGAGGCAATCTGGAAAGTGTATCTGCCGCATTAGTCGGTCCAGGTCTGTACCGCACTGTAAATCGATACGGTAACAATCTGAGAACCCATCTTTCAATTCTGGCAGATGGTTTTGAGCGTGGCGAATATATCACTTCCAGAGGCTTGTGGTCTGTGATGATTTCAAAATCAAGGCCGTAGAGATAGGTGTGAAATAACGTCTCTCTACATCTGTAAGGGATCTGCTTGAATACTGAATAGGCCTGTAATCGCCTGTGCATTGTCTCTGAACCAAGATGGCGCCCAACCCCACAGGGCTAACATCAACAATAACTTGGGTGTGTGCAGTAGGATTGAAATAAGCCAAAGTTGTGGCGCAAGTCAGCCGTCTCTTAAGTTCATCAAATGCACCTTGTTCCAAAAGGCCCCACTTCCAAGGGACTGCTTTGCGAGTCAACAATCTCAAAGGTTCACTGACAGTCACCATATCTGGAATAAACTTGGCACAGTAATTCACTAGCCCAAGAAAACTGCGTACTTCTGCAGGGTTTTCAGGATTTCTGGCATCAGACACAGCTTTAATTTTACAGTCCTCCGGACCAATGCCCCTGTCAGACAGCACATGGCCCATAAAAGTCATTTTATTCATTTGAAATGTGCACTTCTTCTCATTTAATGTTAACCCTTTCTCCTTCAAGCGATTTAGCACTGCACGGAGACGTTCATCGTGCTCCTGTGTGTTTGTTCCCCACACAATTATATCATCAGAAATGTTATGCGTGCCTTCACAACCATGTAGCACCTGCTGAATCACATGTTGATAGGCCTCCGGTGCTGACGATACGCCAAACATCAACCTCTTGTATCTAAAAAGACCTTTATGGCTTGCAAATGTAGTGATGACTCTAGATGCTGGGGTCAATTCAATCTGATGATAACCCCATTTCAAATCCAGTTCACTGAAGACACTTGCCCCATTCATTGCATGTAGAACATCTTCAATAGTGGGAATTGGATGTCTCTCTCTCTGCACAGCTTGGTTAGCACATCTCATGTCCACACAAATCCGAATATCTGTGCTCTTTGGTACAACAACTAACGGCGATACCCACGGAGTGGGTCCTTCTACAGGTTCAATAATGTCAAGGTCTAGCAGCTCTGCCAGTTTGTGCTCAACAGGTGATCTCAGGCTATAAGGAAGTCTGCGTACTGGCTGTGCAATAGGCTTTACATGTGGATCAATGTGAAGCTCCAACTGAAAATCCTTTAATTTTCCAAACCCAGAGAAGCAATCTTTAAATTCCTCTTTCAATGCAGAAATAGCAGGAGACACCATATTCACTCTTGCGCTGCCTACATCACGGCCAATCTTTAACACCCCTAGTGCCATTGCGGTTTGACGACCAAGCAGAGGTGACCCTGTGCCATCTACAACATAGAATTCGGTCTGCAATGGAGGACCAGTCTCATGTGTTTGAACAGAGGTATAACATTTGCCTTTAAGTTGTAGTGGTGTACTGGAGCCATAAGTATAAATCTGTTTAGTGGTGTTACACAATTTAAGGTGATTTTCTCTGCCATTAAGACTGTGCCAAGAAGCTAAGTCCATAACATTGCATGTAGCTCCAGAGTCAATCAACACTGACACATCTGTATTTCCAATCTTAATGGTTAATGTCCCAGCTTGCAGAGAACACAGGGAGAATATAAATTCACAGTCAGTAGCACTCTCTTTATCCTCAGCTATAACATTTACTTGTGCTGATGGTCCTTTGGTTTTGTTATCTCTGGGTGTACTTCTACACACAGCTGCAAAATGACCTGTCTTTCCACAAGCATAGCACATTTTATTCTGTACCACAGTGCAGTCCTGACTTGTGTGTCCCTCTCTGCCACATTTACTGCAGGTTACATGTAAAGTCCTCTTTGGAAAACTCTCTTTCCTACTCCAGATATTGCTATTATTATAGGTAGGTTTGGAGACTGTATTGACAGATGCGGTGTCCTTGGTTTCAATATGCAGAGCCTGGAGCTCAGACAGTTCAATGGCTCTTGCAATCTCCTGCAGACTAGTAAGTGTGAGACTAGGTTCTCTCAATAATCTCCTCCTGAGGTGCACAGATGTGCATTTCTCTATGACCTGATCTCTGATTATCTCTTCAGTTACAGTCCCAAAATCACACGACTTTGCCAGATATTTCAGCCTAGTCACATAACTGTCTGTGGTTTCTCCCGGCTCTTGCACAGCCTGTCTAAACTTATATCTTTCATAGGGAATATTTTTCTTTGGCTCAAAGTACTCACTCAGTCTATTCATAGCTGTCTCATAGTCTGAATCTTCCCCTGTTGCTCCCAGGGTTTCAAAAATGTCCTGAACTTGAGGTCCAGCTAGATGCAGCAGCATGGCTCTCTTCTGAGCAGGTGCAGTCACTCCTGTGGCTATAACATAGAGCTGAAATCCCTTCTTCCACTTGTCCCAGCGCTGTGAGAGACTAGTGTGGTCTCCAGACACATCAAACGGTCCGATAGCCGGTAAATCCAAAAAGCTAGCCATCCTCGTCGCCAAAATGTAGTGTATTAACACGGACCAGGCTGTACAGGTTGCTTCTTTATTCACTGAACATCACGCATGCAACTAAACTTCAGCCACACCCAGCTCCCAGACATATACATAATTGTAACATTTTGCAGACAGCAACTTAACCCGTTGCTTACCATACTACAAATACATGTAAAAATCTGTATTTTTTGCTAGAAAATTACTTAGAACCCCTAAATAGGGATGGGCCGAACACCCCCCTGTTCAGTTCGCACCAGAACATCTCGAACAGGGAAAAAGTTCTAGCGAACATGCGAACTCTATTAAAGTCTATGGGACACGAACATGAAAAAAATCAAAAGTCCTCATTTTAAAGGCTTATATGCAAGTTATTGCCACATGGGGGACATGTATCAATGCAAAAAACATTTTTTAAAAGAATCGTTTTTAAAGGAGCAGTGATTTTAATGATGCTTGAAGTGAAACAATAAAAATGGAGTCCTCCCAGTCCATACCAGACCCTTCAGTCCTGGTATGGATTTTAACCACTTCAATACAGTGCACTTTCACCCCCTTCCTGCCCAGGCCAATTTTCAGCTTTCAGTGCTCTCACACTTTGAATGACAATTGCGCGGTCATGCTACACTGTACCCATATGACATTTTTTCACACAAATAGAGCTTTCTTTTGATGGTATTCAATCACCGCTAAGTTTTTTATTTCTTACAAAAAAAAAAAAGACAGAAAATTTTGAAAAAAAATTTTGAGTAAATTTTTCTCCTTCACTGATGTGCACTGATGAGGCGGCTTTGAGGGGCACTGATAGGCTGCACTGATGAGCACTGATGATGTGGCACTTATGGGCACTGATGAAGTGGTACTTATGGGCACTGATGAGGTGGCACTGATAGGCACTGCTAGGTGGCACTGATAG
This sequence comes from Pelophylax lessonae, assembly GCF_965119305.1. Lineage (NCBI taxonomy): Eukaryota > Metazoa > Chordata > Amphibia > Anura > Ranidae > Pelophylax > Pelophylax lessonae. The sequence goes on from NC_138768.1 coordinate 203,728,137, forward strand.
GCGGCACTGATGGGCACTGAGAGGTGGCACTGATGGGCACTGATCGGCACTGACGGGCGGCACTGATGAGCACTGACGGACACTAATGGGCAGCACCATCAGTGCCCACAATCAGTACCAATAGTGCTGCCAGTCAGTGCCAACCAGTGCCTAGATGAGCAGGCACTGATGGGCACTGACTGGCAGCACTATGGGCACTGATGGTGGGCACTGATTGGCAATTTATTTCACTTTTGTGTAATCAGGGCACTGATGATCAGTGCCCTGATTACTTGTCTTTGTCTCCCCTGTGAGGAGGAGCCGCTGATCGATGGACACAGCCAATCACATGGGTAAAGAGTCATGTCATTGACTCTTTACCGAGATCGGGGTCGCACCGTGTCCTAGCAACACGGCGTGGCCACGATTGCCACTCTGCACGCCCCCACGGGCGTGCGAGAGAGGAAGTTCTGGTGCGCTGTCATATGACAGGGTCCCAGAACAATGGATGCACCGCTCCGCCGTCATTTGACGGTGGGCGGGTAAGAAGTGGTGAAGGGGAAACCCACGCCAAAATTTAAAAATAAAACGACGTAGGATCTCCCCCAAAATCCATACTAGACCCTTATCCGAACATACAGCCTAGCAGGTCAGGAAAGGGGGGGGGCGCGAGTGAGTGCCCCCCCTCCTGAACCATATCAGGTCACATGCTCTCAACATGAGGGTGTGGGTGCTTTGGAGCAGGGTGGGGCTCTGCCCCCCCACCCCAAAGCACCTTGTTCCCATTTTGATGGGGACAAGAGCCTCTTCCCGACAACCCTGGGCTGTGGTTGTCGGGGTCTGTGAGTAGGGGGCCCCAAGATCCCACCCCCCTCTATGTGTATGGGTTTCGGGTATATCGTACCCCTACCCATTCACCAAAAAAGTGTCAAAAACTAAAAACCACAGGAAACAGTTTTTGACAAATCCTTTATTAAAAAATTAAAATTAAAAAAAATTGTGTCCCTCGATGTAAATTCATTGTCAATCACGACGCCCGCTGGACCCAAAAAAAATAAAAAATAAAAAACGCTTCCGCCTCTTGGGCCCGGCGGGCAACATGATTGAAGATGGATTTTGGTAAATGGGTAGGGCTGTGTACCCGATACCCATTCACATGGGGGGGGGGGCGGCGGGATCTGGGGGCCCCACTTATAAGGGTAAGGGTCTGGTATGGATTTTGGGGGGGGGGGACCCCACGCCCATTTTTTTAAAATCCTGTCATAGGGTTCCCCTTAACCACCTAAATACAGGGCAATTTCACCCCCTTCCTGCCTAGACCAATTTCCAGCTTTCAGTGCTCATTGGTATCTATTGAAAATACTGGTCAGCCTGACATGGCACTACCCACTGTCTTTAACATTAGCGTATACAGGAAATCTTGGTCAGCTTGGCATGGCACTGCTCCCGAACCATCAGTGACAGGGGCACCAAACTTGGGGAGCACCGAGAGGGGACCCATGACTACAACATATCTATACATTTTAAAAGTGGAGTATGCCTGTACACTACACTGACTGCACTAAACTGACTGAACTCACTATCTACTAACTACCTGCCTAATCTCTATTGTAACACACTATACATGGCTGCCGTGTAAGCAGCAGCCTTATACTGTGTGGGGCGTGGGCTTAGCCCCTGAGCCATGATTGGCCAAAGACACTATGCCTTTGGCCAATCATGACTCTCACAGTACATTGTACTGTGATTGGCCAAAGCATGCAGATCAGGTGCAAGCTTTGGCCAATCATCAGCAAACAATGCACTGCAAGAGCGCAGTGCATTATGGGGCACTCATCGGTGGGTGAACTTTCCGTCGAGCGCCCCATTTGTTTGGGTGTTCAGCGAACGCACGAACAGCTGATGTTCAGATTGAACATGGCAAAACATGGCACGCTTTAAAATTGCGTATGCTTGTGGATCGGCGCAAAAGTACAAAAGAACTAAAAATCTCTAAAAGTGACGATTTAAAAGCCTTTACAGGTTACAATTTTAGTATTACAGAGGAGACCTGGTGCTATATATATATTGCTCTCACTCTGACGTTCGCAGCGATACCTCACATCTGTGGTGCGATCACCTTTTACATATATGTGTGCAGGACTTGCGTATGCATTCGTGTTTACATGCAAGCACTGGAGAAGGAGGCACTTTAATTTTTTTTATTTATTATAATATTCACATTTTTTTTCTCTGCCTCTAACTTTTAATTTTGATCAACTTTATTGCTTTCACAAGGCATGAACAAACTACCAACTGATCCTTTCTGCAATTGACTGACCGATCCTTTCTTTGACCAATCCTTCCATCAATCGTTCGACCAATCCTTCTTTACTTCGATCCTTCCTGTGATCGACTGACTGATCCTTCCTGTTATTGACCGATTGATCCTTCCTGCGATTGACTGACCAATCCTACCTGCAATTGACCGACCAATCCTTCCTATGATCGATTGATCTTACCTTCGGTGCTTCCTTCGATCATCCAATCATTCCTGCAATGGATTGACTGATCCTTCCTGCAATTAATCGAAAGATCCTTCCTGCCATTGATTAACCAATCCTTCCTTACTTTGATCCTTCCTGCCATTAATTGACTGATCCTTCCTGCCATTAATCAATAAATCATTTCTACAATTGATCGACCAATCCTTCCCTACTTTGATCAACCAACCGATCCTTCCTGTGATTGACCAACAAATCCTTCCTGCGATTAATCCTTCCTGTGATCAATCGACTGATGATTCCTGCGATCGATTGACCGATACTTCCTGCGATTGCTCAATCCTTCCTTCAATCAACTAATCCTTTCATAATTTTTTGATCGATCAATGCTTTCTGTGATCAATCCTCCAATGCTTCCTGCAATTGATTGACCGATCCTTTCTGTAAACTATCGACCGTTCCTGCGATCGTTCAACCGTTCCTTGCTGCAATCGAGTGACTTATCCTTCCTTGGATCAGTTGATCCTTCCTTGTTTTAAATGATCCTTCTTTGATCCTTCCTTCATTATTTTTGTGGTAATCATTTTTTGCAATGTTATTTATCATTTTCCATATAGTATAATACCTGGTTGATCCTGCCTGTTCCTGTCAGTATACAGACTTACCATTATCTTGCTCTCTCTGCAGCATCTGTATCCCCCTCTCTCCCCCTTCCTTCCTGTCATTTCCATGGTCTCCCCGTCCCTGCCCTCCTCTCCTGAAACTGAAATTAAACCAGCAGAGGAATGTGCCCCTCCAATGGAGTCTCTCTGCTAGGAAGTGTAAGACCCCAGAAAACCATGTGACACAGAAGCTCTGCCGAGAAAAGGGGTTTAGCCCAGGTTTAGGCTCCATGTACACGGGACGTTGTTAAAAGTCCCTTTGAATGCTGGAATTTTTAGGACGTTTGAAACGTCAGTTCGGTCGCGTTTGTACCCGCGTTTAGCGGGCGTTTCGCGGCGTTTGCATTTAGAAGCGTTCCTAGAGGTCAAAAAAATTATTCCCCTTTAAAATGGAAAAACGTGAACGCTAAACGCGGTTCATCGCGTTCAGACGCGTTCGGACGCGTTTGTGCGTTTGAAACGCTGGGAAACACACGTTCGAACGCAAATAATTGCGTTCTAAAAAAAAAGTCCCTGAACGCAACTGCCTGCAAATGACTGTAAACGACCTGGTGTACATGGACAGATAAGATAAAATGTAGATGGGTTCAGGGGCTTCTGAAAAAAACGCCCAACTGCTCCTAAACGGCCATTTCCAGCGTCCCGTGTACATGGAGCCTTACACTGCTCCGACATGAAAGTCGCATTACTTCCGATTGGACTTTGCCCTGAACTTCGTCAGAACTTGATCCCACCTGTGTCTTTTTACATACGGCATTTAAGTCATATCAAATTTGGACCAAAATAGTGCAGGAACATTTTCTAAAGTCAGAGCAAATTGTGTCAGACTAGTTAAGGACGGCTCTTATAGGGAAACCTTGAATTTGACATGTCATGCGACTTGTACTCTCACAAGTCGGATCCCATATCACACCAGTGTGAACTGGGCCTTAGAGATTATTTTGCAAAAAAAAAAACACAGCCATTACTATTGACACATGAGAGAACCTATCATGGGAGTTTATTGCGGAGACTTTACAGCCACTTTAAAAAGTCAGAGCAGTGGCTGTCCAATCTTTTTGCCCCTCTACCTTACTTCAAAGGGAGGGTTCCACAGAGGTTCTAAAAGACACAGGATGTCTGAAAGAATACATTTTCTGACACACTCCACTTCTCGTAGGGGAATTCAAGTCTTTGCAACAGTATTTTGGTGGTATAACCTCCTTAAAAGGGCTTGTGCTAAATTCAATAAAGTGTTACAACAGTTTTGGTAATTTTGACCACACCTTAACAAGATTCAGGTAGTATTTATTTCAACACTGACAGCAGTTGCAAAATGACAGATGCTAACGTGTTTCGGCTTAAAGCCTTCCTCATAGCATAGACATATACAATAAAATCAAACTTACAGTGGGGATCGAAAGTTTGGGCACCCCAGGTAAAAATTTGTATTAACGTGCATAAAGAAGCCAAGGAAAGATGGAAAAATCTCCAAAAGGCATCAAATTACAGATTAGACATTCTTATAATATATCAACGAAAGTTAGATTTTATTTCCATCATTGACACTTTCAAAATTACAGAAAACAAAAAATGGCATCTGCAAAAGTTTGGGCACCCTGCAGAATGTATAGCATGCACTGCCCCCCTTTGCAAGGCTGAGACCTGCCAGTGTCATGGATTGTTCTCAATCATCATCTGGGAAGACCAGGTGATGTCAATCTCAAAGGTTTTAAATGCCCAGACTCATCTGACCTTGTCCCAACAATCAGCACCATGGGATCTTCTAAGCAGTTGTCTAGAAAACTGAAACTGAAAATAGTTGACGCTCACAAAGCTGGAGAAGGCTATAAGAAGATAGCAAAGTATTTTCAGATGTCAATATCCTCTGTTCGAAATGTAAATTAAGAAATGGCAGTCATCAGGAACAGTGGAAGTCAAAGCAAGATCTGGAAGACAAAGAAAAATATCAGACAGAACAGCTTGCAGGATTGTGAGAAAAACAATTCAAAATCCACGTTTGACTGCACAATCCCGCCAGAAAGATCTGGCAGACACTGGAGTCTTGGTACACTATTCCACTATAAAGAGATACTTGTACAAATATGGTCTTCATGGAAGAGTCATCAGAAGAAAACCTCTTCTACGTCCTTACCACAAAAATCAGCGTTTGAACTTTGCAAATGAACATATAGACAAGCCTGATGCATTTTTGGCCGGAATGAGCAAAGGTACGTTTGGAGAAGAAGGGGCACAGATTTTAATGAAAAGAACCTCTGTCCAACTGTTAAGCATGGGGGTGGATCAATCATGCTTTGGGGTTGTATTGCAGCCAGTGGCACAGGGAACATCTCACGAGTAGAAGGAAAAATTGATTCAATAAAATTTCAGCAAATTTTGGATGGTAACTTGATGCCATCTGTGAAAAAGCTGAAGTTAAAGAGAGGATGGCTTCTACAAATAGATAATGATCCTAAACACACCTCGAAATCCACGGGGGATTACATCAAGAGGCGTAAACTGAAGGTTTTGCCATGACCTTCACAATCTCCTGACCTCAACATAATTGAAAATCTATGGATAGACCTTAAAAGAGCAGTGCGTGACAGACAGCCCAGAAATCTCAAAGAACTGGAAGACTTTAGTAAGGAAGAATGGGCAAATATACCTCAAACAAGAATTGAAAGACTCTTGGCTGGCTACAAAAAGCGTTTACAAGCTGTGATACTTGCCAAAGGGGGCAGTACAAGATATTAACTCTGCAGGGTGCCCACACTTTTGCAGATGCCATTTTTTTGTTTTCTGTTATTTTGAAAGTGTAAATGATGGAAATAAAATCTAACTTTTGTTGAGATATTATAAGAATGTCTAATCTGTAATTTGATGCCTTTTGGAGATTTTTCCATCTTTCCTTGGCTTCTTTATGCACATTAATACAAATTTTTACCTGGGGTGCCCAAACTTTCGATCCCCACTGTATATAGTAACAAACTGCTCCTAAAACTAGGAGCAGTACATACTTAATTACAATTAAGATCAATACAATACACCAGGGAGAGATGTGCGATTAGGTCAGGCTTCAACAGAAAAGGATACATAATGAGAAAATAAACCTTAACCCCATATATACTGCACATTAATTTCAGCAAAAGGTTAATGTCCATTCTATTATTCATTCCACTGGGTACTAAGCTTGTGTATCCACCACACCTCACGTTGGAGTAAGATGCGGTGTGTGTCACCTCTTATAACTGGTCTTCCAACCTGTTCCAAACCAAAAAAGGAATTAAGGTTACCCCCATGAATTTCCTTGAAACATTTGGACACATTTGAGATATTCTTTGTATTAACATTCAATGCATCATCGAAGTGTTCAGATATTCTTACCCTCAAGTTTTGAATGGTACATCCAACGTACTGCAATTGACAGGTGCTACACTATACTATAACATAAATGACCATTTTATAATTACAGTTTATGTAGTTCCTGAGAGAAAGAGACCCTCTTGTAGAAAAGGAGGTGACCCTTTTACTTTTTTTTTATGTCCTACACATTGTTTACATGTGGAAAAACTACATGTATATGATCCTACTGTCCTCAGCCATGTATGAGATGTCTGGGGACAGTGGGAACCAAAAAGAAACGGAGACAACATGGCCCCTATAGTAGGAGCTCTCCTGCTAGACAGCCCTGTTGCAGAATATTGTAAAGTGTTTTATCCACATATAAAATAGGAAGGCAACATTTCATAATTTTCACTATTTGATCATATTGTACTGAATATGTGGTTACAAAATGCATGCCTTTTCTATTTTTACAAGGGGGCTGTTTCCCACCTCCAAGGACAGAGGTAATCAAGGCATTCTGATCTCTCTCATTGGCTGACTGTTTGCCTCTATTTATCAATTCTTCACTATAATTCCATTCTTTCAGACTGCTCAATATAATAACTGTAGTAGGGATCCACCACCAAATTACTAAGCCTCGTACACGCTACTAGCTGGATGAGAAAAAAACTGACAACTGTGGTCAGAGCCTCTGTACTAACAATCTGATGTTAGTACAGCAATCTCCCTGACTGTACTGTTGTGTTCTGAGAGGGGGGCGCCCCCCGCCAGAACACTCCGGTCAGCGCTTTCAGCCATTGGCTGAGACCAATGATCGGGAGCCAGTCAGCAGACCTTTATTGGCCATGATCCTTAGCAGAAACTTCTGTCGGACCAGTGGCCGCACACACAGGCCAAATGTCGGCCGGTTTCTATTGAACCAGCTAATGCTGGCCGATACAGCCTAGTACATACTAGTAGTGTGTACTAGGCTTTACGATAACCCCAGTGAACTTTGTAGCATGTGCAAATAAAATTATATAAAACCAGAGATGACCAAACTTTATTGGTAGAAAATGTGATCCGTCAGTCATACCAGACAATTTATGGTGTATACATTGACCATCATGAACCATACACATACTGTATGTAATCTCCAAATATCTTTGCATGACTTTGAGAAGAATAGTTGTATGAGAATGGAACATTGTTCCTGTACAATAAGAAGAGCAGATTTAGAGCACACTGTGTTGCTTCATTTACTGTAAACAGTGTGACATATGCTTATAGTCTTATAATAGCCTACCCGTTAAGAACTCATTAAAAGGACATTTTCAGCGGCCCCAAATAACACACGGCAAAAATGAAAACAAAATAAATGAGTCCCGATACTGAGATCATGGAAAGATAAGTAAAAAAGATTATCTACCATAACACCACAACACTTTTTTTAATAGGAAGGTGAATGCACTATTTAACTTTTTTCATGTTATAATTATGTATGAATTGAAAGACCCACACTATATTAACCTATGCTGTTGGGTCCCGTTCCCACACTGCATGGGTTAAAAGTTTGGTTGTCTAGGGGGCAAAAAATAATTTTGTGATATTATTTGCACTAATATTCAAATTGAATAGGGAAAGATGCATTCCTCTATATGCAGCTGCCCCATCCCTCTCCTATCCAGCACACACACTTGGGCACTCACCTTCTTCCCGCCGAGGCTCCGTCCCTTCTTCCCGCAGCGGCTCTGCCACCTTATTCCCACCGCGGCTCCGCCCCCCCGCTAGCAGCGCGGACTGAAGGAGCTGCCACTGCAGCTGCCTTCACACTGCGATACGGGATCTGTCAGAACACGCCGGGCAGGACACCGGTTGACACCCCCCAGTGCGTGGCACCCGGGGTGGGCCGCCCCCCCCCGTTGGTACGCCACTGGATATATTTATCACCATTTATGATCTACACCGTTCATCTTTTGGGAGATCAATTTCACCATTTTTTACACAAGTGATTTATGGACTTTGGAATTTATATATTTTATATTTATTTATTTTCCTTAGTTTGATGTGAATATATATTTTCTTTCACCTTATGTTCATATGTGTATTTTTACACTATATCATTTATTTAATATTAGCGCACCAGACCACCTATCACCATCTGCAACAATAGCCAAGTCATTTTAGTGAACGCAGCTTCCCACAATCCATCTTTATCTTGCATTAACCACTTGCATACCGGGCCAATTCTGACACTTCTCTCATATATGTAGAAATCTGTGTTTTGTGGCTATAAAATTACTTAGAACCCCCAAACATAACATATTTTCGTTTAGCAGAGGTTCTAGAGAACAAAATAGCGATCATTGCAATTTGTTATGTCCTGCATTTACACAGCGATTTTTCAAACGCAAGTTTTTTTTAAAAAAAAAAATACACTTTAATGTAATAAATAACCCAATTTTTTTGGTAATACAATTTTAAAATATGAAAGATGATGTTACGCCGAATAAATAGATACCCAACATGTCATGCTTTAAAACCCCTCCTGCTGCTTCTAAAAGTAAACCAGTAGCAAATCCGCCTGTTCGGACCACTCTTATTGGTTAGAGAATTGCCGGCTGAAAAAAACTATACCGGACTTATACCATATTGCTGGAGCCATAATCCCTGGTATTCCACCTCCTACTAAGGACGCCTTTTGACTTTGGGCCAGTAAGGATGTATAGCTAAAGTCTCTCTGGTACTTTGTGTCCTATTGGTTACCTCTGGTGGGTGAAAGCTGAACGGAACTCGCTAGATCAGAATAGGGATCCTGTGTGGAATAGCAGCAGCACTTTGTCTCTGTTTATGTTCCTTCCTTGCCAGCTAAACACCGGGCTACATGCAGATATTTCCTTGAGAGCATTTTCACTGTTTGTACTTTTTGTTATTCACTTTTATTCATCCACAAGCTTGTCCTAAACTAGTGGCATAGCGTTAGGGGTCACAGGGGTCACAATTGCCACTCAGCCACATTCCATTTTACACCTGGATGGAAGGGGCGGCATATACAAGATCTGATCCCCTCCATTTCTTCCTGCAGCTGCTGTAAGCCAGCTTCTGTGTGTTCCTTTTTACCCCCCCACAGTGCTACTGGCTTCCTTTCTGTCTTCTCCCTCCGGCTGCTGTAGGGGGTGTTTCAGGATGGAGAGCGGGGGAAGAGGCCAGTAAATAAGTAACTTAACAGACCCTTCCTTTTCTCAATGAACTCAGTGAGTGATCAGTGAGTAATTGCTCCTGTGTCCATTCATAACTAAAGCATAGTTTACTAAGCTTTAAGTTGTGAATGAATGAGAAGTTCTGTACAGCTGTTCCTGTTCATTCATTCTGTCCTGCGGAGGCTGCAGAGATGGAGATTGCCGACTGTCTATTTAGACCCCCCATATTTCACAAAAGCCCCCCAACAGGCCTGCTAAAAAAAAAAATGTAAGAAATAACAAAAAAATAAAACCGTAAAAAAGAAAAGAAATGGTAAAAAATAATAATAATAAAAAAAAAAACTACTGACACCGTCCACTGCGTCCTCTACTTTACTGATTGACACTGTCTAGTAAATAAAAACTACTGAGACCAAACTCTGCTCTACTGACTGACACTGTCCACTACTTTACTGACACCATCCACTGCTCTACTGAGACTGTCCACTGCCCTACTGACTGAAGTGACATTTGTTTTATTCTATTTTAACGTTTTCCTTACTATTTAGTTTAGACCTTGCTTGTTAATTAAAGAAATAAAAAGGTGCTCCACACCCTGGTGATCTTTGATCTCTTTCATGTTGTTTAAATAGATCTCCACCTTTCGATGGGTGCCTACATATGTCAAAATGTAGACAGTTTCTCCAAATCATTTTAATTACCCTCTCAGTATATAAATAAAGATCCAAAATAATTATTTAGCCACTTGGAGCATCTTGGCGAGTGGTGGAAGTATCTTGGCACGAGTTGGGAGTAATGGGTGATTGTGGGGGAGGTCCCCGATCAATTTTCGCATTGGAGCCCACAAGCTTTAAGCTACACCTCTGTCCTGATCATATTGCAGGCAACGTTCCCTTTAAGGTGCGCGCCTGCACGGACGCGCAGTGTCATTGAAGGTCCCGCGCAAGCACAGATTCAGACGTGGCGGCCGGGGAGCAAAGCGTGCTCCCCGAGAGCACTCCCATTGTGTGACAATAGCGAATGAAAATTCGCTATTGTCACACGGATCCTGCTCCTGGCCAATCAGGGAGTGGGTCCTCTCACTTCCTGATTGGCCGAAAGGCCAACCCCATGCCATTGGTCGAGGAGGAGGTGCCGGGAGGACTGAGGAGACGCGGGAAGCCGGGGACTGAACTGAAGAGAAGCTGCCGTGACCGTGAGGTAAGTGCACGGACGGGAGGAGGACGGGAGGAGACGCGGGGAGTCGGGACTGAAGAGAAGCTGCCGTCAGGTAAGTGCACTGGTCTCACGGGGGGAACGCTGGCATCTCTGCATTGAAAGGTGGCACACTGGCATCTCTACATGGAAAGGTGGCACACTGGCATCTCTACATTGAAAGGTGGCATGCTGGCATCTCTACATTGATTGGGGGCAATGCTGTGGCACTCTGCATTGATTGGGGGCAATGCTGTGGGCACTCTGCATTGATTGGGGGCAATGCTGTGGGCACTCTGCATTGATTGGGGACAATGCTGTGGGTACTCTGCATTGATTGGGGACAATGCTGTGGGCACTCTGCATTGATTGGGGGCACGCTGGTCACTCTGCATTGACGTCCCCCCCCCACAGCGGGCCACAGAAAAATGATCAAACGTTGACCGGTCCGCGGCGGATAAAAAGGTTGGGGAGCACTGCGCTCAGAAATTTTTTTATTTGCTCAGCACAGTAAAAAATTAGAGGGAACATTGATTGCAGGGTAAGCTTATCATGTGGGCAAGCATCAAGTGCTCTAATAAGCATCTTTATTTCTTCCCCTATAGCTCACAATTCCATCATTTCTGAAGTACATTTCTTATAGCTCCACATGTAGTTGTCTTTTATTGGTTTAGTCTGGTATAGCTTTCCAATGAAAGGATAAGTCCAGGCAAAACTTAACTAACGCTAAACCTGCTCTTTTCCACATTCTAAACCTAATCTATCTAATCCTGTAAAGCAAATATCGCTGTACTTACCTTTTTTGCACCCGATCCCTTTGGGTCTCCTGGCAGTGCTGTATCCTGGCCTAGGCCAACAAGGCCCAGGCCTAGGGCGGCACTTTGCAGAGGGGCAGCAAAAAAAATGTGTCATTATTTGTATAATGACTATGGACTTCCTATTTATTATAAAAATAAGTGAAAAAATCCTATAATTACAATTAGTGGCAGCAAACACAAGTCCAAATATCTTAAAAGAGTAATCTTACTAAACCCGTGACATAAGGCAGCACTAATGGGCACTGATAAGGCTGCACTGGTTGCCACTGATGGGGCTGCACTGGTGACCACTGATGAGGCCACACTGATATGCTGCACTGACGGGCAGTAAAGAGGCGGCACTGATGAGGCTGAACGTATGGGAACTGATGAAGCTATGCTGATGGGCACTGAGACTGTGGTTGTGGTCTGTGGTTTACAGATGACAGGGTGGGTCATAAACAGGAAGGGGTGTGGCCTTTACAGGAAGGGGTGGGCCATATTTAATTTAGAGGGTGCACAAGTTTAGTCAGGCCTAGGGCAGCACAAAACCTAAATACACCACTGTCTCCTGGGACGGAAGCTGTGTGCAGGAGAGGACTGACTAGGGCTGTGAAATGAATGGGAAGTGACGTCACCTATAGACTTACTATGGGGCTTCTGTTGTCAAGTGCCTCTCCTGCACCTGCCGCCACGCTAAAGCCGTCGCTGACAGCTCAGCGTGGGACCGGACCAGATCGGGTGTAGAAAAGGTAAATAAAGTGATTTTTGCTTTACAGGGTTAGATAGATTAGGTTTAGAATGTGCCACAGAGCAGGTTTAGCATTAATTAGGTTTTGCCTGGACTTATCCTTTAAAATGGAATAAAAATGGGATAAAATTATCTAATCTTAAAACTACTCCCACCCCCTTCTAACACCTATACTAACTACCCTATAGAGGAAAGATGTATGTACTTACTGAAGGAATGTGGAGCATGCTACTCCATTTTTTATAGAATAATTGCTAATTGTCTGAACTTAATTTCAGACAATCTATGATACATGTAGCATGCAGTTAACATATTATGGCGTGTTGAAATTATGCTATCTGTTTCCTATAGATGTTTTTGTCTTTAGTTCCTCTTTTCTTGCTATGATCTCAGAATTGTATTAGTTTTCTTGATTAACCAATAGAATCTACTGATTAAGTTTTTCTCCGTATAAGGAGCATTTCCTATAGCTTGGAGCTTCAAAACGAACTGATCAGTTTATACCCCCTTATAAGGAATTTACCCTAGGCCACCCCTCTTTTTCAATGCATGTATAAATACTTATGAATGCAATAAACGGATGAGAAAACCTTTGAACCATATGCTGACTAGATCGATTTATTCCAGTGGCAAAGGTTTCTCCCGGAGACTCCGCCCTTGCACAGAACCAACTTGACTTAAGTGGTCAGGGACTACTAAGAAGTGGGGTTGAGCCAACCACTTTCACTTACCTATATGCTGGTCATATGATCGGCTGCTTTCTGTCAGCTTGCAGCAGCTTCAGGTGGAAGGAGGGAAATTGTACAACTGATGGCCAATGGTAAGTCTAAGGGTGACATCGCTGCTCAGGCATTCCATCTGTTGTGAGAGCGGTCTCTGCTCTCTCCTGTAGCCAGTGCTGGCTGAGACAGGGGACATCACATGACAAGACAGGATTGGCCTGAGACTAGGTAAGTATTTGCATCTTTCTTGTACAGGGTAGTTAGTATATAGTAGGTGTTAGAAAGGGGGTGGGCAGTTTTAAGATTAGATAGCTTTATCTTGGAATTCTACTTTAAATTTAGTTTACGGCTAAGATTTTCTCTCTCATGTACTTGCTGTACTGTAGCTCTTCCCATGTTTCCTATACAGGAATTGTGCTCCGGCTTTTGGGAAGCTTAGTTCAGCAGTTGTTGTAATAACACCAAGAGGTGCTTCTATTAAGAGTTTGCAGTTGCGTCAAGCGGGGTTGGTCAGTGAAGACAGCATGTTACTGAAAAAAACAACCTACACCATAATCCCCCCTCCACCAAATGATTTGGGCCAGAGCACAAGGCAAGATCCATAAAGACGTGGATGAGCGAGTTTGAGGTGGAGGAACCTGACTGGCCTGCACAGAGTCCCGACCTCGACCCGATAGAACACCTTTGGGATGAATTTGAGCGCAGACTGCAAGCCAGACCTTCTCTCCAACATCAGTGCCTGACCTCACAAATGCACTTCTGAAAGAATGGTCAAACATTCTCATAGACACACTCCTAAACCTTGTGGAAAGTCTTCCCAGAAGAGTTGAAGCTGTTATATCTGCAAAGGGTGAGCCAACCTACAGATTAAGACTGGGATGCCATTAAAGTTCATGTGTGTGTGTGTAAAGGCATGTGTCCCAATACCTTTGGTAATCTAGTGTGTGTGTATATATATATATATATATATATATATATATATACACACCGTGGGGATCGAAAGTTTGGGCACCCCAGGTAAAAATTTGTATTAATGTGCATAAAGAAGCCAAGGAAAGATGGAAAAATCTCCAAAAGGCATCAAATTGCAGATTAGACATTCTTATAATATGTTGAAGAATGAGGTGTGCAAAAAAAAAATGAATCTCCAGCAGCAACCCGAAACTTTAACCTTGATAAAGTAAACGTGTGATGTGCAAAAAATGGATGCGCTAGATGTGAACAATGTGTGTTGAACCAAAAGGGAAAACACAATGAACAAAATACCTAATATATAAATATACACAGATATTATAAATGGTGCACAATGTGAACATAAACGTGCTATAGAAATATGAGCAGTCCAAAACAAGTCCAAAATGAAAAAAAAAGGCTGAAATCTTCTTGATGGTGAATGAAGGTGAAGAAGAGGACATGCAAACACCAAGTCCCTCTTGGCACCCACGTGTGAAGAAAAGAGAGGTAATACCCTTACCAACTCAACATATTAAAACACTTGAGAAGATGGCACCAGCCAGTGTAATAGATTTAAAGTCCTGACCTTTCACTCTTCCACCGGATATGTGGTATATCAAAACTCTTACCAAAGGCAAGTATTTCACAGGTCAGATGGTGAGTGATAATGTTCTCCAAATCATCAGGCAAATTATCCAGACTAGCAGGCAGTGAATTTTCTTGTAAATCTTGTTCTGACTCCTGTTGCTGTGTGGGGGTTGGTTTCTCTCCTATACCCCTCAAACTCAGTGACAGATAGTGCCCAAAAAAGAATGGAACAGGCAATAGTGCATTACCTCTTAAACAACTTCATTAAAAAAGGTAGAACACTTACAGTTAAGGTCATTAAATAGGCAAATGCAAATTCAAACGTGGCCGCTCTGCAGCGTGGACCACGGGTGGTGATGGCGCAGGCTTCTCCCCCCGACATGTTTCCCCTGATGAGGCATCGACTGGGAATGGAGATAGGGGCCACGCCATCACTTTGTCTGTATTTATATTGCCAAATCTGAACACTTCCTGTTTCATGAACTCGGGACCCGGAAGTGATGCTTACTTCCGGTCCGGATCACTTCCTGTGTACACAAATGACCCGGAAGGTAAACAGGTAAACTTGGTAAACTCGGGACCCGGAAGTGATGCTTACTTCTTGTCCGGATCACTTCCTGTTTACACAAAATGACCCGGAAGGTAGACATCAGGTCTGTCTAAATGACACTGAGTTGTTTACACTGTATAAAGTATTGTCGTGTCCTAAGAATGACACAGGGGCAAAATTACAAGGGGATTGCAGCGATATAGCTACAAGTATCCCCTATAACAATAAACTTATATAGGAAACTCTATATTATATTAAAAATATATAAATAAGCAGTTTAATATATTAAAATAAAATTAAATTACCCGATCCTGAAGTGTTAAAATTTGACATATAAATGTTTGATAAACTAAAATCATACTGTAAAATTAAATACAAACATAAAATCAAATATATATGATACATGTGAACTAATATACACTAGAATAAATTATTATAAATATATAAAATTTAAACATAGTGTAATGTGGATTAAGTTATAAGGGCCATGAAATAAAATTTCCTAAATTCTATTAGGTGAGATATTAGCCTATCTGGAGGATGTTAAAATGTATAGGAACTAGGTGCTGACATACGGATATGATAAGCAGATTAACTATTATTAATATGGGCATTTATGTCCCAATCAATATTCAGGCCCAAAGGTCGGTAACTTCTTAACTCATGTAACGCCTCACGTTTGGAAATGGTTCTCCTTAGGTTACTGCCCCTCCAGTGGGGGGACATATTTTTCTATAGCAATCACCTGGAGATTAGTGGGGTTCTTATGATGGCATTTAGCATAGTGCTGTGACACACTATATCCCCTAAAGCAGGCGTCACTAAATGGCGGCCCGCGGTCGGGTCCGGCCCCAGTAACCTTCTTGTCCGGACCGCAGCCTCGCCAAGTAATTGCCTGTTTGTTTTGTCCCCGACGCTGGCTCGTCTGCCTGCCTGCGCTCCGCACTGCACTGCCCCCTCCCCACGCTTCCCGTCTCACTCACACAAGACATGAAGTGCGGACGCTCTGAACATAGGGGCGGGACTTCCAAAGCCAAGAAGCTGGTGACTGGTTGATAGGCAGTGGGGCAGTCCCCGCAATCAGTCGACTACCTTTACGTGAAAAGTCCCGCCCCTTGTCCAGGCTGCAGTGATTTCCGTCCTGTGTGAAGAAAGGTAGGGCTCTGTGGGGAGGGGGGAGTGCTGCGCTGCCATGAAAAGGACAGGAGTTTAATATCAAGAGTACTGTGATGGGGGATTCTCTGGTGGGGTTTCTGTGATGGGTCAGTCTGTGATAGGGGTCTGTGATGGGTCAGTCTGTGTTTTGGGGGGGTCTTTGATCGGTCAGTCTGTGGCAGGGGGTCTGTGGTGGGTCAGTCTGTGATGGGGGGGGGGGGGGGGTTTGTGATGGGTCAGTCTGTGATGGGGGGGGTTTTGATGGGTCAGTCTGTGATGGGGGGGTTTGTGATGGGTCAGTCTGTGTTTTGGGGGGGTCTGTGGTCAGTCTGTGGTGGGTCAGTCTGTGTTTTGCGGGGGTCTGTGGTCAGTCTGTGGTGGGTCAGTCTGTGTTTTGGGGGGGTCTGTGGTCAGTCTGTGGTGGGTCAGTCTGTGTTTTGGGGTCTTTGATCGGTCAGTCTGTGGCGGGGGGTCTGTGATTGGTCAGTCTGTGTTTTGGGGTCTGTGGTGGGTCCGTTTCTGATGGGGGGGGGCCTGTGGTGGGTCAGTCTGTGATGGGGGGGTCTGTGGTGGGTCAGTCTCTGATGGGGGAGGCCTGTGGTGGGTCAGTCTGTGTTTTGGGGTCTGTGGTGGGTCAGTCTGTGATGGGGGGGTCTGTGGTGGGTCAGTCTATGATGGGGGGGGGGTCTGTGGTGGGTCAGTGTGTGGTGGGGGTCTGTGATGGGTCAGTCTGTGACTAGGGGGTTCCTTGACATGTCAGTCTGTGATGGGGGTCTGTGATGAGACAGTCTGTGATGTGAAGGGGGGTACCGAGGACACTGATGTGAAAGGGGGGTCTGTAATTTCTGCACTAGCAAAACACAGGTCTCTGCAAGGGCAATAGAAAACAATTGTTTTCTATGTGTCCTATTCATACTGCAACAGTACCCCTGAGTGTAGAGCAGTGCAGTGCGAAATGCAGACTGTTTCTATGCACCGAAACTGAGCTGCGGTGCATGAACAAAAATTAAATCTAATTTTGACATTTCAATAAAGTTGAAAATAAAAAACACAAAGCGTGATCTATGTGTGGGCCCTAAAGGGGTGTGTGTGTGTGGGCACTGTGACATGCATGAGACGCTGCAATGTGGAGGATATCATGTGGAGTTATAGCACCAATATGAAACTCGGACCTCCGCTAGAAGAAAATTTTTCCGACCGGACCCCCATGAATTTTATTTAAGGACCCCTGCCCTAAAGCCTTTTTTAATGTTGGTTATGTGCTCTCCAACTCTGATACTTAGCGTGCGGATTGTCCTACCCACATATTGGAGACCACAACTGCAGATGAGAAGATACACTATACCCTTAGTGTGACATGAAATAAAATGTTGAATTTTAAAAGTTTTCCCCGTCACATTGGATGAAAACTGGTGCGTTTTAATAGTCTTGGATTCTGAAAAAATCCTGCATGGAAAAAAACCCTTCATGTTACCAAACATTACAGGGGAAACAGGTCTCTATCGGGTTTGGAGCAACTAATTCTTTAAGGCTCTGTGATCTTTGAAAGATTAATTGTGGCCTATCTGGGAGTGTGGGACCCAGAGTTTTGTCTCCTTTGAGAATTTTCCAATGTTTCTCAAGGGTTTCTTTTATCCAATGGTGGTGATGGGAAAAAGTAGTGAGAAAGGCAAATTCGTATTGCGCTTGATCTTTCTTTCGTCCTGTTACTTCTTTAGGAACTATCATATCGGCCTGTTTATATTCAGCTACCGAATGGATTTCCTCTTCCAATACCACATTGTTATACCCTTTTTGTATGAATTTATCTTTGAGGATTTTTGCCTGTACTTTAAAATCTGAGTCGTTAGTACAGTTATGACGGATGCGTCTAAATTGCCCCTTTGGCACTGCTTTAAGCCATGTTGCGTGATGACAACTGTCAAGAGGAATAAAACCATTCTTGTCAGTTGGCTTAAAGTAGGTTTTCGTAGAAAAACTTAAACCTTGTCTGGTAATAACCAAATCTAGAAAATTTACAGATGTCTCACTGTATTGGTATGTAAACCGTATGCCCCAGTCATTGCAGTTCAGCTGGTTCATGAATGCATGCAATGACTCTACACTTCCCTTCCATAATAATAAGGCGTCATCTATATATCGCCTCCAGAATATTAGCTCACTTGCTCGATCTGTATAGATATTCCGGTCCTCCCAAAGAGCCATGAAAAGATTGGCGAGGCTGGGGGCAAATTTGGCCCCCATAGCCACGCCAGTCTTCTGCAAATAAAAATCCCAGCCAAAATAAAAGTAATTGTGCTCCATCCCGAATATCAATAACTCCAAAATGAAGCTCTTCTGTTTCAGCGGAATTTCGTGGTTCAAATCCAAATATGTCCTGACCGCCTCATATCCCATATCATGGGGTATGATTGTGTATAAAGATGCCACGTCGGCGGTCACTAGTAGCAAGTCACTCTCAACCTCTAGTTCAGTGATCTCCTTTATACATTGTGTAGTGTCTTTAAGGAAAGCTGGAGTATCCTGAACCAGGGGCTGCAGAAAAAAATCTATATATTTCCTGATCCGAGCCATCACAGAGTCAATACCACTCACGATTGGTCTACCGGGTGGCTTGACAAGGCTCTTGTGGACCTTCGGGAGATAATAGATAGTTGGCATCCTTGGAGCCAGTGGGACAAGGTATTCCTTTTCTTTTTTTGTCTAAAATCCCTTCTTGGAAACCTTTTTTAATTAATTTCTCTAATTTTCTTAGGTAATTGTGGGTTGGATCTTTGAGGATTTCGTAATTTTTATTGTCTGCAAGCAAATTGTCCATTTCTTCTAAGTAATCCTCCTTTTTTAACCACTTACCGCATAGTAACGTACCGATACGTCGGTACACTTTGCGGGTTTATACCGGGATGATGCCTCTAGTTAGAGGCATCATCCCAGTACCGTGGTTTGAAGCCGACGGTCGGCTTTCTGTCGGTAACGACCGATGCGGCTCGGGAGCCGCTCGATCGTTACCCGGGGGGGCGGGAGGGGACGTTCCCCCCCTCCCGCCGCCTTCCGTGGCTTTGCCCGGGGCTCTCGTCCCACCGGGAGCCCCGAGCACCCAGCCGGCACGTCCGCCGGCTGGATGGAGTCCCGATGAATGCCGGAAACGGCATCGATCGGGGCTCCGATGACGTAACCCAGAGGCGGCGTCCATGACGTCACTTCCGGGTTACTGTGCTGCAAAAGGCGGCAAATTAAAAAAACGGCTGTATGCAAAAATGCCGTTTTCAGCGTTTTGCATACAGGGAAGTGTAGTGGAGGGGTCTAGGGTCTTTTAGACCCTCGATCCCTCCATAAAGTGTACCTGTCACACATATTGCTGTCACAAGGGATGTTTACATTGCTTGTGACAGCAATAAAAGTGATCAGATTTTTTTTTTTTTTTAAAAACCTGTAATAAAGTTTAAAAAAAACAAAAAATAAATAGGAAAAAAAAAATAAAAATTTCGCCGCCCCCGTCACCGTTAGCTCGCGCACAAAAAAAAAAACGTATACGCAAGTCGAGCCACGAATGAAATCGCTGTTCAAACCCCACATGTGAGGTATCGCCGTGATCGCCAGAGCGTGCGCAATAATTTTAAAAAAAGAGCTACACTCTACCTCTAAACTGGTAACCGTTAAATAAATTTAAAGCGTCGCAGATTGAGATCTCTATTGACCGTAGTTTGTCGCCATCCCACGGGGGGCGCAATTTTAAACCGTAACATGTTGGGTATCTATTTACTCGGCGTGACATCATCTTTCACAATATACAAAAAAAATGGGCTAACTTTACTGTTTAGTATTTTTTAAATGCAGTGAAATGTGATTTTTCAATTTTTTTCCAAAAAAATGGCGTTTTAAAGACCGCTGCGCAAATACCGCTTGACAAAAAGTTTTGCAATGACCGACATTTTATTCTCCAGAGTCTTTGCTAAAAAAATATACATAATGTTTGGGGGTTCTAAGTAGTTTTCTAGGAAAAAATACTGGTTTTAACTTGTAAACAAAAAGTGTCCGAAATTGGGCTGGGGCTTAAGTGGTTAAGAGAACAATTCCGCCACCCTTGTCTGCTGGGCGGATGATCAGGTGCTTATGACTGCATAGGTTTTTGACCCCCAGCATCAAGTCACTCTGGGGACGGAACTTAAATTGTTTCTCCTCAAGATCCTTAAGGACCAAATCTCTGAACACAGTGACATTATTTCCTTGTATAATAGGAGGATTGAATAATGAAGCATTCTTCAACCCAGTATGAATACAGGAAGAGGTTCGATATGAGATATGGTTTCTTTCGCTTGCCTTAGATAGGAAGTGTTTCTTAATATTCAATTTTCTAACATACTTATGGACGTCTATAAACGTTTCAAACTTGTTTAGTGGCTTTTTGGGGGCATACTTAAGACCTTTGTCTAGAGTTCTTTTTTCTGCATCCGTTAATTCAATCCCAATCAGATTGAAAATCCCTTGACCTTTCAACGTTTCTTTTTTCTGGGTGCCTGCTCCTCTGCACCCCCTTGTTTTTTTCGTTTTCCTTTTCCTTGTCCCTGATCTAAAAAAACCCTCGGTTTGGAGCTGATTGGGGTTCTATTATCATATTCAGGGGAAGAATCTCGATACTCTCTTTCGTATTGTAAAGGTTCAAATCTATTTCTACTAGTTTCATAATTGGGTCGGGGGGTATAGGGAGGTTCATGATAACCACCAGTATAATCCACCGATGTTCTCCTCGGAGGTCTATAGACCTGTCTTTCAGGTAAATGGTACCTATCATCTCTATTGTCCCAAGTGGGATCTTGATAGGAGGGATATTGGTGGTTCGAGTGATTCTTTCCCTTTTTCCCTTTTTTATTTTGATATTGATTAGAGTTAACTTCTCTAAGGGGTTTAAATTGAGTATTTCTCGAAGTAGATGGACCTGGAGACTGCACAAAGTGCTCCCCTTGTCCATGTGGGGGATGTTCTCTTTGGGGGAGTTCTCTAAAACCCACATGGGATGGCTTATCTTCAATGGTTTCATTTGAAGAAATGCCCATTGATTCAGATCCTGGAACAACTTTTTCCTGAAGATTAATTTGCCATTTAAAAACTTTAGTGACCTGGTAATCCTCCAGGTCTCTAAAGTATTTTTTTCTTTTTTTGTTCCTTATCCTCCATTGCTAAGATTTCTCTTAGTTCATGGTTATAGACCTTATAGGCTTCTTCTTGTATATATGGAACAAGTTTTTCCTTGATTTCTAAAATCTCTTTGTTTAATTTCGTGACTTTCCGCTTTTTCTTTTCAATTAAAAAATTGAGCAAGCTAAGGCCGGCTCCATTAAAAAATTGGAACCACTCCAATAAGTCAGGGTCACCCTGATTGGGATATATGCACCAGCCTAGGCTTCTTGGGACCATCTTCTCCTGGAGATATTTCTCCAGGAAAACTATGTCCCAGGAAGCGTGCAATTCTGAAACCATAATATTTTTTAGGCGCATAAAGGTGCCTCTCAAATCAGTGGTATTGGTTAAAGATTTGTCAAATAAATCTTCTACCACAATTTTACAGGTGCTATGGTATTCAAAAACATCCATAGTGATTGTTGCTGCAACCTGAGAGGTGAGTAAAGAATGTTGAAGAATGAGGTGTGCAAACAAAAAATGAATCTCCAGCAGCAACCGAAACTTTAACCTTGATAAAGTAAACGTGTGATGTGCAAAAAATGGGACCGCTAGATGTGAACAATGTGTGTTGAACCAAAAGGGAAAACACAATGAACAAAATACCTAATATGTAAATATACACAGATATTATAAATGGTGCACAATGTGAACATAAACGTGCTATAGAAATATGAGCAGTCCAAAACAAGTCCAAAATTAAAAAAAAGGCTTAAATCTTCTTGATGGTGACCGAATCCCTCTTGGCACCCACGTGTGAAGAAAAGAGAGGTAATACCCTTACCAACTCAACATATTAAAACACTTGAGAAGATGGCACCAGCCAGTGTAATAGATTTAAAGTCCTGACCTTTCACTCTTCCACCGGATATGTGGTATATCAAAACTCTTACCAAAGGCAAGTATTTCACAGGTCAGATGGTGAGTGATAATGTTCTCCAAATCATCAGGCAAATTATCCAGACTAGCAGGCAGTGAATTTTCTTGTAAATCTTGTTCTGACTCCTGTTGCTGTGTGGGGGTTGGTTTCTCTCCTATACCCCTCAAACTCAGTGACAGATAGTGCCCAAAAAAGAATGGAACAGGCAATAGTGCATTACCTCTTAAACGACTTTATTAAAAAAGGTAGAACACTTACAGTTAAGTTGATTAAATAGGCAAATGCAAATTCAAACGTGGCCGCTCTGCAGCGTGGATCACGGGTGGTGATGGCGCAGGCTTCTCCCCCCGACGTGTTTCCCCTGATGAGGCATCGACTGGGAATAGAAATAGGGGCCACGCCATCACTTTGCCTGTATTTATATTGCCAAATCTAAACACTTCCTGTTTTGTGAACTCGGGACCCGGAAGTGATGCTTACTTCCTGTCCGGATCACTTCCTGTGTACACAAATGACCCGGAAGGTAAACAGGTAAACAGGTAAACTTGGTAAACTCAGGACCCGGTGTTCTGTGAAAAAACCATACCCGTGAGAAAACCATACCCTCGTCACTTCCGGTGCACCTACGGAGGGTATGGATTTCTCACAGTAGTGTGTGTAATGTTACACTTTCCGCCGTTACATTAAAACAGCTCCTCTGCAACATCAGTCATGTCCGCTCCTATCCCTGTCACTTCCCTCATCTCGGCTAATAAATATAAAAGCGGATCACGGAGCCGAGATCGCCGTCACTTACATTTCATACACCCGCCGCCGCTTTTATATTTATTAGCCGAGATCAGGGAAGTGTCAGGGATAGGAGAGGAGATGCCCCATGTTGCCGCCGAACTGTTTTAATGTAACCGCCGCAAGTATAACATTACACACACTCCGTAATAATTTCATTCCCTCTGAGCATGCGTACTTGTGAACTTCTCTGCTGTGCAATGACGTATCCGGGGCTCTGAGCATGCGCACTGCTGCGCCGCTCAGCTGTTTCAGACTGGAAGTGACGAGGGTATGGAATTCTAACGAGGTATGGTTTTTTAACGTTACACCAGAAGTGATGCTTACTTCCTGTCCGGATCACTTCCTGTGTACACAAAATGACCCGGAAGGTAAACATCAGGTCTGTCTAAATGACACTGAGTTGTTTACACTGTATAATGTATTATAGTGTCCTAAGAATGACACAGGGGCAAAATTACAAGGGGATTGCAGCGATATAGCTACAAGTAACCACTATAACAATAAACTTATATAGGAAACCGGGCTCTATATTATATTAAAAATATATAAATAAGCAGTTTAATATATTAAAATAAAATTAAATTACCCGATCCTGAAGTGTTAAAATTTGACATATAAATGTTTGATAAACTAAAATCATACTGTAAAATTGAATACAAACATAAAATCCAATATGATACATGTGATTTAATATACAATAGAATAAATTATTAAATAATAAATTATTATAAATAGGCTTGTTTTGGACTGCTCATATTTCTATAGCACGTTTATGTTCACATTGTGCACCATTTATAATATCTGTGTATATTTATATATTAGGTATTTTGTTCATTGTGTTTTCCCTTTTGGTATTTTGTTCATTGTGTTTTCCCTTTTGGTTCAACACACATTGTTCACATCTAGCGCACCCATTTTTTGCACATTTTTATAATATGTCAACAAAAGTTAGATTTTATTTCCATCATTTACACTTTCAAAATAACAGAAAACAAAAAAATTGCGTCTGCAAAAGTTTGGGCACCCTGCAGAGTTAATATCTTGTACTGCCCCCTTTGGCAAGTATCACAGCTTGTAAACGCTTTTTGTAGCCAGCCAAGAGTCTTTCAATTCTTGTTTGAGGTATATTTGCCCATTCTTCCTTACTAAAGTCTTCCAGTTCTTTGAGATTTCTGGGCTGTCTGTCACGCACTGCTCTTTTAAGGTCTATCCATAGATTTTCAATTATGTTGAGGTCAGGAGATTGTGAAGGCCATGGCAAAACCTTCAGTTTACGCCTCTTGATGTAACCCCCCGTGGATTTCGAGGTGTGTTTAGGATCATTATCCATTTGTAGAAGCCATTCTGTCTTTAACTTCAGCTTTTTCACAGATGGCATCAAGTTACCATCCAAAATTTGCTGAAATTTTATTGAATCAATTTTTCCTTCTACTCGTGAGATGTTCCCTGTGCCACTGGCTGCAATACAACCCCAAAGCATGATTGATCCACCCCCATGCTTAACAGTTGGACAGAGGTTTTTTTCATTAAATTCTGTGCCCCTTCTTCTCTAAACATACCTTTGCTCATTCCGGCCAAAAAGTTCAATTTTAACCTCATTGCTCCACAGAACTTGTTTCCAAAATGCATCAGGCTTGTCTATATGTTCATTTGCAAAGTTCAAACGCTGAGTTTTGTGGTGAGGACGTAGAAGAGGTTTTTTTCTGATGACTCTTCCATGAAGACCATATTTGTACAAGTATCTCTTTATAGTGGAATAGTGTACCACAAATCCAGTGTCTGCCAGATCTTTCTGGAGGGATTGTGCAGTCAAACGTGGGTTTTGAATTGTTTTTCTCACAATCCTGCGAGCTGTTCTATCTGATATTTTTCTTGGTCTTCCAGATCTTGCATTAACCGCTTGCCGACCGCCGCAAGTACATATAATGCGGCGGTCAGCCCCTCACAGGCAGAGTGACGTATCGGTACGTCACTAGCCTGTGAGGCTCTGGGGGCGAGCGCGCCGCCGGCGGCGCACTCCCGCGCGGTCACGAACCCCCCCCGCGCGTGTGACCGGCGGACCTGATGTCCGCCGCTCACTCTGCGATCGTCAGGGAAGAGGGAGAAAGGCAGGCAGCTTGTGTAAACAAGCTGCCTGTCATTCTCCCCTGTGTAGAAACACTGATCATACGGTTCTACTATGTAGGACCGTTGATCAGTGTTCCTACAGCTCAAGCCACAGCCAATCACAGTTAGAATCACGCCCCTAGGGACACACACAGCCCCTCCCTCTCAAATAAAGTTAACCCCTTCACTGCCAGTGTAATTTTACAGTAACAGTGCATATATATAGCACTGATTACTGTAGAAATGTCACTGGTAACCCCAAAAGTGTCAAAAATGTCAGTCAAGGGTCCGATCTGTCCGTCCCAATGTCGCAGTACCGCAAAATAATCGCAGATCGCCGCCATTACGCCTTAAAAAAAAAAACAACAAAAATGACAAAAATCTTTCCCTTTGTTAGTAAACGCAATAACTTTTGCGCAAACCAATCAAAATACGCTTTTTGCGATTTTTTTACCAAACAAATGTAGCATAAAACAAATTGGCCAAAAATGTTAAAAAATTTTGATTTTTACTTTTTTTTGGGGGGAATTTCATATAAAAAAATGTGAAAAATATTGTTATTTTTGCAAAATTGACGCTCTTTTTTTGTTTATAGCGTGTGATCAAAAAATCGCACAGGTGATCAAATACCACCAAAAGAAAGCTCTGTTTGTGGGAAAAAAAAGGACGTCAAATCGTTTAGGTACAGCATCGCACGGCCGCGCAATTGTCCGTTAAAATCACGCAGTGCTGAATCGCAAAATACCCCCTGGTCTTTTAGCAGCCAAATCCTCCTGGGCTTAAGTGGTTAACTTCCACTGTTCCTGATGACTGCCATTTCTTAATTACATTCCGAACAGAGGATATTGACATCTGAAAACGCTTTGCTACCATCTTATAGCCTTCTCCAGCTTTGTGAGCGTCAACTATTTTCAGTTTCAGTTTTCTACACAACTGCTTAGAAGATCCCATGGTGCTGATTGTTGGGGCAAGGTCAGATGAGTCTGGGCATTTAAAACCTTTGAGATTGACATTACCTGGTCTTCCCAGACGATGATTGAGAACAATCCATGACACTGGCAGGTCTCAGCCTTGCAAAGGGGGCAGTGCATGCTATAAATTCTGCAGGGTGCCCAAACTTTTGCAGACACCATTTTTTTGTTTTCTGTAATTTTGAAAGTGTCAATGATGGAAATAAAATCTAACTTTTGTTGAGATATTATAAGAATGTCTAATCTGTAATTTGATGCCTTTTGGAGATTTTTCCATCTTTCCTTGGCTTCTTTATGCACATTAATACAAATTTTTACCTGGGGTGCCCAAACTTTCAATCCCGCTGTACATATTATATGTCAAATCTTGATGGTGAGCTTTTTTTTTTGCACTGGCGGTGATCACAGGGTGACACTGAAGAACACTTTGGATGAATATTTATGAACGCTGTTTCTTTGGACACTTTGTTGAACTTTTATTGAAGTGCAGTCATTTGTGACACTATTGGGCTGAGTGCCATTTAAATCATTTTTTTAACTAATTTTTGATCACAAATATTATAGCAATTTATTTAATGTAAATGTTTTTAGTTGAGAGCTTTATACAGTTTTTTTTTTTTTTGACACACATTTTGATTTCATCACTGTAAGAAGTGGAGCGCTACTTTTTTTTAATTGTATAAATTAGTTAAAAACATGCCTCTATTTATATTTTTTTTAATCTGCTAAATCATGCAATCAGGTTTAAGAAAAGAAACAGAGAATCTTACTGTACACTCAATAAGCAGCCCAGCTCTCTGACATGCCCCCTGCATGCTGCCTAATCAACAGCTCTGCTCAGGGGGTGAGAGCGATGTTGATTAGAGCAGTGCTGCACAAGAGGCGTGTGTTGGACTGTAGGAGAACTTGTGGGTGAGGAGAGGACCATAGTTGGACATGCTAATTCGTTTTCTTAACCCTTGTAGCAGCACTTAGCTCATAAAGAAGTTAAAAATAGAGCCATATGTATTATAGTAAATGCAGCCTGACTGCAATACAGTAATCATTTAAAAGGATTCAGTTGGAGTTTAAAGTCTTGATATCAACCTTGCAATAGCTTGTGCAGTTGAACTCAGATAGGAAGGAGATTACTTAAATCTTGGGGCTGCTTGGGGCAGGGATGTGACCAATCTGTATTACTTAAAGTGTTAGTTCTTTATATTCTCTAGTCTGGAGGACTCCTCTATAGACTTTGCTATAGTCTCGGTTGTAGTAAATATATCCCTCTCTGATTTCTCTGTACCCATTTACTTATGTATATTCCATATATGGTAAACTATGCTAAAAACATTTTTTTTGTATTGATCTTTGTTATCAATAAAAGTTTGGATTTATAAAGTGTTAGTTCATCTTTACAGAAAATCTGTAAAGGTTACCCAACACCTGACCCCCTCCCAACCCCCCCAGTCCCTGTTGTATTTACCCCCCTCAATCCTAAACTGTCAAGGCTCCCACTAGCGCAGGGTCCTCAAACACAAAGTGATGACCGCACTTCGATGTAAGTAAACATGTGAAGTTTATTCACCACTGTAAACCAAAACTAGACATCAATACATCACGGACAAGGACAATGTACTAGTGCAGGGATTTGAATCCCCACTGCTTTCTCTCCTCTCTGTCCAGTGCTGATTGGTCAGCGCCATCCATGTGAACAAGCTCCTTATGCTGGCCATACACGGATAGAATTTCAGTTGAATTCTATTGAACTGGCTGAAATCTATTCCATGGATGCAATATCACCACTATCCAGCTTAGAACTTTCTTTTCACTGACAGAGTCTCTTTTTTCAATCGACTTTTGTTCTCAGCCTTAACATGTCTAGCCAGGTTAAGTTTAGGCTGCTGCCAAAAACAAGAAGCTTGCTTTTATCATGGCAAGATAATCATTACTGACAATACCAGAATATTAAATAGCACGTTCCCTTTTGTCTTGCAGTACTGTATTTGCTGGCCCAGAGTCTCATTTCACATAAGTCACAGGGTTGTACCCTCGGTCACCTTGGCTTTTTCCCAAAGTCACAACAACATTACTTGTTCCATGTTTGTTTCCTTCTACTGTAACCATGTGCCAGCCATAAAACAAGTGGGATCTAATAGATGGATGTAAATAGATCCTGGGCCATTTATTTGTGAACTTATCATATTTGATGGTGAAGCAAAAATAACATTTATGTTCAGAATGTATTTAAAAGAGAAGTATGGCCAAAGCTTTTTTGGCCATACTTCTATTCTGGGTCCTGGGTCACAGGAGTGAATTTACTTTTGCTCTCCTGTGACCCAGACTTGGCCGATAGCCAGCTAATGCCCATGTCAGCTGACATCACAGAGCCGCTCCAAACTCTGAAAGCATCCCAACCATATTGTTGGGATGTACCCAGATGCCTGACGGGCAACTGACTCAACCTTTCAGCACAGGGCTGAGAGCAAGAGCCAGCTGTTCCAACCTCCTACCCAGCTCAGATGAGCACTGGTGGGGCAGAGCAGAGAGCGATGACTGACAGTCACTGCTCTCTGCTCTGGGAAGACCAAGAACTGAGCGATCAGCAGTCATGTGATCTCTCAGAACCAGCAGGGTTCAGTTGCAGCATCAGACCAATGCTGCAGCAGGGAGGTGATTATAGATGTTTGTTTATTTTGTTTCCTATACTTCTCCTTTAAAAAGCAAGATATGATAAGAAGTGTTCCATATCCACTCAGTGTTTACATAATGTCAAAATGTCTTCTACTGAATAATATGTGAATTGTTCTTCAAGCTATGCAGGTTCACCACACAGCAGTTGTGGCCATCTCGTCTGGATGGGCCACACAATAGCTATGTTTTTCCAAATTTTCTCATAGTAGTCATTAGGATGTCATTTAAAATGGCATTCCTCTAGAATGCTGTTTTTTGAGTTTTTTTTTAATTTAGGAAAGCTGTTTGTGCTCCTACAGCAATATATCGCTGATTACCCATTAAAAAACAAAAAAACAAAATAAAGAATCTCATTTTGTAAACTGTTGAGGTAACATTTAGATAAAATCACATTTTGTACTCTTTGCACAGACAGAAATTAGCGTAAGGGCAACATTTTAACATTTTTTTCACTCACTTAAAGTAGTATTAAACCCTTCATTATTTTAGTTTAACACATTGAGCACAATAAAATAAAAATTCTCCAGTAAAATATTTATGTGGTAAAGTTATTATCCCAGCACTTGCAGTTCCATTCTCAATGCTGCTAGCTCCCTGAATTTCCTATCCTCATTGGGAAGAGTTTGGCTTGGAGAAGAGGGGGGGGGGGGAGAGGAAGAATGAGCAGGGCAGTGTTGTGCCATCCTAGGCTAAGGGGTTGTGTATTTTTCTATTGAAGCTCACAGTGTAGGGAGATACAACTCTAGTCTCTAGTGCAAGAGTGGCTCCATAGGATTCTGCAAGAGAAAGTAGACAGGTATAAATGGTTTGGGTGAGGGGAAATAAAAATAAGGTGGAAATGATCCTCTCTATGCTGGTTCTAGATGAAGATTTAATAAATTATGCATATAATATATAATACCCACCTAACTAAATTGCATAAACTAAAAGTATTCCACAGATCCTGGAAAAAAGAAAGGTTAAACGGTGGGTATCAGTAAGGCAGAGAGTCAAAGTTGCAATTTCCAAAGTGTTTTAATGTGATGGAAACATGTATATTACATAGACCTGCAATGCTGTAAATATATACAATGTAGCGACATTAAACACAGAAGACAAGACTAACTAACATGTAACAAAAAAATTTGACAAAACCGGCCGGTGTTGAAAAAATGCACTATGCCATAGGCTAGGAATTCCTGAATTGTATATTTGCCTGAAATTCTGAGGATGTATGCCTAGACAATTCCCTATCGGAAGCTCGAACTTCCAATAGGGAATTGTATAGGCATACATCCTCCGATTTACAGGAGAATATACAATTCAGGAATTCCTAGCCTATGGCATAGTGCATTTTTTCAACACCGGCCGGTTTTGTCAAATGTTTTCGTTATATGTTAGTTAGTCTTGTCTTCTGTGTTTAATGTCGCTACATTGTATATATTTACAGCATTGCAGGTCTATGTAATATACATGTTTCCATCACATTAAAACACTTTGGAAATTGCAACTTTGACTCTCTGCCTTACTGATACCCACCATTTAACCTTTCTTTTTTCCACGATCTATGTGGAATACTTTTAGTTTAAGAGAAAGTAGCCACCCTAAAACAGAAAATCTGGAGCCATAAGCTTAAACTGGAACATAAGCAAGGATTAAAAGATAAAGACGCTCCAAAATTCTCACATCTTTGCTGGGGATGAGGGGTCATCACTGCCTGTATTTTGAAACTGTTTGAATCTTTGAAAATTTTGGGACAAGATAGTACTTTTGGACTGACCTACATCCAGTAAGGGGATGGCCACTCTGCCTTCCTCTTCCATTTAATGTCTCTCACACGTTATAAGAAATTGCTACTTATCCATCACCTCAACGTGGTGAAGACCTGTATTCCACTATGTTGGAAGCAGACTTCTGCCTTGTCATTTGGTTTGTGGATAACTATGGTTGAGGAAATTTAGGCTATGGAGAACCCGATGAAAAAATGAAATAGTGCGCTTACAATGTGGCATAGAGTGTATACAACCAACACAATAAATCATATAGTAATACTGAACCACACAGTGGTGATAAAAAACATAAAAAATAAATGCATCAAAAGTCCATTTAAAAAAGCAATCTCTCAAAAAAATGCATAAGCGTGATAACACACAAAGAGTCTTTTAAAGAAAGAAGTGTCTTCCAATTGGACCGATGTGAGACGACAAATCAGTGACACAAACGTGAATAAGATGGCCCCTTACCGACTGGTAACAAGAGCCAGGTGCAATGAAATACAACCTCCACTCGTGCACAAAACTTGTCATCCAAGTGGTATGCGTGGCTTCTTACCAGAATTCTAAAGATGGTAGGCCTGGTACCTCTGTTGGTATATGGGTAGTGTGGACAGTATCCCAAGTCAGCTTCCGACCATAAGGAATAGGCGTCTATCCCTTCCCAGGGGCGTACCGCTCTCCTTTAAGGACTTAGACTGGATATAGCTGTCTCAAATGAAGCTCCCCCAAAGTGAAAAGGAAAAATGGCTAATAGTGCGTTACCCTTATTAAAACACTTTATTTAAATGCGATATTGCACTTACATGGCATCAAATGGATAAGACAATAGGTTCCTGTAGCAGAACGTGGCCGCCTGCAGCGCAGTTTACCTGGCGTGATGGCTTTGCATTTCTCCTTACTAGGCATCAGCTGGGACTGGAGCAGAACATGGCATCGCTGCCTTCCTCTTCCATTTAATGTCTCTCAAACCTTATAGGAAATTGCTACTTATCCATCACCTCAACGTGGTGAACGCCTGTATTCCACTATGTTGGAAGCAGACTTCTGACTTGTCAACTGGTTTGTGGATAACTATGGTTGAGGAAATTTAGGCTATGCAGAACCCGATGGCAGGAGTTAACCATACAAAAGAACGGTTCTGCAAAAACCTGGTTTTATTGGTGTAGCTAGGTGCTAGGCTATAACAACATGGAGAAGGAGACAATGTGCTTTATTAGCCTCTCTCCCTCTACTGTGATATTAGGGGAAAATCTAAAGCCAAGCAAGTCCATAGACTTCTATGCAGAGTGCTAAGAATGCTGGGAGTTGTAGTTTGAGATGGCAGTAATACAATGGCTACACTAAAATGGTTACACTACACATCCCAATATGAACTGTGCAGTAGGAGGAGTGGAGAGAGGATTTTTATTAAACTGCCCGGGAACGTTCTTCCTCTTAGCAATGAGGGATTTAGAGGGAGAGCACATCTGTGTGAATATTTACCTGCCAGTTGGAGACCACACCATCCAAGAACTGAGCCTGGAACTGGGAGTAAGGACACATGGGGAAGTGCAGCACTGCTCACATCGTAGAAACTGCACTACTACCATAGGGAGACTGGAGCACCCACTCACCCTCTGCTTCCCACTGCTGATCACTGGAGGCTATCAGGGAGACCGAGAGGGTCCTCCTTCTACATCGAGAGGTCTCAGTAGCATCCCGGGGTCTGGAGGAGGGGCTTTTCACCCATTGCTGATACTGCTAGCAGGGATTGAGCAACTGAAATCAGGATGCCAAGTGTACCTAATCTATACTGCATCAATACTGCACTCTATACCACACTCATTTCAAACCTAGACTATACCTAATGTATACCAACCCTATACCGCATTATAACAAAACTTTACTGCATCTGAATCACATCTACCTTACACCTTTTCTGAGACTGTACCTATACTGCATGCAGACTCTTAAAGGGCCCCAACAATAAATATGCTGGGGTATCTTCCTGTCCTCTCCTCAGAGCTGACGACATGGCTTGGATAAGCTACAAAACATCTTCAACATTAGATAACAAGTCAGCTGAAGGTGATCTGGCTATTACTAGCTATAACAAAAGGCATCATTTTTATTTGGATAGTGTGGTGAGGGGTTAGAACCATTGTCAGGTTTTTTTTTTTTTTATTGCTATCTGTGGAGATTCACACTCAGACTGTTCTGATCACCAATGTCATCAGTAATACAAGTGGGGGAAAAAAAAACAATATTTTGAGTAGCCACCAGAACAGGAATAAAGGGGAAATCTTCTATTTGGCATTTGTTCTGATAACAACTGGGATTTCCCTCACGTTGGAAAGATAACCTACTCACTTCCTGTTGAGTCTACAGAACAGAAAGTGAAGGAAAATCCCAATATTTAAACACAAAAACTGCAATTTTAATACCTCCCTAGTCTACCCAAAATTAAAAAAAGTTTTGGCTTAAGACATGCTTTAAACCATGCATGTTGGTGCACATATTCCTATAATGTAATCTTTGGAGACCCACAGATAACCTAACAATATCAGGTAACTCCTGAGTCTCCCAGAGAGATTTGACATCACTCAGATTTGTAAAGTAACTCACTGACTATAAAGATGCAAAGGGCTAATGCAACGACCAAAACTAACACTTAAATACATTGATAGACTCCAGGAAACATGAACTAACAGATGATGATGGTAACAGAAATGGTAAAAGTGGCAATGAACTGTGGGTAATAAGTGGCTGTGGTCATGACACAAAAATAACATGCCCGGTTCTGAAAACTCCACTCATCCTGGTAAATTATATTGTATCAGTAAAAAGTGTTGATGGGAGAAGATGGCACTGTGACTGTGAAACACAATGTAAGCAGGTTAGCCATTTAAGGCAGTTTCCGTAAAACTGAAGTTTAGCCTTGCCTCCCCCCAGTTTCTTTGACTCCTTTGGAGGACCACCTACCTTTTCTTTAAATTATTTTTTTTCTAGGAATTTTCCAGCCGTGTGATGTCAGGAGTTTCCATCATACCGTCATCATTCTCTGTAGCACTCTCCTGTGAGCTCAGGCCAAAATGATTTTTTTAACTCATGGCATCTACTAGTGGAAAGGAATTACTGAAGGGAAGGGACATCTCTGGATTGAAGATGAATAGTAAAGTGAAAGCTGATTTTTAATACATGCTTTGCTGCTTTTTTTTTTTTAACATGTTCTGCCCTATTTATTTATTTTTTAATCTAGACATTTGGTTTGAATCTAACCGCAAGTCACCCCCTCATTTCCCGAAACTGGTGTTAAGTTTTGGGTGGATCCTGAAATGTAAAATACCTGACAATTCCTTTCAGCTATATCCCTTGGGGACTCTATTGGTCATAAGTTCTCTACACTTGAGTTCCTGGGCCTGAACAGCTGCTGTGACCATCATGGGGCATTTTCCCTGCTGAAATTAGTTTTTATTTATAGTGAGGAGAATAAAAAATGAGGTTCTGAAAGATGCAAAAGTCGGCATCAAAAATACCCAAATCTTGCAGGTGCACAGGTGTTGAGGATTGTAATAATTACACGTAATAATTCGATTTAGCTTCTAGATTATTCATGACTTTTAATAGCTAGGGGCTGAATCAGATATTACTTTTGGGTGGACTGACCCTTAATATGTAAATGAATTATAGTTGAAACAATCAGCACTTTAGTATGGATGTACAAACCCCACTTTATAAACGATTAAAAGGCAAAAAACAATGTAAACAATATGTTTTAATCCAAAATGGTCTGCTTAGATCATGACATTGATTGTGGGATTGCTTTGATGGTTGCCAGGGCTCATTTTATTTCAGTAAAACACTCTATTAACTTTACTCCATTTCAGCATCTGTACATCCCCATATTTAATAGCACCATCAAAGAATCCTTTGAAGATACCAATAAGGAAAGGCTGTTTCAGGAAGAACATGGACAGAAACTTTGGAGACTGGAGGAACAGTTTTAAGACAGTCCTCTATGTTCAATGGTAGAAAATGGATATTACTCAGGAGAAGGGACTGGGTAACAGGTAGAATAAGTCTAAACCTAGATGACAATTTTCATAGAAGGTAAAGAAACATCATGGTCATAAAATACATTAAGGTAGTGTGATCCATGGAAAGTGAATATAGAGTTTCTGGTATAGACTAGCATGAACTGCAAAATTATTGGTATGAATGATACAGAAACATGTAGATAAAAACGAAGGTTAGTTGCACCCCCATAGACGATGCAATTGGATTTATTCAGGAGACAAATAAAAGCAAAAAACACTCAATGGTGTATAGGCAGGGGAAAGTAAGGTGAGGCATTTCCCCTGACTAGCGTGCTTTGTCAAAACCATGGTTTTGACAAAGCATGCTAGTCATGTGAAACGCGTCAGCTTACTTTCTCCTTTCTCTACACCATTGTGTTTTTTGCTTTTATTTGTCTCCTGAACAAATTCAATTGCATCATCTATAGAAGCTCAGCCATTCTTCCTTTTTTATCTACATGTTTCTGCAGCATTGTCAGGGCATGCACCCCATACTAGGAGCTCTTTACCTGAATTGCAGCCTCGCCTACCCACCTGGAGCTGCTGAATTTGTTTTTCGGTATAATTGATAATTGGAGGCAGTACTACCCTATTATTTTTGATGTAGAGTCTGCAGGATGGTGGTGGCTTCAAGATGTCCAGAGAATGTGGAGTGGTTGATCTTTTTAGCCCTTTATACTCAGTGCCATCTTAAGAGCCTTATAGGCCCCTAGGCAATGCAGTGCACTGGGGCCCCCTGCCTACACAATCACCCACGAGAAAATACTACAAGAGAGTAAAACTACCTGGAGTATATACCTCACTATATACATATTACAGGGAACACTATATACTACAAGAGTCTCTTGTAGTATATAGTGTTCCCTGTAATATGTATATAGTAAGGTATATCCTCCAGTTAGTTGTACTCTCTTGTAGTATATATTGGTCCCTGTAATATGTATATAGTAAGGTATATCCTCCAGGTGGTAGTTGCACTCTCTTGTAGTATATAGTGTTCCCAGTAATGTGTATATAGTCTATATACATATTACAGGGAACACTATATACTACAAGAGAGTACAACTACTACCTGGAGGATATACCTTACTATATATTGGTCCCTGTAATATGTATATAGTAAGGTATATCCTCCAGGTAGTTGTACTCTCTTGTAGTATATATTGGTCCCTGTAATATGTATATAGTAAGGTATATACTCCAGGTAGTAGTTGTACTCTCTTGTAGTATATAGTGTTCCCTGTAATGTGTATATAGTCTATATACATATTACAGGGAACACTATATACTACAAGAGAGTACAACTACTACCTGGAGGATATACCTTACTATATATTGGTCCCTGTAATATGTATATAGTAAGGCATATACTCCAGGTAGTTGTACTCTCTTGTAATATATATTGGTCCCTGTAATATGTATATAGTAAGGTATATACTCCAGGTAGTAGTTATACTCTCTTGTAGTATATAGTGTTCCCTGTAATATGTATATAGACTATATACACACCTGGAGTATATACCTTACTATATACATATTACAGGGACCAATATATATAGTAAGGTATATCCCCCCAGGTAGTTGTCTCTTGTGTCGATGGCAACTACCGCCGGGCATGCCCATTGGAAAAGACGGCCCTGTTTATACTGCAGGATCTTAGAGGAGTAGTTGGAAGGTTTGGAAAAGTTATGCTTTGCCAAACACAAGCCTTGGAAGAGTGAGCATGCCTGAGCTGATTAAGGAGACTGCTAATTCTCCTACAAAAAAATCTTTATATAAACTAGTCATACCTGTATATGTAGATTTACTTAGGCGAAATGCAGTAATGCAGTAAACAAATTAGAAAACAGCTTTGCCTGTCGTGTACAGTTTAATTCATATTTGAAACTGAATGTTTGAACCCTGGCTTACTTCTTTGCTGATATGAGGTTAAGCAGCTATGCAGTGTTCTAATAGATTCTGACATGAAAAGCTATTTTGATGATATTAAATAAATAGTGATTCCTTTCCTGTCTGAAGGTCATCCTGACCTTACTGGAAATGCCAGGCATGAGAAACAACAATACTGCTTGTAGCTTGCTTATAAATGAAGGAGACATCAGCAGGAAGCTTTGCTACTAAATAATATTAAAATCCCCTTGAGTAAAAATGACAATGATTCATTGAATAGTGTTCTATTTAGTTTCCATAAATGTGATAATGACAACTTATAATAAAAAAAGACCTATTATCAGTGTTGCACAAAAGGATGGCGTTCCATACAAATAACAGTTTTTAGACCTGCACATTTATCCATGTATGCTCCAAACTTTTTAAGGAGATTCTTTTGCCAAGTAAAAAATCTCGATCGAAGCTGGAAGGTGAAAATGTACCTATCCCGCCGCCTGCTTCCGAACACCATTCCATTGATGAGAGACCACTTGTTGAAGTTTTTTTTTTTTCAGAAAATTACACTTATGGGTCTGTTGATCTTTTGGTCCCTCCCACATAGTGGGTTCTCCTGCTAACCCCTACAGTGCATCTGGAAAGTATTCACAGCGCTTCACTTTTTCCACATTTTGTTATGTTACAGCCTTATTCCAAAATTGATTAAATTCATTTTTCTTCCTCAAAATTCTACAAACAACACCCCTTAATGACAATGGGAAAGAAGTGTGTTAGAAATCTTTGCAAATTTAATAAAAATAAAAAATGAAAAAAAAAAAATCACATGTACATAAGTATGCACAGCCTTTGCTCAATACTTTTGTTGAAGCACCTTTGGCACTAATTATAGCCTCAAGTCTTTTTGGCTATGATGCTACAAGCTTTACACACCTATTTTTGGGCAGTTTCTCCTATTCTTCTATGCAGGACCTCTCAAGCTCCATCAGGTTGGATGAGGAGCGTCGGTGCACTGCAAATTTCAGATCTCTCCTGAGAAGTCCAATCAGGTTCAAGTCTGGGCTCTGGCTGGGCCACTCAAGGACATTCATAGAGTTGTCCCATAGCCACTCCTTTGTTATCTTGGCTGTGTGCTTAAGGTCATTGTCCTGTTGGAAGTTGGATCTTTGGCCCAGTCTGAGGTCCAGAGCACTCTGGAGCAGGTTTTCATCAAGGATGTCTCTGTACATTGCTGCATTCATCTTTCCCTCATTCCTGACTAGTTTTCCAGTTCCTGCCCCTGAAAAACATCTGCACAGCATGATGCTGCCACCACCATGCTTCACTGTAGGGATGGTATTGACCAGGTGATGAGCGGTGCCTGGATTTCTCCCGACATGACGCTTGCCATTCAAGCCAAAGAGTTCAATCTTTGTTTAATGAGACCAGAGAATTTTGTTTCTCATGGTCTGAGAGTCCTTCAGGTGCCTTTTGGTAAACTCCAGGTGGGCTGTCATGTGCCTTTTTCTGAGGAGTGGCCACTCTACCATACAGGCCTGATTGGTGGAGTGCTGCAAATATGTTTGTTCTTCTAGAAGGTTCTCCTCTCGCCACACAGAAACGCTGGAACTCTGTCAGAGTGACCATTGGTTCTTGGTCACCTCTCTGACTAAGGGCCTTCTCCCCTCAACAATCAGTTTGACCAGGTGGCCCACTCTAGGAAGAGTCCTTGTGGTTCCAAACTTCTGCAATTTTTTTTGTACCCTTCTCCAGATCTGTGCCTCTATACAATCCTGTCTCAGAGGTCTACAGAGAATTTGTTGGACTTCATGGCTTGGTTGGTGCTCTGACATGCACTTTTAACGTTGAAACCTTATATAGACAGGTGTGTGCCTTTCCAAATCATGTCCAATCAACTGAATTTACCACATGTGGACTCCAATCAAGTTGTAAAAACATCTCAAGGATGATCAATGGAAGCAGAATGCACCTGAGCTCAATTTTGTGTGTCTTGGCAAAGGTTGTGAATACTTACAACATGTACATGGGATTGTTTTGTTTTTTACTTATAATAAATTTACAAATATTTCAAACAAACTTCTTTCAAGTTGTCATTATGGGGTATTGTTTGTAGAATTTTGAGGAAAATAATGATTTGAATCTATTTTGAAATAAGGCTGAATAATAACAGAATGTGGAAAAAGTGAAGTGCTGTGAATACTTTCCGGATGCACTGTATGTCACTACACAACACAATGGCTGTGAGATGAAACATTGAGCACTAAAGAGGACTGGGCAAAGGCCATTCCTTGTAGTGTCTGGTGAAACTTCAAGAAGAGATTTCTTATCAATACAGTAGTGTTCGGTGGGGTAGGCCGCAGGAGAGGTGCAGTTTGCAATTTTTTCTGTTGCCTGTTTGCAGAAATGTTTATCAAATATATATTTTTATAAAAAAAAAATACATGCAAATGAAATTCAATACCCACAAATGAAATAATATACCCGTTTGGTACAATAAAAAAGAAGGGGTTACATGAAGTAAATAGATACGAAACATGTTAGACTTTAAATCACATCTATGAAATAGGGAAAAATGCCTATAGACAACATTTGAAAAGTCTTTACAGTTCGTCAATTTAAATCTAACCATAAATGATGGCACTTGCATTATTGCTCGCACTCCGAAGTTCACAGTGATTCCTCACATGTGTGGCAGCTTTTCAAATTTCTAAAAATATATTGTATTATATTTTTAAATTTTTTTTCATTTAACTTCATTACTATCATAGGAGTTTAAAAAGCCCCCCCCCCCCCAATATGATAGCATTGTCTGATTGTTTTTATAGAGACATCAGGGGTCTATTAGACACCTAATGTCTCTACTGCCCTCCCACTTCAGTTGCTCAAGCACAGGACTTTTCAAGCACTTTTCAGCCAGGAGTTTTAGCATTTGCAGGTTCAGAGCTGTCAGAGTTGAGTGCCTCCAGGTTCATTGATTACAGAGCATGGATGATTCCCAATATGCTTCCACTATCCATTCTGAAACCATTTACCACGGTCCGAGGCTCCCAGGTAGCATGCAGTCTAGGAGATGACATCTTGTTGTTTTTGTAACAATCCTTCTTTTATATCACGCTGATTGATCACAAAACCTGCATACAGCAGAAAACCAGGAACTCCTATTGCATTATTGGAGCAGGTATATGGTATTTCCCAATTTCGACCTGCTCAGCTATGCTATATTGAGGAACATTCATGGCCTTTCAATTAATATATGCTTACTCTTTTGACACATGCCTGGTCCTGGCAAAGGAACAGCAGGAGAGTAAGGGAAGGTAAGCACATGAACTTGTATGGCAGATAGCAAGGATAACTTGCCACAAATTTATGGAAGTGTTGAATTGTAAGTCTCGTTAACTTGATGCACATTTTCATTGGTAGGTTGTACACTTGCAGATCACTTGAGGCGCAAGTTCTAGTTGACACTTTTCCAATTTGTAGCAAATTTGCATTGGCAAATCTTAAGCAAGAGCAAAGTTTCTGTGGTGAGTCTACAACAAGAGCTCTGCAAGTTTACAGCATGAAATTCAGCCACAGTGACCCCTGTGGTGGGATGACTATTGCACAACATAACTGAACCAGAACTTGCAGCAGACTTGCAGAATGTTTGCTAAAAAAGTTGATCTGGAGTCATGCAATGCAGACTTGCTGCCATTGTGCAATAAACTTGTGAAGCCTGGCAGCCTAGCAATAGCTTAGCAAATCATTTTAAAACTTACAGCACGATTGCCTGCTATCTGGGAGGGAATGGTTGACATTAGGATTCTGAATCCTCCCACACATATTTGACTGTAGTTCAGGTCTATTTCTGAGCATCAAACAAGTGCTAATGCTTGTTTGGGTCTGATTATCTGCTAGCTGAAAAACGCTGAAAAGTGGAAGTAAACTCTTTTTTGGCACTTTTCCCCATAGGTAAGCCTATCATAAGGCTTACTTGTAGGTACCGAGAATATGTCAGAAACCTGCACTGTTTAGGAGATACTCACAATGTATGCAGCCGGTGATGCCACTGGCACATGCGCTCTGAGGGGACTGCATCCCTGTGCCGTCCCTTCAAAACCCCGTACTGCGGTCTGTGACTCCCGTGCATGTGCGTGGGAGTGATGTCATTGTGGCATGGCCAATCAGACTGCCGGAGCATGCAAACCCAGAAGGAAGACTGGGTGAAAAAGGAAGCCCTGTCAGTGGTGACAGCACACCACTGGAGGTCTTCGTTGTAAGGTAAGTATTTCCTAATGTGGTAGTATGAGATGCATACTAGCACATTATGCCTTTACCTTGAAGGGTTTAAAAAAAAAAAAAATGAGCGCACTTTACTACCACTTTGATATATAAAATATTGTATTTTCTTGTTCATACGGATTAAAAAAGCATTTTAATATTTTAGTACTGATGATAAATACCTCACATTTTTGTAAATATTTTATTATATCTTTTCATGTGACAACACTGATGAAATGACACTTTGCTACAATGTAAAGTAGTGAGTGTACAGCTTGTATAACAGTGTATATTTGCTGTTTCCTCAAAATAACTCAACACACAGCCATTAATGTCTAAACCACTGGCAACAAAAGTGAGTACAACCCTATCGTGAAAATGTCCAAATTGGGCCCAAAGTGTCAATATTTTGTGTGGCCACCATTATTTTCCAGCACTGCCTTAACCCTCTCGGGCATGGAGTTCACCAGAGCTCACAGGTTGCCACTGGAGTCCTCTTCCACTCCTCCATGTTGACATCACGGAGCTGGTGGATGTTAGAGAACTTGCGCTCCTCCACCT
This sequence comes from Pelophylax lessonae, assembly GCF_965119305.1. Classification (NCBI taxonomy): domain Eukaryota; kingdom Metazoa; phylum Chordata; class Amphibia; order Anura; family Ranidae; genus Pelophylax; species Pelophylax lessonae. The sequence goes on from NC_138768.1 coordinate 203,769,586, forward strand.
TCTATTTGAGGATGCCCCACAGATGCTCAATATGGTTTAGGTCTGGAGACATGCTTGGCCAGTCCATCACCTTTACCCTCAGCTTCTTTAGCGAGGCAGTGGTCGTCTTGGAGGTGTGTTTGGGGTCATTATCATGTTGGAATACTGCCCTGTTGCCCAATCTCCGAAGGGAGGGGATCATGCTCTGCTTCAGTATGTCACAGTACGTGTTGGCATTCATGGTTCCCTCAATGGACTGTAGTTCCCCAGTGCCAGCAGCACTCATGCAGCTCCAGACCATTACACTCCTACCACCATGCTTTACTGTAGGCAAGAAACACTTGTCTTTGAACTCCTCACCAGCTTGCCTCCACACACACTTGACAACATCTGAACCAAATCAGTTTATCTTGATCTCATCAGACCACAGGGCATGGTTCCAGTAATCCATTTCCTTAGTCTCCTTGTCTTCAGCAAACTGTTTGAGGGATTTCTTGTGCATCATCTTTAGAAGAGGCTTCCTTGAGGGACGACAGACATGCAGACCAATTTGATGCAGTGTGCGGCGTATGGTCTGAACACTGGCAGGCTGACCTCCCACCCTTCAACCTCTGCAGCAATGCTGGCAACACTCATCCATCTAGTTCCCAAAGGCAACCTCTGGATATGACGCTGAGCATGTGCACTCAACTTCTTTGGTCGACCATGGCGAGGCCTGTTCTAAGTGGAACAAGTCCTGTTAAACCGCTGTATGGTCTTGGGCACCATGCTGCAGCTCAGTTTCAGGGTCTTGGTAATCTTCTTATAGCCTAGGCCATCTTTATGTAGAGCAAAAATTCTTTTTTTCAGATTCTCAGAGAGTTCTTTGCCATGAGATGCCATGTTGAACTTCCAGTGACCAGTATGAGAGAGTGAGAGCGACGACAGCAAATTTAACACACCTGCTCCCTGTTCACACCTGAGACCTTGTAACACCAACGAGTCAAATGACACTGGGGAGGGAAAATTGCTAATTTGGCCCAACTTGGAAATTTTTACTAAGGGGTGCACTCACTTTTGTTGCCAGCGGTTTAGACAATAATGGCTGTGTGTTGAGGTATTTTGAGGGGACAGCAAATTTACACTATTATACAAGCTCTACACTGACTACTTTACATTGTAGCAAAGTATAATTTCCTCAGTGTTGTCACATGAAAAGATATAATAAAATATTTACAAAAATGTGAGGGGTGTACTCACTTTTGTGAGATACTGTATATTCCTTTTGAGCTTTCTTTTTGTTGAAAGTGACCTATCCATTATGAAGATTCAACACTCTTTATTTCCCCTAAGTAATCTTGTTTTCCCTGTGCAAACACCAATGCCTGATTTCCAACTAAGGCCTGCAGATTGAACACAGAAATAATTGAAAATAAAAAAAATAGTTGTCTTAAAAAAAAAAAATGTAAATGCATCTTTGAAGGATGATTATGACATTGTTACTTGAAGGGTAATGTTATAATATAAAAATCACAGTAGTCAGAAAAGAGTTTTGGTAAGACTGATATCAGCAAAAGGTAAAGTCATTGAAGACTCTTTCAGAAATATAAAAATATATTTGAAAAGCATTTACATTTTATATTATTAACTTATGAAATTATCATTGAAGTGTATCTAAACATTAAAAGAATCAATAGCATTTTGTCTGAGAATTTTTTTTTGGCAGAATATGTTTTATGTGCTACTAGTTAATGGGGTCATATTGATGATCCTTTTCCACCACAGTAATAGGCAAAATCAAAGCAGAAGTCAGCTGGCTGGCTGCTATTGCAGTACCACCACTTCACTGGTTACCCATAGCAATGGCAATATAGCCATATCTTCCACCAACTCCTTTGCAAGATTAATCCTTCAGTAGTGATTCTCTTGTAGCTCCTCTTTCCCTTGTTATGTAAGCCCTGTTCGTGATATGCCCTGCATGCACCCCTTTGAATAGCTTCAGACCAGGCAATAAATGGTTAACGGTAACTTTACTGAAGCCTTGTAATACAATACAGTCCCACAGGAGCACAGACACAGTCCTAATCTAACTAATTCAGGCTGCCCATGTGGAAGAGAGACTGAGCCCTGAGCCCTCCCCTTGTATTTATGGGGCTTACAGCAGGGGGCAGGACTCAGAGAGTCGGGGAAAAGAGTCTAGATACAGTTAACCTCTTCCCATCATCCTGCTAACTAAAGCATGACGCACACACAACATTTGAAAAACATGAGTTTGCATAAAACACTGAATTGGTACAAAACGTAACACACTCCAACTCTGCCCCACTTCGTAAGCACCTGCTTGCAAATATTTTGTTTAAATTTCCACATGAACATTAAAAAAATTCTGCTATGTATAGGTGGGACCGCGATCAGGGTACCTGCTTGAGAGAGATTGCATGCACAAAGGCCTCAGCAAAGTTGGTTGTGCAAAGTTGAAATTACCACAATGAATAACAGTTGGCAGTGGCACACTGTAGTAAAGGGAAGCACAGAACAGCTCTCAGCATTGCATTATACTGTAATATTACAGGGGGCGGCTCTGCTGGAACGGTATTGTATGGGATGGCACTAACTTACAGAAGGGAATCCTAGGGAGGTTCTTTAATACCAGACAGTAACCCTTAAGCTGTCTCTACTCATCAGCAAACTCTCCCTATGCTAAGCAATGTCCCCAACCAGTGGGTTCCTTTCCCTAACATAGGACCACAGAAAAGGAACACAGACGCCCAGTGATAATTCCCCCAAAAAAATGGAGCCTATACAGAACTGCAGCTGCTCCCATAGAGACTCCTGGGATAAAGAGTAAGTCAATAAGGCAACAAAAGGAAATAAGAGCGCTTCAGGTTCAGGCCTACAGAAGATGGGGGGGGGGGTGAAGATTGGATAATGATAGTATTAGGGGAGGGGGGGGGAAGGGGCTGGTATAAAATTGTACATTTCTTTTTCATCATTCAGCCCATTGGGGGACAATGCGTTAAGCTTGAAAATCCAGAATGCTTCAAGTTTGCAAAATAAAGCAAACCTTTCGGGCGCAGGCAATTGAAGTCATCACCGGCGCCCATCCCTTTGACATTGTGTCCCATGCTGATCTGGCCTTCCATTCATCCTACTCAGACAACCAACTGCCCCGTCTGGATGATACAGCCGATTGCTATCCAGAAGGCATCTACAGCTATCACCTCTGTGTGGTCTGTCTGCTGTGGGGCAAGTAGACAGGCTCAGCCTGGTAGCTGTTTTGTCCCTGTGATCCAGTGCCCTTTTTAACCCTTACCTGACTGTCTCAAGTGATCATTAAACTACTGTGGTTTTACTACCTTTTGTGTAGAGTTTTACACATTGGTGATTAACATTGTTGGATAGCCTTAAACCTGAAGCTCTCTTCTTTCCTTCTGTTTCCTTTCCCTAACCTGTCTACTTGCTCAGAGTGTGCCCAAATTATGGGATATCCCCTATTTAAATGCTTCCCTGTTAAGATAGCCATCTGAACTCTTGTGGGAATTTGGTATCTAATACCTTCCTTAACTAGAGAGGATTACGGAGTCTCTAAAGGGACAATTTCCCTTACCAGACTCCCCTACCCCCTGAAGCATTGGCACACAACCACCTACAGGACAGAAGAAAACCTACACCTGCCCACACTGTGTATGGTCTGCTAGACAGGAACGTCTCTTTTTTGCTCTGCTTTTACAGTTACAGTGCCTTAAAAAAAGTATTCATACCCCTTGTTCCACATTTTTACTAATCAGGTGACTTCTGGAGGCAATTGGTTCAACTAGATTTTAGTTAGGGGTATCAGAGTAAAGGGGGCTGAATACATATGCATACAACGCTTTTCAGATATTTATTTGTAAAAAAATGTTGAAAACCATTTTACATTTTCCTTCCACTTCACAATTATATGCCACTTTGTGTTGGTCTATCACATAAAATCCTTTAAATGGATAAAACATTGGAAAACGTTCATGTATTGCAGATGTACTGCATATGCTTTTTCATTTTCATTTTATCTTGACATATTCTTTAAAGCTTTGGGTAACTGTTAATTGCTGTAACTTCTAATCCATACAGCAAATGTTCTACTTAGGAATTGTTGAGGCTTAGCAAGTTATATGATGGATTACAGAACATAAATTCTGAAAACTGACCAGGTGTTCTGCTTCATTAACTTGGTGCTGAGAGATTAGCCAGTTGCATTACTATTTTAAGGTTTGTTGCTGGTTCGTGTGTCTAATTTAAATTTTGCCTTAGTTTAGATAGCATCACTTAAGTATATTTCAAGACAACTTTTTTTTTTCTTAGTTTTATAGTGGGTAAGGGTGAGAACCCCTACTTGGTTCTTTCGGCTATCCGGAGCTCTGTTAGAGAGATTTTTATTTCCTATTCTGTCCAGGTGATGATGGTTTTACTAGACAGCAAGTAAGGGTTCATCTATAATGGGACACAGAGAGGTATACCAAGAAAACCGACAGAGGTTCTAGCCTTCTCCGCTCTATCCTAAACTATCCAAAACTAAGAGAAAAAGTTTTGGCTCAGCATAAAAACTACCATAGCACTTACAAATGGCAGTGTTTATGAAGGTCATGTAGGTCATTATATATCTAACAGTACTAAATTATTAATATTATACAGGATTTTTATAGCACCAACAGTTTGCACAGCGCTTTACAACATGAGGGCAGACAGTACAGTTACAATACAATTTTATAAAAGAGGAATCAGAGGGGCCGGCTCGATAGAGCTTACAATCTAGGTGGCAGGGTCAAGTTTTCAGGGATTGTCTAAAAGTGGACAGAATAGGAGATAGTTGGACAGATTGGGGTAGGGAGTTCCATAGAATAGGAGAGGCTTGGGAAAAGTCCTGAAGATGAGCATGGGAGGAGGTGACAAGGGAGCTAGAAAGCAGAAGGTATTGGGAGGAACGAAGAGAATGATTAGGTTGGTATATTGAAACTAGGTTAGTAGCTAGGGGCTGAGATGTGGGTGGCTCTGTAAGTTGTTGTTTGTATTTTGAATTTAATTCATTGGGTGAGCGGAAGCCAGTGGAGGGATTGACAGAGAAGAGTAGCAGACAATGAGCAGTTGGTAAGGTGGGTGAGTCTGGCAGCAACATTCATGATAGACTGAAAGGGGGATAGTCTACAGTGCATGCAGAAAGTATTCACAGCGCTTCACTTTTTCCACATTTTGTTATGTTACAGCCTTTTTTCAAAACTGATTAAATGCATTATTTTCCTCAAAATTCTACACACATTACTACATAATGACAACGTGAAAGAAGTTTGTTTGAAATCTTTGCAAATTTAATAAAAATAAAAAACGAATAAAATCACATGTACATAAGTATTCTTAGCCTTTGCTCAATACTTTGTTGAAGCACCTTTGGCACCAATTAAAGCCTCAAGTCTTTTTGAGTATGATGCTACAAGCTTGGCATACCTATTTTTTGGCAGTTTCTCCCAATCTTCTTTGCAGGACCTCTCAAGCTCCATCAGGTTGGATGGGGAGCGTCGATGCACAACCATTTTCAAATCTCTCCAGAGATGTTCAATCAAGTTCAAGTCTTGTTTCTTGCTGGGCCACTCAAGGACATTATCATAGAGTTGTCCTGTAGCCACTCCTTTGTTACCTTGACTGTGTGCTTAGGGTCATTGTCCTGTTGGAATGTGAACCTTCGCCCCAGTCTGAGGTCCAGAGCGCTCTGGAGCAGGTTTTCACAAAGGATGTCTCTGTACATTGCTGCATTCATCTTTCCCTCGATCCCGACTAGTCTCCTAGTTCCTGCCCCTGAAAAACATCCCCACAGCATGATGCTACCACCACCATGCTTCACTGTAGGGATGGTATTGGCCAGGTGATGAGTGGTACCTGGTTTCCTCCAGAAATGAAGCTTGCCATTCAGGCCAAAGAGTTCAATCTTTGTTTCATCAGACCAGAGACTTTTGTTTCTAATGTTCTGAGAGTCCTTCAGGTGCCTTTTTGCAAACTCTAGGTGGACTGTCTTTTTTACTTAGAAGTAGCTTCTGTCTGGCCACTTTACCATACAAGCCTGATTGGTGGAGTGCTACAGAGATGGTTGTTCTTCTGGAAGGTTCTCCTCTCTCCACAGAGAAACGCTGGCGCTCTGTCAGAGTGACCATCAGGTTCTTGGTCACCTCTCTAACTAAGGCCCTTCTCCCCTGATCGCTCAGTTTGGTTGGCGGCCTGCTCTAGGAAGAGTCCTGGTGGTTCTTCTTCAATTTACGGATGATGGAGGCCATTGCGCTCATGAGGACCTTCAGTGCCGCAGAATTTTTCCTGTACCCTTCCCCAGATCTGTGCCTCAATACAATCCTGTCTCAGAGGTCTCCAGACAATTACATTGACTTCATGGCTTGGTTTATGCCCTGATATGCACTGTTAACTGTGGGACCTTATATAGACAGGTGTGTGCCTTTCCAAATCATGTCCAATCATCTGAATTTACCACAGGTGGACTTAATTTACGCTGTCAAAACATCTCAAGTATGGTCATTGGAAACAGGATGCACCTGAGCTCAATTTTGAGTGTAATGGCATAGGCTGTGAATACTCATAAATCCAAAATATATGTGTGAAGTGAGCGCTAGAAATACATATTGTGAATAGCAGCTAGCATAAATTAAAGGTGAATATACAACCTCCAAATAGCAGTACAGTTTATAATCAATATAAGTGCAGCGCTAATAATTATAAACGTGATTAAACAATTAGAAATTCAAACAGAAAAAAAAAAAATCTTCATTTAGTGATCAAAGTGTGTTTAAAGTCCTAAAATAGAGTCCAAAAGTATGTGTAGCAATCAAAAGTCAGTTGCCTGGCTCGCTACATTCAAAACGATTCCTCCCGTGACAGACACAGGGTGCCAGAACACTCACCAGACATAAGTCAAATAAAAGCAGAGAGGTACAAAGAGTGAAACACCTCGTGTTTTACCAAAGATTTCTTCACTGTGCTCTCCCTCCACCATCCAAATGCACTCACCAGATGCTGGAATGAAACAAGCCCTGTAATGTAGTCAATCAGAATGCTATACTGGTCCCATGGTCTCTTTTCATATGATATATGCTGCATAAAAAAGTTCGCCAGCAGGGGCCAAAATGATGCTAATATAGTGTAGTATTTATTGTATATTAAAAGCACATGTACATGTAAAAAAGAACCCCCAATGGACAATTTCTGCCCTTTTATCACCCATTTCTCAATCCAACATTTTCAGGTAAACAGGATAGTTAAAAAACATTGGGGAATTTTGAAGAGCGATCTGGTCCTTAATTCGATTTTACTTGCACAACCCCCAGGTTGTATTCAAGAGGGCTCCGACTCTAAGAGATAGGTTAGCACCAAATCTAGTAGATCCCCCTTTGAACACAACATTTTTTTGCAGACATGAAAGAAAGGTTTCTTTCCATGCAGGAAGTGTGTCATATGTAGAGAGATGAAAACCACTGTCCGTAAATGTACCTAATTTCACTCCAATACCATGCACAAGGCTTACCATGTGAATGCTTTCATCACATGTAATACTAGATATGTTGTATGCATGTTGGAATGCCCATGTCGGAAACAATGTATTGGGAGAATGATCAGATGTCTCTGTGACCGACTCAGGGAACATATATACAATATAAAAAGAGAGGCACTCTAAAGGCAGGAGGGGGCCAGAAGTCCCGACGTGGGGACCCCAGAAGAGGAGAATCAGGGCTTCTCTGTGCAAAACCATTGCCCAGAGCAGGTAAGTATAACATGTCTTTTGTTTAAAAGGAAAAAAATCAAACATTTACAATCACTTTTAAGGGCTCTGTGCAGGGAAGATCACCATCTGAACCCAGAGAAGCTGCAGGCTGAGAGACTGGAGGTAATATAAGGCATTACAATTACATTTAAAGTAATACTAGTGTTGTGCATTATATTTAAAATTATTATATCAAAAAGCCTCAGCCTTTAGCATTACTTTAATATAAAATATTTATACCCCCCTCCACTCTTCATATAACTTCATGTCTGACTCCTAGTAAAAATACCCTGTATATCTAACTTCTGGGTATTTATTATTATACATATGATATACGTTACCTATATATAAATAATTACTTTCACTTTTTAATGGTATAAATCAACCCTTTATAGTAGTGGATATCTGCTGTATCAACCTACCTGCCTATGGCAAGGGTGTCTGTCATGCATAATATTATAATACAGTCCTGTCTGAAAATCTTCTAAATAGTGTTTCAGGTCTGTTTCATTTTTTTTTCTTTAAATAGTCCAATGACATGTACCAGAAGCAACCTCTAATAGTATATATATATATATATATATATATATATATATATATATATATATATATATCTTCTGTTATCCTCTAAGTGGATTAGATATTTAGTTCCCCAACCATATAGCTGGGTAATTAAATTTACCACTGCCTACAGCTATTCACTACAACTTTTTTTATCCATATAATCAAAACAATAATTGGTTACCTAATCGATTATACAAATATTAATTTGTTGCAGCCCTGCAAAATATTATCATCTGGATCCTCTGTGATCAGTTACAATTCTGTCATTAGTCAGTGGATGCCCAGAGCTGAGCTATAGAATCAAAGCGACTTTTATTCTAAGCAACATTTGTCAATATGACAGAGTCTTCTGTTTTAATAATTGTGTGATTTCAAGGCCAAACTGCTTTTTGTTTTATTAAGTTTGATGTCACAATTGACCCTTGGGCCACTTCAATAGAAATATGTATGTTTTTTTTTTTAACACATACTTTTGCCTGTTAACCAGAAACGTTTATACTGCCCTGTGGCTGATTCTCAATAACTATACGTGTCACAATAAAATCCACTTTTTGGTGGATACAACCCACCTGTTAAGAAGTTCTAAATATTTAACCATGCCCCTTTAAGCCCTTCCAAATGTGAACACAAACTAGCCACGTCCACTGTTCCCCCGTGGCACGCTACGTGCTCTGCATTACTACTCTCCATGGGGCACCCAAAGGTGTCCCAGGTCTTTTAAAATCCTTTAGTGTATATTAAAAAAAAAAAAAATTCTGTGTGCTGCTAACATGTTCAGGTTTGCCTAGAAGAACATGTGGCAACCTGAAAAGAAAGGGGAAGATACAAGGGGAGCAGTAAAGAAAGAAGGGATGTATAAGATAATAGTACATAGATAACAGAGAGCCACCCAGTGCACACGGCCGCCATGGAAATGCAGGAGAGAGTCAGCATGTGTTTGGGATTGGGTAGGTGTCCCAAATGCCCAATATATCATTAAATCTGTTCAATATATTCCGTAATCTAGCCGTAAGATGTTCCATTACTCTCACATTTTTGCTCCAGTTCAATAAGTTATGAATAAAAGATGTGGTTTTCTGTTTCCATTTAATAGTTATCAGGCAGCATGTTACTGTAAGGATATTGGATATCAATCTTTTCAAATTCTTTTCTACAAAAGAATTTCTCAAACTGGGAGACCCAGTAGGTGAGTCCATTTTTTCAGGGGTATAGAAGATTCAACTAATTTGGAAAGCAAGACATTGACTTTCCCCCAAAAAGCCATGATGCCAGGGCCAGGTTCACGGGATATGGTATAATGGTTTGCAAGATATGGTATAATGTGGCTACTGTTGAAAGATGGAATGGAAGTATTATGGAATGGGTGTTTCATCTAACCAGTGGTAGGACCAGGTCATACTGAGCTGTATCACTACTAACAAGTGAAAGGACACTAAAAGTTGTGTCTACCAGGTGTCTAATAGTTAGATGCACCACATCCCTTGATTAGAAATGGATATATTTTTTTATAAAAAAAACTTTAAAAAATTGAAAAAAACTTTAAAAAAAATAACAACATTTTCAAAAAAAAAATATCCATGTTGTCAGGGATGGAGACGCTTGCTTTACAGGCTGGTGTTTCATCTAAAGTCCCAATTTGCCTTTACCATCTATATTATTGGGATGGGGGTGTGTGTTTCCCAACTGGTCATTTTTTAGTTTGCTCCCTATGGCTTTCACATAGCCATTAGTTTTTCAATACCAGTCATGGCTGTGAGCAGGTTGGGGGAGGATTGAGCCATCTCCAAGCTCACCTGTTTCCCATTCATCCATTAGCATTCATGTACTCCCATGTTGGAGACACTCAGTAGACACTCAGTTTGAGTAGTGTTAGGACTGCAGGATACACAGGGTGCCTTGGAGTGGCCTGCAGCTTATACATGCGTTTGCAAATGTGTGTTAACTAAACCCCTGTTTTTAACCTATTATGTTAGACAGGTTTATTTGGTTTGTCAGCAGACTGGTGGGTAAGTATAGCAAGCTAAGGGCTGGTTGGTTTCGACACACACACACCTTCTTTAATCCCCTTTTTCTCTTCAGTTCTGTTATATACAGGAATGGAGATGCTGAGCAGTGCTCGCCAGTGTCTCATCTAAAGTCCCAAAACTGCCCAAAAATTTTCCATGTTGTCAGGGATGGAGACGCTTGCTTTACAGGCTGGTGTTTCATCTAAAGTCCCAATTTGCCTTTACCATCTATATTATTGGGATGGGGGTGTGTGTTTCCCAGCTGGTCATTTTTTAGTTTGCTCCCTATGGCTTTCACATAGCCATTAGTTTTTCAATACCAGTCATGGCTGTGAGCAGGTTGGGGGAGGATTGGGCCATCTCCAAGCTCACCTGTTTCCCATCCATCCATTAGCATTTATGTACTCCCATGTTGGAGACACTCAGGAGACACTCAGTTTGAGTAGTGTTAGGACTGCAGGATACACAGGGTGCCTTGAAGTGGCCTGCAGCTTATACATGTGTTTGCAAATGTGTGTTAACTAAACCCCTGTTTTTAACCTATTATGTTAGACAGGTTTATTTGGTTTGTCAGCAGACTGGTGGGTAAGTATAGCAAGCTAAGGGCTGGTTGGTTTCCACACACACACACACCTTCTTTAATCCCCTTTTTCTCTTCAGTTCTAATTCGGAAAGCAAGACATTGACTTTCCCCCAAAAAGCCATGATGCCAGGGCCAGGTTCACGGGATATGGTATAATGGTTTGTAAGATATGGTATAATGTGGCTACTGTTGAAAGATGGAATGGAAGCATTATCACGATTCTAACCAGTGATAGAACCAGGTCATACTGAGCTGTATCACTACTAACAAGTGAAAGGACACTAAAAGTTATGTCTACCAGGTGTCTAATAGTTAGATGCACCACATCCCTTGATTAGAAATGGATATATTTTTTTTATAAAAAAAAAACTTTAAAAAATTGAAAAGAATAACAACATTTTATTGAAAACATCCTTAATTAAAAATACATATATTAAAAACATAACACAGTATTCATACGATTAGTGTATGTATGCAGCGACTCCAGCTCCACATGTTTCGACAACCATTGGCTTCCTCAGGAGACTTTGATGAGTCCAGCATACAAACTTGCTAACTGTGTACAATCAAAACCTGCATGTTGAAAGAGTGATCTAGGAGGAGATATCAGCAAACCGCAGCGGGGAATGTAAGGAATCCATACATAGGTCATAAATAACCGGTCTACACCGAAAGATGGGAAAGAGAGCAGAAGCCAAAAGGAGGATCAGCTGGATGACTGCCAAGAGGTATATAAATCAAACCACTCCCAGAGTATAAACTTCAGTAAATGACTTCAGGCCAATAGATAACTTTAAGGTAAGTATCTCATTATCTCAAATGTAAGTTCTAGAATATATGGGGGTTCTCTACTGAACAACAGAAGCGAAAGTACACATTACATAAATCCAAATGATTTAGCCTTTAGATATAATCTAATGTATTGTGTATGTTATTAATATTTAAAGCACAATCTATAGCTGTCCACCTCCATCACATCCATAATTAATATTTATGGAGATGTGCAATTAGGACTTATGGTACTCTAAGCAGCTTCTGTACCATAGACAGAACAGGCTCTGCTCGCAAGCATATTTACTGGAAAATAATCTGTTATAAAAGTGGGAAGAAATTCTAAGACTTGTCATTAGTGAAGTGAAATAGGAATTGGAAGCAGCTTGTCATTGAAGAGTTAAATGGTATGTGTATCTCCAGTTGGCACGAGCCTTCAATATGTGAGAGGTCCAAAACTTCACGAGGGGAACATGCACTGAGACCACTCCCAGCTCCTTTCATCGTGGCTGACTTGTCAAAGCAGGTTGATTAACTTAATGAGAACTTCTGGCTCCTTACAAGAAGACAAGGCTGTTTGTAGCTGTTTTATCCAGTGCAAGGTAAGGCTGTATTCTTCCATTTAATAAACTGGATGTCTAATGCTGATAAACAGAGTTATAGTGAATCAATGTCACATCTGAGTGATAAGGACAGTTATGAGTTGCAGCTGTAGTGTTTATATTTCAGAAGTGTCAATCAAATACCAGTATAGATTACTAGAAATTCCTAAAAAGACAAGCCAAGATGCCCTCCTGTCATATTTATTTACATCCCGCCTTGATGTCAGGTTGCTGCAGCCTCACTGTCATATTACACTTAGATTTTCATCATATTATTTTAATCCTCCTGTTATCTTTTTTTTAGTTTCAGTGTATGATATTTTGTTGCCTTTCTTAAAGTAAACCCTTCCTTAAGGAAATATGTGTTTGTCATTGTTGATCTTCTAGGTTGCCTGTCTGACCCACTGACATCAATATAGTCTCATACTGGCCATAAATGTAATGATCTGATCGAACGATTCTTCAAAGAATCAGATGATGTGATAGACACTAAGCTTTATCAAAAATACTGGATGGATTATGTGACTGTAAGAAAGTATATATATCGACCTGATTGGCAAATGTATGGCACATCAAATGATCTGGTTGTTTAAACAATTGTTAATTTTATCAATGGGGGGGGGGGGGGTGATATGATTTTTTTTTTTTTTTTTAGAATCAAGACAAGTTTTAAAGATTGATGTTTTTTGGAAGAAAGTAAAACGTTTTTTTATATAATAAAAAATAAAAAAAAACAGTGGTGATTAAATACCACCAAAAGAAAGCTTAAGCACAAGCCGAACAGCAAGTCCCAGCCCATGGTTGATTGCCGGGACCCAATGATCTGCTATGTCATTCATGGAAGAGAGCTCTGTCTTGTAAACAACACAGAGCTCTGTACACTGACAGGAGATCTTTCATTTTTTTTATTATTCCCTGAAAATTTTTGTTAGGCACACAGTTAACCCCTTGATTGCCCCTTCCCAACCAGTGTCATTAGTACAGTGACAGTGTATAGCATTAGCACTGATCACTGTATTAGTGGCACTATTGATGTCAGTACCAGTTAGTGTACCCCCCTAGCCAGCGTTTGCTAGTGTCAGATTGCTTGCCACACTATCACAGTCCAACTATAAGTCGCTGATCACCGTCATCACTAGTATAAAAAAAATGTTCCAGTATACAGTATATACCATAGTTTGTAGGCCTTATAACTTTCATGCAAACCAAATAATATACACTTATCGTTTTTTTTTTTTTTCCAAAAATGTGTAGCAGAATACATTTTGGCCTAATTTCACGAAGAAAGTAGATTTTATAAGCTTTTCATTGGATATGTTTTTTAGGAAAAAGTTAAAAATATTTTTTTTTCAAAATTTTTCTTTTATCTAATAAAAATGAAAACCCCAGTGGTGATTAAATACCACCAAAAGAAAGCTTTATTTGTGTGAAATAAACAATATAAATTTCATTTGTGTACAGTGTTGCTTGACCGCGCAATTGCCAGTTAAATTAGCACAGTGCAGAATAGCAAAAAATGGCCCGGTCAAGAAGGGGGTAAAATCTTCTGGAGGGTGAATGAAGAGTTTATTAAAATCTCACAAAGCATCAGCACAGGTCAATTGGTTCATATGTTTTTTGCAATTTGTTTTAGATCTGAATATATGATCCAAACATATCGAGTGATTTTAGTTACTGAGTTGGTGCCTGATCGCTGATTGTAATTTTTTAAATATTAAATTGGATCATATATAATTGATTGAAAATTGTTATTTTGTCAATAACGGGGGATGATATGATTTTTTTTCTCAAACCAAGAGGCATTTGAATAAGTTAGGGGGTGTGTGAAGTGATTGGCGCTTCCCATGTTATATCAATGAAGGTGTAGTATGTAAATAAAATATCATCCAAATCCTGCTACCACATATTAATCACAAATAACATTGAATAAATAGTATCACATGAACCATATATACAAAGGACATATATATCACGTGCAAATAGTGCAATAAAGTGGCAAGTGGTAATTTTAAACAAGTAGATGCTAATAATAGAGGCATTTGAAAGCAATGTTTAGTAAACACAAACAACATTCAATACATTTGTTTGTAAATACCATAAGGACCCGTTCACACTTGGGCGATAAGGAACCACAGGCTGAATCGGTGTGATTCTGCCCCCACTTCCAAATCGCGCAGCGCGCTTGGGTACCATTCATCCTGGGGTGCTGAGATTTTGCCTCGGCTGTTGCGCGACAATACATGTGTGTAAAATATTGGCTGGCTCAGGGATAAAATTCTATGACGTGACAAACACGCATAGGGGCAGGACATTCTAGGGAATGGGCTGTCCTATACTCGGCACGTAGAAACACGTGTGAATTGCACTTTTTAAATCGCTAGCGAGAACCTAGATTTCCACTAAGCAATATGTGAACAGGGCCTTAAATATGTATTTGTACATAGTAATATCTTTTAAAAAATAACAAAAAATTTAAGAATGACAGTTGAAAATGTGTATTGCTGAATTTGTGCCAAAAATGATGTCATAGTGTATTGTGTATTGTATAAAGTGCTACACAGCGTTACTCAGCGTTAATCAGACGTCCCAGCTAATTGTGCATAGTTAGACAAGTTGGAGTATCCCACTCATTCCCTTCTCCCATCCAAGTTTTCAAAAACACAAAAACCAAAGCTACTGGACTGTTTCCTGACTGAGCTAAAAACACTTGGGAAAATGTTGAACTGTCATGCTATTGCTAATGGTAACCCAGGGGAACCCGTAACCAGCAGCTCCCAAGGGAGTAGTGCTACATGTATTAGCACATTATTTGGCACTTGCTTCCAAACAAAGCCCTTGTCGTCCCCCCTGGAGGCTGCATCCATCTTCACCCATTTTCCTTCCGGGTCCACGGACACCGGCTGTGCTCCAAGCCGGAGCTGCGGGACATCACTCCAGCGTATGCACGCGGGAGCCCCCAGTCACGGCACAGGGTTCTGAAAGAATGGCACGGGTGGCCGTTCCTTCAGAGCGCATGCACTGATGACATATTCGGCTTAGTGTACAGTAAATATCTCCTAAACTGTGCAAGTTTAGGACGTATTTACAGTACTTATATGTAAGCCTTATTATTTTTTTACCTATAGGTACAAACACACAACGGGGGTTTACAACCACTTTAAGGGCCTATTCACACTTTAGCAATCCGTTGCAATGCTTAAGATTGATAATCCAATGTCTGCAATTGCTATTTTTAAAGAGATGGGCAAGTTGTAATATACAGAGTCTAAAAAAAAAAAAAGTCCAAAAAATACCACTACCAATAGTAGAGGTGGGAAGTTGGTAAAGAAATAGCTATAAGAACTAACAGAGCCATTGGTCCCTTAAAAAACAAAGTTCTCTTTATTTTTTTCTCTATAGAGAAGACACAAAGCCGACAAATGTCCAAATTACCCTTTACAAGCTCTACCAACAGCTGACAGATTATGTCAGTGTACTCTTGGCTCACCTTGGCAGTGCACACGGTGATGGTCACCATTCCATACACAGCCCCTTTCACTGGGAAGGAGAAAAGAGATGTTCATGCATAATTTATTACTGCTTTTTCCATTGGAAACACCTCTAAAGGTGACAGGTGTTCACTTGTGTTTTAGGAACAATGGAGACATTAGAATAATAGAAGTGGAAATCAAACTTTTAAGCAGAGCATTAATCAATTAAAATGTTGGAATTAAATTGAAGAAGGATGGACAGGCCTAATTTATTATTTGAATGAGACTTGCTTTTCCAATTATCACTGATCAATTTTGTTTTATCTACATACATTATTTTGCACTTACCTTGCATTTATTTATGAATAAATTGTATATGCCCAATACATGTGTGGACAGGGCCTACTTTCCCTGCACGTGGGGGTACCTTTAGTTGTGAATGCGTTAACCAATGCCCGGGACCAGACGGGGACTGCGGTCACGTGAAATCTAGCATTAGGGCAGTTCCCCAACTTAGAGATGAGCAGTAACACTGTGCGAATTAGTAGAATGTTCAGAATTCCTTTGAAATTGGTGTATGTTGCATTGTGAGGGAGACTGCGCCCCCTCTCCACCAGCCCAGTGTACCTCTGTTACCTCACTCCCAGTTACAGAATCCTGCCATGCACCTAGTGTGGACCTCATGCATAAACTAATTTACTCCTTCACTTCTGTACCTATGTAACCAGTTCATGGATCTCCATAACGCGGGTTCAGTTCCAGTTGCTACTGGAAACCGACCACTAGGATTCCCACACTACTGGAGGACCTGTCATTTTTACCAGGTAAAATGCCTAATACCTGGTTGCATTGTGACTTGAACAAGTGCTTGCTTACCCATAGCAATGACACTGCTTCTCTTGCTTGACTTGTTGAGTAGATCTTTTTTAGCAGCTGAGCTTCATACCCCACGAGTGTTTTACAGACCCTTTACAGAACCAATATGTATCCCTTTGAAAAAATTCAGACCAGGCTCGGAAAGGATGATGAAACTTTACTTAAAAGCTTCTTAGTACTGTCCCAGAACAGTACTAACATAATGTCCCTAACAATCCTCTAACAGGCTGGCTAGACGTACCTCAGAAAAGAAGTAGACCATTTTGGCGTTCTCCAGATCTTGGTTGTTCTTGGGAACCTTGTTGCCTCTGACAGACTGCAAGGCGCAGCATTTCAGAGCAGCTATGGCATATCCCTTTCGATGTGATCAATCCAAACCAAAGAGAGGATAGCCCTAAAAAGTCTTCAAACCCAGCCTTTCCCCATATTTATTCACTGGGGATTAGGCTGGATCCAAAAAGCCCGGGAACTGAAGCACACACATTAACCCTTTCCCCCCTCAGCCTGGGCCAGCCACTAACTAACTAATACACCTGTAAGGAACCTGCCTACACGTGGTCTGTCTGCAAATCTAAGGAACTCTGCATATCTTTTTTCTGCATATACTGTAACTGGGATAATACGTGACAGCAAGAACAAAAATTTGGTTCAGTGCTAAGTGTTTCACGTGCCACAGGGAGCATAATTGCAGGATGATTACTTTGATGCAGGTATCAGAAAGTTGAGAGTGTTTGAACACCCAAACCATAATGCCATGTTGAGTGAAGATGTGAGGGTAGCAATTCTGGATACAGCAGCTAGAGTATGACTGCTCCCTCTAATGCCTGAGAATACAGACCATTTAGTGCTGTTGGGAAATACATAGTAAAATGGCTTTAAAGTGGTAACAGGATTCTTTCATCAAGTAAAGTTACTTGTCATCTTGTTTTTTTTAACCAAACGACTTTTGTCTTCAGTGCCAGGCTTTGGCAAATGGTTAATCAGATAGACAAGTAAATAGGACAAACTGAACATAACCTAGCAGTGTTGGTCTATGTTGATACCAGTGGCACAGAGTCGAGGCGGTTCCTTTAAGATTTATGTATTTATTTTTATTTAGTAACTTTATAGCTCCTGTGCTAAAAATATGCCTAAATGGCACTCGCATCACCGTCTTCTAGCAATGGCAGCAGTATAGTAGCTGGTGAATTACACAGTGTTCCAGAAAGTATAAAGGCGGTGCTGGACAGCAACTAGTGTGCCACGTTTGCACATTTTAATAAATGTAGATTTGTATATTTGTAAAATGAAGATATTTAACCACTTGAGTACTAGCCTGCATTACCAGGCTGTTTTTCAGTTTTCTGTACTATGATAATTTGACTGACCATTACTTGGTCATGCAACACTGTAAGCAAATTTATTTTATATTTCTTTTGAGACAGAGCATTCCCTGTGTGATATTTAACCACTAGTTTTTTTTTAGTTTTAAAAAGGAAAAAGGACCAGGAATTTGGGTTTGCTTACATTTACTTTTATTTCTTTGCCTTTAAAAAAATGATCACACAATTATTGATGGTCAGTGGAACGTTTACCTCCCTATCTTTAAAAAAGGATTCCATCATTATTGGTGGTCAATAGCACTTTAAGACACCCCCGCCATTACCTTCGATCTGCCAATTCTCTTTCCTACTGTGTTTATAAACATTCAGGCCCATTCACAATAATTAAAGGGGAGCATCATTCATTGTGGACTGAATGTGTGTAAACATTGTGTATATACTTGGGATGGCTGTGGTTGGTTTAAAGCAATCACAAGGTAGAGAGCCACTCTAATTGGCTTTGTACACAATGACTATGCAGTGGCGTAGCGTGGGTTGTCAGCACCCGGGGCAAGGCAAGTAATTTGCGCCCCCTACACAAACCTACTAGACCACTACACAGACCTACCCCCCCCATACACTGACACCTACACTGACCCCCCCTTCACTTACCCCCACTACACTGACACATACACTGACCCCCCATACACTGACCCCTACACTGACCCCCCCATACACTAACACCCCCTACACTGACACCTATACAGACCCCCCTACACTGACCCCCCCATACACTGACCCCTACACTAACACCTATACTGACCCCCCATACACTGACCCCTACACTGACTCCCCCTTACATTTCTATACACTGACCCCCCCCATACACTAACACCCCCTACACTGACACCTATACAGACCCCCCTACACTGACCCCCCCATACACTGACCCCTACACTAACACCTATACTGACACCCCCTACACTGACCCCCCCCCATACACTGACAGCTACACTGACACCTATACTGACCCCCTTACATTCCCACATACACTGACCCCCAATACACTGACCCCTACATTTCCACATACACTGACACCCTACACTGACCCCTACACTAATAGCTATACTGACCCCCCTACACTGACCTCCCCCATAAACTGACACCTATACTGACCCCCCTACACTTACCGCCACATACACTGACACCTATACTGACCCCCCTACACTGACCTCCCCCATACACTGACACCTATACTGACCCCCCTACACTCACCGCCACATACACTGACACCTATACTGACCCCCCTACATTTCTACATACACTGACCCCCCCTACACTGATCCCCCCCATACACTGACACCTATGCTGACCCCCCTACACTGACACACCCTCCTCTACACTGACCCCCCCCATACACTGACAACTACACTGACCCCCCCCGTACACTGACAGCTACACTGACACCTATACTGACCCCCTTACATTCCCACATGCACTGACCCCCCCATACACTGACCCCTACACTGACTCCCCCCTACATTTCCACATACACTGACCCCCCCATACACTGACCCCTACACTGACTCCCCCTACATTTCCACATACACTGACCCCCACGCTAATAGCTATACTGACCCCCCCATACACTGACACCTATACTGACCTCCCCCATACACTGACACCTATACTGACCTCCCCCATACACTGACACCTATACTGACCTCCCCCATACACTGACACCTATACTGACCTCCCCCATACACTGACACCTATACTGACCCCCCTACACTGACCGCCACATACACTGACACCCCTACATTTCCACATACACTGACCCCCCCATACACTGACACCTACACTGACCCCTACACTGACACCTATGCTGACCCCCCTACACTGACACACCCTCCTCTACACTGACCCCCCCCATACACTGACACCTACACTGACCCCCCCGTACACTGACAGCTACACTGACACCTATACTGACCCCCTTACATTCCCACATACACTGACCCCCCCCCATACACTGACCCCAACACTGACTCCCCCCTACATTTCCACATACACTGACTCCCACTACACTGACCCCTACACTAATAGTGTATGGGGGGGGTCAGTATAGCTATTAGTGTAGGGGTCAGTGTAGTGGGGGTCAGTGTATGTGGAAATGTAGGGGGGAGTCAGTGTAGGGGTCAGTGTATGGGGGGGGGGTCAGTGTATGTGGAAATGTAGGGGGGTCAGTATAGGTGTCAGTGTATGTGGCGGTCAGTGTAGGGGGTCAGTATAGGTGTCAGTGTATGGGGGGGGGGGTCAGTATAGCTGACACCTATACTGACCCACCTATACTGACCCCCTACACTGACCGCCACATACACTGACACCTATACTGACCCACCTATACTGACCCCCTACACTGACCGCCACATACACTGACACCTATACTGACCCCCCTACATTTCCACATACACTGACCCCCCCTACACTGATCTCCCCATACACTGACACCTACACTGACACCTATGCTGACCCCCCTACACTGACACACCCTCCTCTACACTGACCCCCCCCCCATATGCATACAGTTATTCAGTGTTCTTCTTCAGTTCTCACAGACAGTCAATCAGACTCAGTCTAGTCACTACTAGCACTGTACACAGTCAGCCCACTGAGCCCAGTAATACTCCAGTCACAGTCCAGTCAGTCCTGACTCCTGTGTCACTCGTGACTCCTACCTTTTTTTTGCAGGTGCACCCGATCACAGCAGGCTATGTCTTCTCCTCCAGGTCCTCCGGCTCCTAGGTTTTCCTCCTGCGTCTGTCACCACTGGCTCTCTCCTCTCTGGCCTGTGTCACCTGCCGCCGCTGCCAGCTTCTTCTTGCTGCTGCATGCCTGGGCTGGTCTGGTGTGGCTCCCGCGCTCAGCGCTGCGCTGGGCGGCCGCTGCAGTGCATTGTCCCTCCCCCAGATGGTCCCTCGCTCTCCGCACGCCTGGCACCACCCCCCCCCCCCTCCACAGTGGGCGGCGACCCGGCGGCTGGGATCGGATTCGCACAGCGCCGCCGCCACAGCCAGCACTGGAGTGAGATAATGAGTGAGCCAGGCAGGGCAGAGCTGCGAGTGCGACCCCCCAGATGTTGCGCCCGGTGCGGCCGGCCCCCCCTGCACCCCCCACGCTACGCCACTGTGACTATGATCTTAGCTGTAAAAAAACAAATCAAATGTGTTTCCTGATGTGCTGTTTCTACGACACTCCAGAAATACACATCCACGTTTTTGTTTAACAAACATCAATTTGTATATTTGAAAGGATAAATGTCAATAACTGTTAAAATTCCCTTAAAAGTCTTTAAGTAGGAAGCAAGGATCGGGATTTCTAGAGCATTAACTACAATTTCATTAGAGCAATACGCTAGAGACCTGAAAGTAAGATGGTCTATTATGCTCGGATGGTTGGATAATTTAAACTTAAACAAACATTGTAGGAGAAGTGTAATAAAGGGGACAGAGACTTAAAAAATAAGTGGGACTTTAAAGGCACCACAAAAAAAAAAAAAAAATCACAGGATAAAATACATAATTTTTTATTGTACAAAAATGAAAAAAGGACCAAAAAGATTCCATTACAAAAGACACATAATATAAAATCAGATATCGCATGATTATCGTGTAAAGACCCATCAATCCATTAAAGGGGATCCACAAGGTCCCTAATAGATGAATATTGGAGAAATAGAGAGGACAGATAAAAGTGAAGGGTGATAAGGAAGGGATCTTGAATTAAACAGCAAAATAATGATTAATGGCAGTTTAGAATATATGTCCACTAATGCCAGGGTCCTTATAGCTTACCCCATAGTGTTATATCCCAAGAATGGCCTTGGTCTCCAGGAGGTGAGACCATTCTTCTCTCTCTCTCTTGCCTTCCTCTTCCTGATCCATGAGCTTCAAGTTCCATGGTCATCTGAAGTATACGTTTCCTGGCCTACTTATTCCTGTTGAAAAACTCTTCATACATTGTTCATATTTTACTTGCAAGTTGGAATAAATAATAATGAGAGGTCAGAGGGAGAGGCTGTTAGGATTAGGTGCAGAGATGTTATCCTAGGACAGGGAGCCCTCCAACTGTTGTGGAACTACACATCCCATGAGGCATTGTAAAACTCTGACATTCACAGACATGACCAGGGCATGATGGAAATTGTAGTTCCTGAACAGCTGGAGGGCCATAGTTTGAAGACCCCTGACCTAGGAGAACAGATTATAGGGTGTAAAGGAAGAGGGAGACACTGTGAGAAAAGTCGGTGTTGCTACATTGTATAAATGGCATGGTTTAATATAAAAAAGGAGGATTTATGTAGCACATAGTAAAAATCGATGTTGAGCAGAAAGTTGTGCAGTGTTCTTAGCACATCAAAAAGTATGCTAAAAATGAGTTTTAGAAAGTGTACCAAGCAATATCTAGACATAAAAACACATACTGAACATTACATCCAGCATACAAATAAAAGTAGTGGTGTAGAGCAGCGTCCATTTGAATAGAATAAAAAAATAAATACTGAGATTTATACCCATCACATAGAGCAGTAGAAATGGCTTTGAGCAGTATCCATACATACAGAATGAAAATTATACCCAGAATACGGAACAAGAGAAATGGTACTATCACACTTTGGGGTTGATTTAGTAAAGGGAAATAGACTGTGCACTTTGCCAGAGATGTATAGTAACTAAATAGAACTACTTCACTACTGTACTTAAGTACCGAAAGGCCGTATCTGTACTTTCCTAGAGTAGAATTTTTTTCTCCTACTTCCACTTTTACTTCACTACATTTTTTCAATGATTTCAATACTTCTACTCCGATATTTTTTTTTGTGCTGCATAGTTACTCGTTACAATTATAAAAATTACCACTGCCAGAATAGTAGATGGCAGGTTTCATGAAGCTCAAAACAAGTGTATTATCAGCGCATACGAAAATAAAAGCTACTGTATGTATAAATAAAAGCTGCATTTGAAATAATAAAAACAATATGATGTTCAAACTTTTGACTTCTTTCTTTAATAACTACATAACACAGTACTTGTACTTTTACTTTCAGTACTTGAGAAGCAATTTTTTTTTTCAAAGCTACTGGTACTTTTACTTTCAGTACTTGAGTAGCAAAATTAAAAAAAAAACTACTTGCAATACTTACGTACAAAAAATGTTGAATACTTTAGTACTTCTACTCAAGTCACTTTTTGATCGAGCACTTCCACTTCTACTCAAGTCACTTTTTGATTGAGCACTTGTACTTTTACTCAAGTATGGGTTTTGAGTACTTTATACAACTCTGCACTTTGCAAAAGCAGTTGCACTCATTTTCCTTAGTAAACCAATCAGGTGTAAGTAAAATAAAAAAAACAGCATTTAGCTTGCACATGATTGGATGGTGGAAATCAGCAGTGCTTTACAACATTTACGAAGCTCTGAGGAAACTGTGCAGAGTCTATTTGCCTTTATACATCCACCATATTAACCTACAAGAAACAAAAACTGAGCGTTATATCCAGAGTGGATGGTGAATGACTTATTACTAAGCCATATATCAATATGTAAAATGGGTCAGAAACAGTAACCAAAGCTGTACCTTACAAATATAACACATACAGGGCCTTGCGAACGTATTCGGCCCCCTTGAACTTTGCGACCTTTTGCCACATTTCAGGCAGGGAATAAAAAACAACTAGGTCCCCTGTCACTGAACACAGCTCTGTGCTGTTTACACTCACAGATCTGTGAGTGTAAACAGCACCGATCAGAACCGATTGCCGTGTGCCGGTGGTGAATCACTGGCCGGGGACCCAGTGATCGGCATGTGCAGTGATGAATCACAGCACAACACATACTGTCGCAGTATATATACAGTGTGCGATTGGCAAGCGGTCACAGGAAACCTGGAGTATAAATGTTATTTACAAGCTGAAGACAACCTGTGTCCCAGTGAACAATAAAGTGCTGTAGTTGTATAGTTTATTTTACATTTTTGCACTCATACCTGTCCTGCTAATGGCAAGCATTTTTTTAAAATCAGAAATAGATTTTATTGGAAAAATAAAATTTTTCCAGAGTATACATTAAAGCGGAATTCCGGGCACAAAATCGATCTTTTTTTTTTTTGTGCCCGTCCGCTTGTTCTCCTTCACCTGAAAAGGAATTGGATAGTTAGGTTTTTTTTTTTTTTTTACTAACCTTGTAATTGAAGATCGAATATACTCACCTATTCTTCACTTCCTCCCTCTGAGCCGCGGCTCCGCCGTCACTTCCTGTCTTGCGAACGTCATCTCTCCCAGGAATCAATGCGACGGCACCGGCCCCGCTCGTCACTTCCAGGGCGACGCCGCATTCCCTGCTAAACAGCTTCTGGGCATGCCTAGAAGCTGTGGAGGAATGCGGCGCCGCACCGGAAGTGACGAGAGGGGCCGCTGCAGGCGCATTCTGGGAGAAAAGGACGCGGAAGAAGACGCAGAAGAGGACCGCGCCGGCTTCAGCTGCCCACAAGAGAGATGGAAACGCTGTGGAAGAAATTTTATAAGTGAGTATTTCTTCTTGCAGGTAAGTGCGAACTGGGACAGATCAGAGGCTAGCCATTGTGGAATGTACTAGCCCTGACTGTCCTGGGGGTATGTTTAGTGAAAAATGTTTTCTGTGCCCGGAACTCCGCTTTAAACAGTATTTTTGGATTGATACAGCATATTAGGCCTTATGCACACAGGACATTATGGAAACTCCCCTAAAAGCCATTGCTACTGGCAGCAGCATTTTGGCAGAAAAAAACGCCTGACGCTTGTATAAGTGTGTAAAATGTTAAGGCGCATTTAGGCACATTTCAAGCCATCATGCGCTTTGGCATTAATGAATTCCATTGGCCAGAAAATTAATTAACACACGTTAACAAGCCTCAAGTGTTTATTCGGCCAAAACAGTGTTGCTCCTGGATGCACTGCCAGTGAGGTTTTTTTCTGCCTCTAACCCCATGTTCACACCTATGCATTTTTTTGTGCAGTTTCCGTTTTTCAGAAATACACTACAGTCCATTTAACATGGTTTCCTATGATACACGTTCACATCTAAACATTTTTTAGCTGGTGTGGTTTTGGAAAGAGTCGGGGACTTTTTTTCCCGCAGCAGATTGCGTTTTGCGAGTAAGACTTGCATTTTGCGTGTAGACTTCAATGGAGTCGCACCAGAAATGCAACTGCTGCGTTTTTGATGCATTTTTTAATACGTTTTGCATTTTGGTGGTGGCTGCCATTGTTTTTTTATTTTTTAATAAAGGAATTGTCAATAACTCTTGTACTGTCTTTATTCACTTTTACACTTTTTTGGTGACTGGCTAGGGGTACTATGTATCCCATACTTATTCACATGGGGGGGCAGGATCTGGGCGGTTTGTTAAAGGGGACTTCCAGATTTCAATAAGCCCCCTACCCACAGACCCCCACAACCACAGCCCAGGGTTGTGGGGAAAAGGCCCTTGTCCCCATCAACATGGGGACAAAGTGCTCCCCCCATGTTGAGGGCCTGTGGCCTGGTATGGTTCAGAAGGAGGGGGCCCTCGCTTGCCCCCTCCCTTTCCTGACTTGCTGGGCTGCATGCTCGGATAAGGGTTTGGGTTTTGGGGGGGGGGACTCCACACCATTTTTTTTTTTTTTTACATTTTTCCTCTTCAAATTCATACCAGACCCTAAGGGCCTGGAAAGTATTGTGGGTGGGGAGGGGATCCCACACCATTTTTTTCCCAATTTTTTTTTTCTGCCAGCAATTCCTTTTTTTACATTCCCGCTGGCAGCTGATGACTCATCAGCTAGTAAGGAGGCAGCAGTCGGCTTCCCAGCTTGTTCTTTAGCAACCAGCGATATACAGTGTTTTTATAGGAACATATATAAAAAATGCAAAATGCATGAAAAATGCATGCAAAAACACAGCTTTAAAAATGCAAAACGCACTGCAAAACGTGCCTGAAAAATGCATCAACTGTAACCACATAGATGTGAACCTAGACTAAAAGCCCCTGCCACTAAACACTACTAAAAGCCTATGTTTGCATGGACACATAGGCTAACATGCAAAGGAGTTTAGATACAGGAAAAAAAACATCTGATGCCCCTTGAAGCAGCTGCAAAAATGTCCACTGTGCATGGGTTTTCAACATTAAATCAACAACATGTAAAATATTGACGTAACACAGGAAAACAAGCAGTCAAACAATGTATACTTAGCAATATCATCTGTTAAATGAGCCTGCCTAAACTTTAATTAGTTGGGTTTACCCAAGAGTATACAGCCCATATTGTTTCAAATTTGTTCAGGCGCCATCTATGCTAATAGATAAAGTGCTCCAACCTAAGTGCCCCCCCCCCATACATTTACCCATTCTTTAAGTGTAAGCGGGTCTGCTGACTTCCAATGTAGTAAAATTAGCCTGTGTGCTTAAAATAGCACCCTAGCCATAGCTTTTAGGCCCCTTTCACACTTGCGGACCGTTCAGATCCACCTGTCAGTTTTTCAGGCAGATCTGAACGGATGCCCCATGCATCTTTATGGGGCATCGGATGTCAGCAGAGACATGCCCACTGACATCCGATCCGATCCTGTCCGTCAAATCTGGACGGAGGGAAACCCTTTTTTCCATCCGTCTAGCGCAGGGGTGGGGAACCTACGTATGTGGCCCCCGAAGTCATCTGGTCTGGCCCCCCCCCCCCCCCGTGCAGCTGAGTCTGTGTCTCTCAGCTGATCTGTGAGAACGGAGCCGATGCTTCCTGTATAGTTCCTGCTCCGTTATGGCAGTCTGAGTTAGTCACAGGCGGAGTGATATCAAATGCAGGAAACATCACCTCTTCCTCCAGCGCGGCGCCGCTACACTTCTCCTAGCCAGCATTTCCTGCCAGCAGCACACACAGCAGTACCAGCCAGAGCCAGCAGTACCAGCCAGAGCCAGCAGTACCAGCCAGAACCAGCAGTACCAACCAGAACCAGCAGTACCAGCCAGAGCCAGCAGTACCAGCCAGAGCCAGCGGTACTCACAGCAGTACCAGCCAGAGCCAGCAGTACCAGCCAGAACCAGCAGTACACACAGCAGAACCAGCAGTACCCACAGCAGAACCAGCAGTACCAGTCAGAGCCAGCAGTACCAGCCTGAGCCAGCAGTACCCACAGCAATACCAGCCAGCAGTACCAGCCAGCAGTACCAGCCAGCAGTACCCGCCTGAGCCAGCAGTACCCACAGCAGTACCCGCCTCAGCCAGCAGTACCAGCCAGCAGTACCCACAGCACAGTACCAGCCATCAGTACCAGCCTGAGCCGGGAGTACCCACAGCAGTACCAGCCAGCAGTACCTACAGCACAGTACCAGCCTGAGTCAGCAGTACCCGCAGCAGTACCAGCCAGCAGTACCCACAGCAGTATCAGCCTGAGCCCGCAGTACCAGCCAGCAGTACCAGCCAGCAGTACTCACAGCATAGTACAAGCCAGCAGTACAAGCCTGAGCCTGCTGTACCAGCCAGCTATACCCACCAGCAGTAGCAGTACCCGCCAGCAGTTCTTTTCAAAACTTACCACCACAAAAAAGTCGACTGACTGACGCAAACCTGGAAAACCTGTTGCGAGTAGCATCATCATCATCAATACAGCTAACATCACACACCTCACCAAAGAGAAGCAGTTGCAGCCATCACATTAGGGTTGAGTTAATTAAATGTTTGACCAAATATAACAGGCACATTTTTAAGATGATAATTTTGTACGGCCCCCGAATGATTTTATAAATACCCAAATGGCCCTTGGCAGAAAAAAGGTTCCCCACCCCTGGTCTAGCGGATGGGATCGGATGAGAACGGACAGGCGGTCCGTTCTCATCCAATTCCCCCATAGAGAACAGCGGGGGACCTGACAGCTCTGCCTCCGCACAGTGAGCGGAGACGGAGCTGGCATCCGTCTGCTCAGCGGGGGATCGGCGGATCGATCCCCCGCTGAGAAAAATGGAGTCTGCCGACGGAGTCCCCTGTGTGAAAGGATCCTAAGGGTCGTCAGCGGACTCCGTGCTGCTTAGTGGGGGATCAATCCGCCGATCCCTGCTGAGCAGGCGGATGACAGCTTCCACTCCGCTCACTGTGCGGAGAGGGAGGTGTCAGATCCCCGCTGCTCTCTATGGGGGAATCGGATGAGAATGGACCGCCTGTCCGTTCTCATCCAATCCGATCCGATCCACTGGACAGATGAAAAATAGGGTTTCCATCCATGCAGATTTCATGGACAGGATCGGAATTGGAGATGTCTCCGCTGACATCCGCTGCCCCATAGGGATGTATGGAGGTTCCGATCAGGTCCGCCTAAAAAACTGAAAGGCGGATCTGATCGGATCGTTCGTGTGAAAGGGGCATAAGACTCCTATATTTGGAGATCAGTAATTATTGTTTAGGATCTTCCCAAATCATGACCTGAAATATCTTAAGGGTATTGATAACCTCATCCAGTAGATGTGCAGTATGTCTACAAAAGGTGAATCAGATCACCAAGATCTCTATGACATCTAGTGCACAAGCAGTCATCCAATATACCCAATTTAAATAACTAAGTGGAGTGTAAGGAACCCCTAAATGAAGATATAATTGTGAAAGTCTTTAAGAGACATTAAGTGAACAAAGTTGTACCCCCTCCATGGCTTTCTCTCACTGCTCCTCTTCAAAAGCCCCAACCTCCTTTTCCCAGTGGTTCACTTCTCATAGGAGATGGTCTTCCAAAAAAGTAGTCAGTAACATAGCATAACATCTAGATATGAACCCCTAAAGATTTCAGTATTTTGCAAGTTAAATACCAGAGTGGGTGATTGGAGCCAATGCCTTGTTGAGCCCTAACCGCATGTTAACCACTTGCCGACCGCCGCACGACTATTTACTGTGGCGGTCAGCCCCGGCTAGGCAAAGTGACGTAGTACTACGTCGCTACTTCCCGCCGGTCCTGTGCGCACTCCCGCGCGCCCCCGCTGACACAGATGGCTTGATTGGGTTCAGAACCAATCAGTCATCAGGTCCAGGCCAATGATTTTTGGCCTGGACCTGTAAATCGGTTCTGCCTAATCAGAATCCATTCTGAGCCTGTGAAATGTAAACACAGGCTCAGAAAAGATGTGCCCTCCTCTCCCATGATCCTTTTTGGATTCATCTCGAGAGGAGAGCACATCTAACTGTAAGTACTGCATCAAGCACACTCACATACACTTAGATAGGCACATCTAACCCCCGATCACCCACCCAGTTAACCCCTACACCCCCTGTCACAACACACTGTATACAGCATATAGCATTTTCCTATATACCTGTATAAGTGTGATTTGTGAACAGGTGTAGCGCTTGCGACCCCCCCTTTTCCACTTAAAATACCCGCCACCCCCCCAATAAAGATTTAACCCCCTGATCCCCCCTGATCCCCCCTGATCCCCCCCCAGATAACCCCTACCCCCCTGTCACATTCAACACTAATACAAATGTAATATACAGTATTTTTGTATTTTGTATTAGTGTGATTGTGATCTGAATTAGCGCTAGCGACTCAGTTTCTGTCCCAAGGAGGTTTAGGGTCCCCGCCACCCCCCCAATAAAGATTAAACCCCCTGATCCCCCCCTGATCACCCCTACACCCTCTGTCACAACACACACCGTATACAGTATATAGCATTTTCCTGTATACCCGTATAAGTGTGATTTGTGAACAGGTGTAGCGCTTGCGGCCCTCCCTTTTTCACTTAAAATACCCGCCACCCCCCAATAAAGATTTAACCCGCTGATCCCCCCGATGACCCCCAGTTAACCCCTACCCCCCTGTCACATTCAACACTAATACAAACGTAATATACTGTGTTTTTGTATTTTGTATTAGTGTGATTGTGATCTGAATTAGCACTAGCGACTTAGTTTCTGTCCCAAGGAGGTTTAGGGTCCCCGCCACCCCCCCAATAAAGATTTAACCCCCTGATCCCCCCTGATCACCCCTACACCCCCTGTCACAACACACACTGTATACAGTATATAGCATTTTCTATATACCCGTATAAGTGTGACTTGTGACCAGGTTTAGTGCTTGCCGCCTTTACTTTTATCCTTAGGATACCCGCCACCCCCTCCCAATAAAGATTTAACCCCCTGATCCCCCCCCTGATCACATCCAGTTAACCCCTTCCCCCCTGTCACATTGCACACTAATACACATGTAATATAGTGTTTTTACTGTATTTTGTATTAGTGTGATTGTGACTTGAGGTTGCGCTAGCAAGTTCGTTTCTATCCCAAAGGAGGTTTAGGGTCCCCGCCATCCCCGGCGCATAGTTAGAAATAACCCCTTGATTACCACACACACGCACATACACTTCCATTACTAGTATAGTGTTTGAACAGATCAATATCTGATCTGATCAGAATTATACTAGCGCATCCATAGTTTAGGGTTCCCAAAACGCGGTGTTTGCACAATCAGCACTGATTCCTGCCAGCACCTGCGTTTAACCCTTTCACCCAGGCAAGTATAGTAATCAATAGATTACTGTCACTAAAAAAAACACAACACACAAAACCGCTGTGTTAGCAGAGTCAGGCCTGATCCCTGCTAGCATTAGCAGTTTTTTTAGTAGCGCTTGAAGCACCAGGTGCTTTTATTACCTGTGAGTCAACACCACTGTACAGGTAAATTTAGTTACCAAAATGTCTAAACGTTTGTACAGTGGTGAAGAGGCTTATAATATACTGGCCGTGTCAGATGATAGCGATGGGGAAGCTACACTGACAGAATTAGTGTCAGTATATGAACTTGATGACAGCAGCGGCTCCCTGACAGATAACTCAGACGACAGATGGGTCCCTGTTAGACCCAGGCGTACCCGACCCCATTCTGGAGTTGTTGAGATGCAGGAATTGCAGGGTGCTCGTATGGAGCAGAGTGTGGTTACTAGTGCCGCTCATTTTTCCGGCGACCTGGCAAGCGCCAGCGGCCTAGTACACCCTGGACCTACTACAACCAGCACTGCAGTATCACCTGGTGACGTGGCGAGTCCTCTAAGTGCAGTTGAAGCTGGTGCAGTGGCTAGCACTAGTGGCCCGCAGCCACCGCGTATTCGAAGACAGGCCCGTAGAGCCCATAGTGCCCTCCCTGATGCGCTGGCATATCCCAATTGGCAACCCACTGATTCTACAGCGCCAGTACTTCCCCCATTCACTGCCCAACCTGGTTTTACGCCCCTGAACTTTTTTGAGCTGTTCTTCACGGAAGATCTTTACAGATCTATTGTGGATCAATCAAATTTATATGCACAACAATTCATCGCCGCCAACCCAAGTTCGCCCCTTGCCAGACCATTCGGCTGGAAACCTATAACGGTTTCCGATTTTAAAATCTTTCTGGGCCTTTCCCTCCACATGGGCATAACTAAACAGAGTGAATTGTGGCTATATTGGTCCACTAGCCCAATTCACCATATGCGCATGTACTCTGCCTCCATGTCCAGGGCGAGATATGAGCAAATTCTGCAATTTATGCATTTCAGCGACAATGAAATCTGTCGTCTTCGGGGAGACCCTGCTTATAATCGGCTCCACAAAATTCGGCCCCTCATAGACCACTTCAATCAGCGGTTTGCAGCCTTGTTTACCCCCGAACAAGTTGTCTGCGTTGACGAGTCCCTGATTAAATTTACTGGCCGCCTTGCTATGAAACAGTACCTCCCCAGCAAGCGTGCCAAGTACGGGGTCAAGCTGTATAAATTGTGTGACAGGGCCACAGGTTATACAGTTAGTTTCCGGGTCTATGAGGGAAAAGATAGCTATGTGGAGCCCCCGAACTGCCCAGACTACATAGGGAGCAGCGGCAAGATTGTTTGGGACTTGGTGTCACCCTTATCCGGAAAGGGGTACCATTTGTACGTGGACAACTTTTACACAAGCGTGCCACTATTTAGTCACCTGCTCGAATTACAAATTGGCACATGTGGCACCATGCGACCTAATCGCTGGGGCTTCCCCCATTGGCTTGTAAATTCCCGTCTTAGTCGGGGGGCGAGAGCCTGCTTGAAAACGGACAAATTGCTTGCGGTGAAGTGGAGGGATACACGGGATGTTTATGTTTGGTTGTCCCTTCACGCAGACACGATGATCCAAATCCCTACGGCAACTGGCGTTATGGAGAAACCCCTCTGTGTCCACGAATATAACCTTAATATGGGAGGGGTGGACCTTAACGACCAGCTTTTGGCGCCGTATTTAGTTGCCCGTAAAGCCAGACGCTGGTACAAAAAAGTGTCTGTTTACCTTTACCAATTGGCTATGCTGAACGCCTTTGTCCTATACAGGGCGTCAGGACAAACTGGATCCTTCCGGGAATTCCAGGAAGCGATCATCCTTGCCTACCTGTACCCAGGAGGCATGCCTGCCCAACTTCCCCTTCCAGATGCAGTGAGCCGGCTGCATGAGAGACATTTTCCTTATGTCCTCCCGAGTACCCCTACCCAAAGACACCCCCAAAGAAGATGTCGTGTCTGTAGCAGGCGCGGATTTAGGCGTGACACCCGCTTTTATTGTCCCAAATGTCCTGACCAACCTGGTCTCTGCATCGGGGAATGTTTCGAGCGCTACCATACACTAGTGGAGTATTAGTGTAGGGTACAGCACGACACAGTGTAGGGCACACAAACACAGGGTCTCGAAAGATGTTGGATGTCTATCGACATTTTGAGAGACCCAAGCTGGAAAAATTCAGTCGCAAATCGAGAAACAACAGTTAGAAAAAAAAAATAAAAGGATCCAAAAACTGTTGTGTCAGTCATTTTATATGTTCTTCTACTCTTCCTACTGTACTTTTACTGTACTTTGTTTGTATTTCATTCTTTTGTGACCTGTTTCTCTTGCAGGTACTCGTCGGCTGCCACGGCATTGATTTTATATATTCTGACACAAACAGCGTTTGCGCTCAGCATATATGGATACCTTTGCTGGCAGCAGCTGTGGTGATTTTCTGATTTCAGCACTGCAGTTAAAATCCTATTTTGGTACACATGGGGTATCCCTGTACTCAGGAGAAGCAGCAGAATGTATTTTGGGGTGTCATTTCACATATACCCATGGCATGTGTGAGCATTATATCATTTACTGACAACTTTGTGTAAAAAAAAAAAAAAATAATAATTTTCCCGAAACTTGTGGCAAAATATAAAATATTCCATGGACTCACCATGCCTCTCAGCAAATAGCTTGGGGTGTCTACTTTCCAAAATGGGGTCATTTGGGGGGTTTTGTGCTATCTTGGAATTTTAGTGCCTCCGAACCAGTGATAGGTAGTCAGGAGTGAAATCAACAATTTACGCCCTTGGAAAGCCTGAAAGTGGGGATTGGTTTTCGGGGTCCTGTACTCGGCTAGACTGCAAAAAAGTCTAACACATGGGGTATCCCTGTACTCAGGAGAAGCAGCAGAATGTATTTTGGGGTGTCATTTCACATATACCCATGGCATGTATGAGCAATATATCATTTACTGACAACTTTGTGTAAAAAAAATAAATAAATAAATATATATAGATATATTTCCCGGAACTTGTGGCAAAATATAAAATATTCCATGGACTCACCATGCCTCTCAGCAAATAGCTTGGGGTGTCTACTTTCCAAAATGGGGTCATTTGGGGGGGTTTTGTGCTATCTTGGAATTTTAGGGCCTCCGAAACTGTGACAGGTAGTGCAGAGGTGACATGCACAATTTACGCCATTAGAAAACCTGAGAGTGTTGATTGGTTTTCGCGGTCCTGTACACAGCTAGGCTCCCAAAAAGTCTCACACATGGGGCATCCCCATACTCAGGAGAAGCGGCAGAATGTATTTTGGGGTGTCGTTCCACATATACCCATGTCATGTGTGATAAATTTATCTTTTAGTGACAACATTGTGTAAAGAAAACCCAAAAAATAAATAAAAATTATAATATTCCCAAAACTTGTGGCAAAATATAAAATAGTCCATGGACTCACCATGCCTCTCAGCTCAGCAAACAGCTTGGGGTGTCTACTTTCCAAAATGGGGTCATTTAGGGGGGTTTTGTGGTATCTTGACATTTCAGGGCCTCCTAAACCGTTATAGGTAGTGAGAAAATGCAATGAAAAATGTACGCCCTTTGAAATTCTGATGGTGGTGATTTGTTTACGAGCTCCCGTACACTGCTAGACTCCCAAAAAGTCTCACATATGTGGTATCCCTGTACTCAGGAGAAGCAGCAGAATATATTTTGGGGTGTAATTACACATATACCCATGGCATGTGTGAGCAATATATAATTTCAATGACAACTTTGTGTAAAAAAAAAAAAAAAAAAAATTTTTTTTTTAGTCATTTTTCAAACACCTGTGACAAAAAAATTAAATATTCAATGAGCTCAACATGCCTCTTAGAACATTCCTTAGGATGTCTACTTTCCAAAAAGTGGTAGTTTGGGGGGGGGGGGTTTGTACTGCCCTGCCATTTTAGCACTTCATGAAATGAGATAGGCAGTCAGAAATTAAAGCTGCGTAAATTTCAGTATTTACACCATAGTTTGTAGACGCTATAACTTTTGCGCAAACCAATAAAAATACTCTCATTGAATTTTTTTTTGTCAAAGACTTGTAGCTAAATATATTTTGGCCAAAAAAATGACATAAATTGAGTATATTGGATATTTTTTAAAAGACAAAGTTGAAATTGTCATTTTTTCGCAAAATTTTCACACTTTTTTATTAATATCGCAAAAAATAAAAAGCACAGAGGTGATCAAATACCACCAAAAGAAAGCTCTGTTTGTGGGAAAAAAAGGACATAAATTTAATTTGGGTACAGCATTGTATGACCGCGCAATTGTCAGTTGAAGTCACAAAGTGCCAAGTTGAAAAAAGGGGTCTCGTCAGGAAGGAGGTAAAATCTTCCGGGGCTTAAGTGGTTAAAGCTGCATATAATAGAAACACATAGATTGTGGAAGGTGAAAACAAGCCTGTAAAGGTTGTAAAGTGCCATCCACAAAAATGTGCTTTACATGGGTGATATCATAGCGTTTCTATCTGCTACTATATTAAAGCCTCGCTAATTCAGGTTAATTATTGTAACTCAATTTTTTACAGCGTGTTATTTGGTTAAACAAAAAAAAAGAGAGATACAAACATCCAAAATTCACTCTAGAAATTAACTCAAAACATCACTGTATAGCTGGATTGTGCAGAGACCAAGAGATCCATTGGTCACCCTCACTGCTCCCCCAGCTAAAGCACAGGCCCGGACACAATGAAATCCTACTGACAGTGGGGGCGGAGCCTGATGCTGTTAGTAGGGTTACACTGTGTCTGTGTTTGTGCTTGTGCTTGAGCTGAAGGAACGGTGAGGAGCTGAGCTGCCAGCGGATCTCTCAGTCTCTGATCACTGCCGATCCAACTATACAGTGATACAGCTTTACTTTTGCCTTGTGCCCACTGTCCTCTGTTAGATTGTAAGTATAGTTTTTTTTTTTTTTTTTGCTAATTAAAGGTGCTTGAATAATATCATACTATGTGATCTTTTTTCTTTGGTATCCATCCTAGAAGTGGAAGGCGGAGGAGTACTGCCCTAAACACAGAGTAATAAAGGGAACAATTTGAGAGATAAATGTCTGGAAGATCCACTTGGTGGTGGACATTTTTGAACGATACACCATATTTTACTGGACTTTTTAAACAATTTTTGGAGTTTTCTATGGATTTATGGTTAGGATTTTGTTACATGTTATACACAAACATTGGAGGATTGTTTGTCACATTTAAGAGTACATTTTGGATGTTTGCACCTATTTTTTACCAAATACCAGCACTTTATATTTTGAGTTACATTTATTTAGGATTTTTTTAATATAGCAGTGTATACACTTTATTTCTTTATATTTACTGTAGATGTGGGTGTTGTGAGTTTGAGCCATTAGATTAGAGTTTCAGGATAATATATATTTCTCCAAATAAGACTATACATAATGTATCCATATCCCCCTGGAGGTTTTTTAGTCTTATTCTGTGACTTTTGTATAAGAGTGTATGTGGGGAGGAGCAAATTGGTTTTGCATAAAGCCAGAGCTTTCAGTCCTCATGGAACGTCCACTGTCCAGTAATATATAGAGTAAATAACATTGTCAAGTCGTATAAAGTTATGGTATGAAAATATGAGTAAAAGCATTTTTGGGAGAAACCCAAACATATATCTTCCTAAACATATAAACAATGAAGAAAAAGAGGGGAAGAACAGAAAGAAAGGGAAAGTTATGTACCCTCCCCCCCCCCCATATTCCCTCACAAAATGGGCCTTTAAACCCCCCAAATGGTACATAAGACCAATACAACAATATTGATTAAAAGGTACAAACATATATTTTTCAAGAACATACAAAAGCATATACGTGACCTAATCCAATGCAGGGTCACAGTGATAAAAAGATCCCTGTAGCATTAGTATATAGACTGACATCCAAAAAAGAGATAATTTAGCAGGTAAAATAAGTCAACATGTTTCGTGGTAGAGCCATTACGTTTTCTCAGGGCTTTACTGCCGCATGTGTTTCATTGATGTCATAAGCATGGGAGAAAAAGAAGGAGAACAGAGATCGATGGATGTGTCCCAGCTGGGGGGAGACCATAAAAAGTGTGCATCCAATCATGGGCATCTGCAGAATTTTTTTTTGGGGGGGGGGGCGTTATTTTAGGGTCACCCATGCTTTGCCCCTTTTTGAAAATGTCATAAAGAGGAGGGGCTTGTGGGGGTGGAAGGCTTTTAACTGTTTGGGTGTAACTTTATTTTTTATACTATTTTTAGATTTTTTAATAAACTTATTTTTCATCACATGTAGGAGGAAAAGTCCCCTATGTGATGCATTTTGTTGGTGACAGGTCCTCTTAAAGTCTAAAAGACTCCTGATGTTTAACCTGCCCACCACTGAAGCTAATGGAGTGCCAATTACACACCAGTATCGGAAATTAGGTTTTACATGTCCCTTTTGAGCCATCAAACAGGAAGGGGAGTTTAGAAAACGGGCGTTTGCTGATCTCTCTTCCCTTCACCTGTTGGTACCTACCATGCCAGTCCCAGGTCTTCAAATGGGTGCATAGAGCCCAGGAAACATGGCTGAGGTGTGTGTGTGTGTGGACAGGGGGAGGAGGTGGATGGCACTAACGGGCGTGTGTGGAAGTTATCTGGTGGCTACACTGCTGATGGATTGTTTGACAGGCAACACTTGGCGTGTTAGGTTTATACACAGTAGGTGAGATGCTTTCTTTTAGGTCTTGTTTTCATTTATGCTATCAGGGCAGTAAAAAAGCATGGCTGAGCCATGTTTATCACAACTCAATCACTCCCCCTTATGCTACAAAGGCACTGCCACCATAGTATGTAGTAGGGCAGTGGTGGCTGAGGGTTCAGAATTAACAGTGGGGCCGGACCCGGTACAGGAGGACCGATTGTACTTGCTTATCAGCGGCCCTGGGTGGGTGACTTGTATGCATGGCGACAAGAGCAGGCGACTAATAGACAGGTGCAATGGCAAAAGCAGATGAGTGGTGTGCAGGAGCAGGGATAAAAGCAATATAAGGGGGGGAGTGAAAATCAGGTACAGTGATGAGATCATGAGAACAGTAGGACAAGAACAGGGGTCTGGTGAGGTGGTGGAGGGATGATCATGACACGGATGGGCAGGCCGCAGTCTTGATACAGACATTGAGGGACATATCTTTTCACACCACCCTCCCTCCCATTACCACTTTTTCACTACCACATACTGTATATGTGGTAGTGAAAGAGTGGTGATGGGAGGGAGGGTGGTGTAAAAAGATGGTAGTAAGATTGAGGCCGGGTAGGGGCAGGTGCAGCATTGAGAGCAAGGACAAGCAAAGTCTCCTGCCTCTGATGCATAAGCACCAATATGCCTAGGATAAGCACCAATATCCCTATTATTATCCTTCTCTTTTAAATCAAAATCAAACAAATTCTTACTTCTTTTTTACGCTTTCAGAGTGCCGATCGTCGCAGCTCACATGTGTGTCCCGACTCGAGTCCCGCTGCCTCTCTCCTCTAGGCTCCTCTCCTCTGCGGGCTGCGGCTCCGCCCCTCCCGACTGACATCAGCAGGGAATCCTCAGCCCGGCCCACCCTCTGCAACTGTCAGATGGGAAGAGGAGAGGACAGAGGAGGGAGCGGGCAGATAGCTTGCAGGTGATCGGCGCAGTGACGCTCTGAACACTTGTACTTGACAGAAGAAGAACGGCTAATTTTTTAAAACACAGACACAATGAGTGACTGGGGCACCATCACACGGGCACACACACTGTGGATTATTAAAACAGACAGGACTTTAATGGGGAAGGAAGTTGAGATTTGGGGGGGGGGGGGCAATTGCCTCCCCTTGCCCCCCTTTGCAGACGCCCATGCATCCAAGGCCTCAGGTTCCCAAAAGGTGCTGCCTGTTCGGCAGAGTATAAAACAAACTACCGGCTGCAAGGCAGAAGGTCTGTTAGCTCAAGCAGCACCAGGAATAGGTTATCATATCCGCCTTAACATGAGTGAATGAACAGCCAGGTCCGAGCATAAGGTAATCCAAATAGCATGATGCCTGGGTCCCACCAAGTACACCACACATTAAACATTGTCAAGTCTGTTTTGTTTTAGGTCTGCACCTAATCAAATATAAGTCTGTTTTGTTAGCAGCTACCCCATCCTCTTTCATCATATACCTCACTATGTGTTGCAGAGCCACCATTTAACCATGATATGTTAAGGGAAGCGAGCGCTGATAGGTGAAAAGCTGCTACCAGAATTGTGAAATAAGAAATGAATAAATAAAAATGGTGCGCTAATTCAAATTGTGGTGTACATTTGTAAAAATGGGACAAACAAATGTTGATATGTAAAAAAACAACAAATTGGTGGATAAATAATCAACATCAAAGGTGTATAGGTGACTTTGACTCAAAAGCCAAAACCCCCCCCCCCCCAAAAAAAAATACATAAATAAATAGTCCAACAGTCCAAAATGCAAGAAGAGCGTGTTCTCTTCAATAGTGCTCAGGATTGCTCAAATATATGATGTGAAAGAAAATCCAAGAAAGTCAAAAGACAATTGTGATATCCCTCCACCTGGTGAATTTCCTCCTTACCCGGTGGAAAATAGGCAAGTGCAGTAAGTAAAATTCCCTGTTTTGCAAAATAAACACTTCACGTGATGTTCACCTCCAACTGTGTATAAACCACCGGTGCAAAAACAATATTGGCCTCTTACCAAGTAGATATGGAAGATGAGCTTGAAAATCACTACTTAGGAAATAATGCTGATCCCTTCTCCTCCATCTGTGCTAAAGGAACTGGTCAACTATCCATCAGGCTCTGCAGCGAAACTAACTCTAGGAGCACATTGCTTGGATTTCACACAAACATCATGAGATCGTGGACTGAACATCTACATTGACTAATTGGGAAAAGCCGCCTATCCCCATTTGGAGGAGAAGGGATCAGCATTATTTCCTAAGTAGTGATTTTCAAGCTCATCTTCCATATCTATTTGGTAAGAGGCCAATATTGTTTTTGCATCAGTGGTTTATACACAGTTGGAGGGGAACATCATGTGAAGTGTTTATTTTGCAAAACAGGGAATTTTACTTACTGCACTTGCCTATTTTCCGCCGGGTAAGGAGGAAATTCACCAGGTGGAGGGATATCACAATTGCCTTTTGACTTTCTTGGATTTTCTTTCACATCATATATTTGAACAATCCTGAGCACTATTGAAGAGAACACACTCTTCTTGCATTTTGGACTGTTGGACTATTTTTTTTTATGTATTTTTGGGGGTTTTTTTTGCCTTTTGAGTCAGTCACCTATACACCTTTTGATGTTGATTATTTATTCACCAATTTGTTGGTTTTTTACATATCAACATTTGTTTGTCACATTTTTACAAATGTACACCACAATATGAATTAGCGCACCATTTTTATTTATTCACCATTTAACCATGTATAACCATGGATTTGGTAAAGCCAGAGTGAAGTTAGCACTTCGGAAGGGGGTGTGCCCCAAAAACACATCAGCTTTCTAGCATAGTGGGGCATGATTGGAGTATGCGCATCCTGCACTGTATGGCATCTTGTGGTTTATTGGCTTTTACAAGTTGCACTTTTTTGAGTATCCATCTATACCATTTTTTATCACCTAAATTAAGTTTTAGTAATGCGCTAGGTGCTTGTTTGTTTGTTCTTTTGTAGTATTGAGTTAATAAAACAGGAGCTCTTGAAAGGAATGACCATAGGAGTATTGTGCAGAACATACAAGTTGTGGCATAAGAATAATTTTTATGAGATTCCTTTTGCCTACTAGCATTAGCCAAAGTCTGTTCCCTATCTTAACTTTATCCCCAAAGAGGACAAGCAGGGGGATATACCTGGGATGGCAAAAAATCTGTGGGCTGTGGAATAACATGCATAACTAAATATTTGAAAGAATAGAGTGCATTGAGGATATTGGTTGAGCAGAGTCACTACCATTAGTTGATGGTAAGTATTTGTATGTTAATAGATGCAACCACAAAACATGTTAATATTTACCTATAACATAACATGTACTGAACAGTAAACTGGATTTTATTGTCTTTCACAGGTTAGTTGTGCCTGACCTGTACAAATGAGGATTGAGCCCAAACCAAAGCTCATCTCTGCTGGCCTGTAGGGTGTTAATTTCAGCTACACACACTTTTGAATTATATGTTGAAAGTCAACTTCAAGTTGGGCTTAAAACAGTTTGCATATACTTGTGAATCCAAATGCAGATATTAATGGAAAGGCCAACTTTGCAGACATAGGACTTTGTCTGGTTAACTGGATACACTACAGACAAGATATTATTTAACAAAGTTTACTACAATTATGTTTTAATGAGAAATATTACACAGTTTTAATGTGATTCCAAAGGTTGTATAAGAAACAAAACAAAACTAAACAAAAATGTATGTTATTAAATGTATGCTAAATGTTATACTTATCTGCTGTGTGCAATTGTTTTGCACGGAGCAGCCCAGTTCAGCTTCTTTTTGGGTCCCCTACTGGCAGTCCTGGCTCCTTCGCTCTGCCTAGTGCTCCCATAGCAAGTATCTTGCTAGGAGAGCAATCGAGCAAGCTTGCTCCTGAGCCATGCTTCTGTTAATGAACATTGTCCATTTAAAAACAGAGCGCTGCTCGGCCCAGCCCCCCGCTCTCTCCTCATTGGCATACTGGCTTTGATTGACAGCAGCAGGAACCAATGGCTCCTGATGCTGTGTGAGCCAAAGAGGAGAGAGACCTGGGAGAGTCTCTGCTCTAATGCACATCGCTGGATCAAGATTGGGCTCAGGTAAGAGCTACACTCTTAAGATTTTTTACCTTAATACATAGAATGCATTAAGATAAAAAAAAGAAAAACCTCTGCCTTTTGAACTACTTTAAATGGCCATTTTACATTTAAATGAATAGCAATAGCACCAGGACCTGTAAGCACAATGGGGTGAACAAATCCTTAGACTTTAGATAAAGCTTTCAGATTCTAACAAACACAAGTTTTATAAAGCCAATAGTAATGTGTATTTTGACTTGTACCTACAAGGGCAAAATTTGTTCCATTGTAAGCACTAAAGGTAACACCCAAAGGGGTCTATTTAATGATGTTTTCACCCAAGTATAACATGACTTTCATCCAAAATGTAAATTTTTTCACCTAATAATCAATTAGAACAATGTGTGAATCTTGGGTAAAAACACTGATAAAGAGACACCTTGGTAGGGTTCACAGCTCTCCCATGTCACTCTCTGACTTTAGAAGCATCTTTTTCTAACACAAAGTAACTGTGTGAGTTGACTAAATTCAGCTTCAATGCTTGTTCTGTCTGTTTATTTTATCTAAGTTCTAATTACTGTGCTCAGAGAGCAAATAAGCTTGATAGAGTGGCTGCACACATTTCCATTACACAGCGTCAGGCAGACCAGTGTTGTCTGGGGATCCTCTGCATGCCATTTCTACTTTTCTCAGTGTCCTAAATCACAGATGCTGAATCTGTTCTCTTCTGCAGCAATACTAAAAGGGTGAGCTTCTAACAATGATGTTTTTTGCTATAGCTGTTCAATATATTTTATAATATTTTAAAATACTGTGCTCTAGGAAACCTGGCTTTCCAGTTATATGGGCAAGAGAAATGTTATGGACAATGTACCTGTCCACTTTGAGCAGAGATTTTTACATTGCTTAACATGGAAAATTTGTAGTTAAAATATACCCTTTATTGCAAGGGTCTCCAAAC
>NC_138768.1:204551882-204644382 GCF_965119305.1 Pelophylax lessonae
CCGGAGCAGCGGGCGGACGGTTCTCCTCAGGTGCAGCCGACTACGTCTCAGTCCTCTGTCACACAGCAGGAGGCAGACCAGCGGGCCATTACAGCTCCGATCGTGGCGGCCATCGATGGCTGCAAGGCCTCCCTCATGGTGCGGATCGACCATCTGGCCTCGGAGTGCACCCTGATACGCCACGACCTCGATAAAGTGAGGGGCCGCACTGCTACTGCGGAGGGCCGCATCTCCGACGTGGAGGACAGCACGACCGCTCATGCCGCCCAACTTGCGGAACTCCAGGGCCTGGTCAAGTCCCTGCAGCACCGTGCGGACGATGCTGAAGACCGCCAACGCCGCAATAATGTGAGAGTGGTGGGGCTCCCTGAGGGGGTGGAGGGGTCTAAACCGGCCATATTTGCGGAACAATTCTTTAAGGATCTGCTCGCCCTCACGGATCTCCCCCCCACATATGTTGTGGAGCGAGCCCATCGCGATCCCCTGGGCGCTAGGCCGCCGGGGGCCCCGCCACGGCCCTTCCTGGTCAAATTCCTGAACTATCGGGATCGGGACATGCTCCTGGCCGAGGCCCGGAAGCATCAGGACCTAC
The DNA here is from genome assembly GCF_965119305.1 of Pelophylax lessonae. Taxonomy (NCBI): domain Eukaryota; kingdom Metazoa; phylum Chordata; class Amphibia; order Anura; family Ranidae; genus Pelophylax; species Pelophylax lessonae. The sequence goes on from NC_138768.1 coordinate 204,552,475, forward strand.
ACTTTGAGAATACCCGGATCATGCTCTTCACCCGGATCATGCTCTTCCCCGACTTTTCGGCTGAAACCCAGAGGAAACGCCGGTCATTCACGGAAGTCCGTAAACGTCTCCGAGATAAGGAAATTAAATATAGCATGCTGTACCCCAGCAGGCTCCGGGTTCAATTTAACGGCTCCGTGAAATTTTTTGAATCCCCTCAAGAGGTCTCAGAGTGGCTGGACGGTATTCGCTGATTCCCGGCTGCGGACTGCTCTTCTTCACGGATCTGTCCCCTGCTTCTTGGAGTGCTGATGTCCCTTTGTGCATGCAAGGTTTTCCTTTTTTCTTTTTTCCCCCCCGTTTTGTATCCCTTTTTTGGTCTCATGTGCTCCTGACTGCCCGGGGGCTCCGCTGGAGTCTCTACTACACTCATTTGGTTCCTGTCGAACTTTGTTTGCACTGCACAGCGTTCACTGACTCTAATGTTGGGAAGTTTGGGGCTTCAGGCCCGTGCCAGCTGGGTTTTGCCAGGACTCCATGGCTTGTTTGATGTTGCTGGTACAAGGGCATTTGGGCAGTTTTTTTCTGGGCAGCTTTACCTCCTCCTGACTACATGGATCCTCGGGGCCTGTTGGTCTCTGTGGTGCGCTGGATGTGACTCGGACAACTGGATTGTGGACTTCCTGGCCATCCCTGACTGTTTTTTTCATCCCCCTTTTATTTTTATTTTTCCTTTTTTGCATGCCCCCTATGGCTGATGTTTATAGATTCCTCTCATGGAATGTGAGGGGGCTTAATAGCAAGTATAAGCGGGCTGCTGTATTTCAATTTCTTAAGCAACACAGACCACACGTGTTCCTCCTTCAGTAGACTCACCTGGATGGTAGTTTGGTCCGGGCACTTAGAAAACCATGGATACAAAAGGCGTTTCACGCCACTCATTCCACCTATGCACGGGGGGTCACGATCCTGATTAGTAAAGCGATTCCTTGCTCCATCCACCAGGTGGTCTCCGACCCGGAGGGACGCTATGTGGCTTTAGTCGTTACTTTATATTCTCTCAAACTGCTTCTGATTAATGTCTATGTGCCTCCACCCTTTAGGGTGCAACTACTGTATGACCTTATGGACAAACTTTCTGATCATGTTTCATTGCCAGTACTCTTGATGGGGGATTTTAATGCCATTCTGGATGGTGGGTTGGATACTTCCAACTCCAGTCGGCCGGCCTCGCTTGACCTCTTGGCGTGGGCATCTGCTTTGGGCCTGGTGGAACTCTGGCGTTGGAAGCATCCTGATGATCGGTGTTATTCTCATCTTTCCGCCTCGCATCGTTCTGCGGCCCGCATTGACCTAGCTTTTGGGAACGCTCGTCTGCAATCCCTCCTTTCCACTGCTGACTATCTGGCCGGGGGGGTGTCTGATCATAACCCGCTTCTCTTGACAGTGCACCTCCAGGTGGAGGCTAGAGAGCGGGGCTGGAGGCTGTCCTCTGGATGGCTCCAAAATGAGCAGATTACCTCCCGGCTGGAGAAGGTTATTCAGACATATTGGGAGAGCAACGAGGGTTCTGCGGAACCTGGGATGGTGTGGGAGGCATTTAAGGCGGTGGCCAGGGGTGAATGTATAGCCGGTATTAAGTCTGCTAGGAAGGATCATAACAGTACGATTGTGTCCCTACAGGAGGAGGAGAGAGAGCGAGCGAGAGAACATGCGGAGTCGGCCTCTGATTCCACTTACATTTCTTTAATGGAGGCGCGGCGCGCTCTCTCTCTCCACTTCGGTGTTTGCGCAGGGGGACAAGAACGGCAAGCTTTTGGCGAGGCTGGTGGCGGATCAAAAGGCCCCGATTAATGTTCCGCTTCTCAGAAGTTCGGGGGTGACCTCTTGACGGACCCCGCGGACATACTGGCTGAGTTCAGGAGGTACTTTGAGACCTTGTATACCCCTGCCACTGACTACGACCAAACTGCCATGGAATTGCTCCTTCAAGGTCTCGACCTCCCCACACTGACTGCTGATGACAGTGCCCTTCTGGACGCTCCTATTACCCCTTTGGAGGTGGAAAAGGCTATTGCCGCGTTTCCTCCACATAAGGCCCCGGGTCCGGATGGGTTCCCCGCAGATTTTTATGAATCATTTGCTGAGCAGCTGGCTCCACGCCTTAGTAGTCTATTTCAATATTGTTTGGAGGAGAAAGCTCTTCCCCCTTCCATGCTCGATGCCACCATGGTGTTGTTGCTGAAACCAGGTAAGGACCCCATGGAGTGCTCCTCCTACAGGCCTATAGCCCTTCTAAATGCAGATCTGAAGGTCCTTTCCAAAATCCTGGCGTCCCGACTGGCAGGGGTCATCCATACATTGGTTGACCCGGACCAGACGGGTTTTATGCCAGGGAAGTCAGTGGATACCAATATCAGACGCCTCTTTACCCATCTTCAGTTACCCGCTACTGACTATCCGCAGCGGATTGTGGTCTCTATCGATATTGAAAAGGCTTTTGACTCGGTCGACTGGTCGTACATGCATAAAGTGCTGGAGCTGATGGGCTTCGGCCCTACGTTCCGGCTGTGGGTTAAACTACTATACTCCTCTCCTCGTACGGCCATTCGGCTGGGTCTGGCCAAATCTGAGTACTTTGGGGTGGGGCGGGGTACCCGGCAGGGTTGCCCCCTCTCTCCCTTTTTGTTTGCCCTCACGATTGAACCGGTGGCCACCGCTCTCAGGACCTCCAATGCCTTTGATGCCATTCAGGTGGGATCCATTAGGGAATGCGTGGCTCTGTATGCTGACGATATGCCGCTCTTCCTTAGGGACTCGGGTCCCTCCCTACGGGCGGTTTTACGCATCCTGGACACTTTCGGCTCCTACTCCGGGCTCCGGGTGAATTGGGGGAAATCTTCCGTCCTATCCCTTACTGGGGCGCCGGTGGCGGTCTCCCCTGCTGATCCTCCCCTATGTTGGGTGGACTCCTTCACATACCTGGGGGTTAAAGTCACGCGGTGCCCGGGGGACTATTACACCCTGAATCTCCTCCCGCTTGTGCCTAGGCTACAACAGCTGGTACGGGTGTGGAGGAGGCTCCCGCTCTCATTGCTTGGGCGTATTGCCTTATTGAAGATGAAGTTTCTTCCCGTGGTATTGTATTTTTTGAGGCACTCCCCTACCTGGGTCCCTCAAGCCTTTTTTCGCAAGTTGGATGGCATCATCGGATCCTTTTTGTGGTCTCCTGTGCCCCCTAGGATAGGCCTGCGGGCCCTCCAGGAGCCCAAGGCCAGTGGTGGGCTTGCTCTTCCTGATTGGCATAAATATTACCTAGCTGGGCAGATGGTATTTGCGAGACGTTGGTTGAGGGCGGATGCGGAGGATTCGGCTACGGTTCTGGAGGCTGCACACCTGGGGTCCTATGAGAGTTTACGCCTGGCATTATTTCGAGGGGTGAGCACCGATCTGCCGTTGACCGACTCCATGAAGGCTACGATCAAGGCGTGGGGCCAGACGGTGAAGCTGGCGTGCCCTAGTTACCTTGGTTTCTCACCTTCTGCCCCCTTGTGGATGAATCCCAGACTTCCCCATTTTTACCACCTCCCGGACCCTGGGGTATGGGCTGCTGTTGGTATAAAGACGTTGGGGGACATTACCACCGAGGGTGAACTGGTCCCCTTTGACACCTTACGTTCCCGACATGACTTACCCACGACTTATTTCTTCCGTTTCTTACAGCTGCGGCACGCTTTCCAGAGTCAGTTTGCAGATCTCCGGATCGAGTCAGTGCCGTTGGACCTGGAATTGATGTTGACTAACCCTGACCTTAGTAAAACACTGTCTACTATCTACAAGGAACTGTTCCGCCTCACCCCTCCGGGGATTGTGCGCTGCAAGCAGCGCTGGACGGAGGATATTCCTGACTTGCAGGGGGACGACTGGGATGACCTGTGGACAGATCCTTTTAAACACCTGGTGGCGGCTAGAGATAAGTTCATCCAATTTAAATTTCTCCACAGAGTGTATTATACGCCTGCCCGCCTGGCCAGGATCTTTCCGTCGGTGTCCGCTGGGTGTTGGCGATGCTCGGCTGCCCCAGCGGATGCCCGACATGTATTTTGGGACTGTGCTCTGGTTCAGCGCTACTGGTCGGAGGTTGTCTCCTGCCTTGGAAGGGTACTTATGACTCCGGTTCCGCTGACCCAGAGTGTCTGTCTCCTGGGCCTGGTGGAGGAGGTGGTCCCCTCGGTGGCTCATAGGACACTGTTGATTATACTACTGTTTTATGCCAAAAAGGCCATCCTACTACACTGGAAAAAAGTGTCACCCCCTTCGATACCCTTCTGGAAGGGGCTGGTGAACGCTGTTTTACCTTTGTATAAGGCCACTTACGAGTCCCGTGGTTGTCTCCGGAAGTTCGAAAAGGTGTGGAAGGCATGGGTGGAATCCACAGAGACGGCGGGCTAATTGTGAATGGGAAGTGTCTGTATCTTATGGTTTATTTGGACCCGCACTCTCACTGGTTCTTTTCTTTCAGTCAGGAAACCTCTGCTATTTCTGACCTGTAATTTTGTGTTCTGATCCAGTTGTCATGTATGCCTTTTGTGTCCTGTACCCCTGGGCCTAGGGGGGCGGTCTGGACGGGTTATGCTGTCCCGGCCGCCCCCGGCCCCCTATGCTTTACTCTGTTCTGTTGGTAAGCTGCCAGGGTTGGGAGGGTGGGAGGGGTGGGTTGGGAAGGGTTGTTGTGCCGTCCCGCCATGTTAGGGACTGGTGTTTGTCACTGTCTGTATTTTTTCTTGTTATAAAACAATAAAAAGAATTTTTCAAAAAAAAAATAACGAAGGAGTGGCTTCACAACAACTCTGTGACTGTTCTTGAATGGCCCAGCCAGAGCCCTGACTTAAACCCAATTGAGCATCTCTGGAGAGACCTAAAAATGGCTGTCCACCAACGTTTACCATCCAACCTGACAGAACTGGAGAGGATCTGCAAGGAGGAATGGCAGAGGATCCCCAAATCCAGGTGTGAAAGACTTGTTGCATCTTTCCCAAAAAGACTCCTGGCTGTATTAGATCAAAAGGGGGCTTCTACTAAATACTGAGCAAAGGGTCTGAATACTTAGGACCATGTGATATTTCAGTTTTTCCTTTTTAATAAATCTGCAACAATGTCAACAATTCTGTGTTTTTCTGTCAGTATGGGGTGCTATGTGAACATTCATGAGGAAGAAGAATGAACCTAAATGATTTTAGCAAATGGCTGCAATATAACAAAGAGTGAAAAATTTAAGGGGGTCTGAATACTTTCCGTACCCACTGTATATATATATATATATATATATATATATATATATATATATATATATATATATATATATATATATAATGTATACAGTTGGTTTGGGCTGCTCATTCACAAGAATTACGTATATATATATATATATATATATATATATATATACTGTATATATACATATATATCTATATATATATATATATATATATATATAGATATATATATATATACATATATTTACATAAAAAGTACAGTAAAACTGCAGGAAAGGGCACTGGGGGGCAATGTAATGTGAATTTTTTTTATTTTGAATGGTATCAGTGTGTTTGGTGTGTTTTACATTTGAATTTGCCGCCGGTTCCACCCCCCCCGGCGGACGTCACGTCGCCGGAGACGGAAGCCGGGGCTCGCAGACGATCGGGAGGAAGCTCCGCCACCGCATACCGCCCGCATTCTTTGCTGGATCCCGGAGAAAAGGTAAGTAAAACCTCTACCAGGATCCAGCGATCTTCCTAGCGCTACCCCGAGTGTGGCTCGGGGTTACCGCTTTTGGCTCTAAAATCTAACCCCGAGTCACGCTCGGGAATACCGCTAGGAAGGTTAAGGCTGGTACACACTGGCCAAATATCAAAATAAACCAGACAACATTCGAACAGTGTGCAAAGCAGCGTGTTCAACAGAAGCTTGACTAACAAATGGCTTCTGTTGTACAAGCAAGCTGGAAAACTAGTATCTAATCAGCACTGGCAGCAAATGGCTGTGAGCGCTAATCAGTATGTTCTGGCCAACACAATAAGGCCCCTTTCACACAGGCGGACCGTTCAGATCCGCCTGTCAGTTTTTTTGGCAGATCTGAACGGTCCCCCCATGCATCTCTATGGGGCATCGGATGTCAGCGGAGACATGTCCACCGACATCCGATCCGTCAAATCTGGATGGAGGGAAACCCTATTTTCCATCCGTCCAGCGGATCGAATCGGATGAGAATGGACAGACGGTCGGTTCCCATCCGATTCCCCCATAGAGATGCATGGGGACCTGACAGCTGTGTCTCCCCACACAGCACGGAGACACAGCTGTCATCCTCCTACTCAGCGGGGGATTGATCTCCCGCTGAGAAAAAACGAAGTCCGCCTGACGGACTGCAAGTGTGAAAGGGCCCTAACTCAGCTTAGTACAGCAATCTCCCAGGTTTTGTTTTTTTTTCATTCAGTCTGCTGGGTTGAATGAAAAAAAAACTTATTGTGTGTACCAAGCATTAGCTTAGTGAATGAGGTGAAACTTTGCTGGCTTCCATCATCTAGTCATGTGCAAGCAAAAAATAATTAATGTGTAACAACATTGCTAACAACTTTTCACCAGTACCTTTGACACTTTATAAAACAGCAGATGTACTTTTATTGAGAAGATTCCTGTGGCACAGACATAGTCTTTTGAAGCAAAAATACTTTTTTTTTCCCTTGCGTGTGATTGGGTATTCTCTGCAAAGGGATTCTTCAATTCATTTACCAAGGCTAGGAAAAATTCTCTTGCAAACAGCCATTTTGCAAATATTGAAAATGATTTAACATATTAAAGCTTACGTGAAATTTTAGCAAATAAGTTTACATAAACATTATTTTTGCTTAGCCACTCTTGTAAATCATAGAACACTGTGTTAACACAACAGAAAGCTTAAAGGGTGATGCAACTATTTTTTGCTGCTTTTAGTATCACACACCTGTTCTTTGATTATAAATGACTATACTCCCACTGCAGACATACTCCAACTTATCACCTTCTTCAAAGCTTCCTAAATTCCGCTTACTTTATCCAAAGTAATTAGACTTAAAGCCCATCTCTTGGAATTTTTAAAAAAATTCACTCTTGCACCCTCTGAACTTCTAGGGTTAAAAGAGAAGTTTGGGATTTTTTTATTTTTTAAGAAATATACCTTTCCTAGGTGGATGCAGCATAGGACCAATGCTGCATCTGTCCCATGCTCTAAGACTGAGAACTGAGCGATCAAACACTGCTGATCACTCGGTTATCAGTGCTGCATCAGCAAAGAGCTGGTGGCTTTAATTCATCAGCTCTCTGCTCTGCCCCCTCCCCATCGCTCACTGGGCAGTGGAGGGGGCAGGAGCAGCTGGCTCAGGCTCTCAGATGCTCCCTGAGAGGCTGAGCCTGCTGCCGGTCTAGGCTCCTGGGTGGATCCCGACCATGTGGTTGTAATCTTTACCCAGTCTGGACCAGCTCTGTGATGTCAGCCGAAGATGACAGCAGATGACAGCATGCTGAAAATGGCTCACAGGAGTGCAGAATGAACTGCACTCCTGTGATGCACAGGAGAAGTACAGCCAAACAAGCTTTGACTGTACTTCTCCTTTAAAGTAGAACTAAAGGAAACTGTTTTTTTTTTTTTCATTTTGCATTGATTTATAACCCAATTTTTTTGCCATCTGTGACCTATTGGGGAGATTTCCCTTTACTTCCTGTCCAATAACAAAACAGTAAGTGAGGGGAAATCCCACCAAGTAAGGGAATCCATGATTGTCACCAGAATCATTAGAACTGGTGTTCCAGTTTGAAGATTAAGTGCTGGTTTACACTAGCGTGATGCCAGACACTGCATGTGATTCGCACTGCATTGCTGTGCAGATCACATGGGATGTCTGTGCGATGCAAATTCAGCCATACAGATTGCATGGCCTAATTCGCATTGCATTTGGACCAAAATGGTGCAGGAACCTTTTTTGGTCCACATTGGAATCAGATCTCACCCATGCGATCCGATTCCTGCACCAGAAGACACTGGTCGGATGTCGGGCTGAGCCCGTGTACTTGCCCCCACTGCCGATGTACTGCTAGCTGGGTTTCTGGCCAGTGTCAACGTCGCCAGCAGGTGTCCATGCCATCACAAGGATGGATGGATGCTTGATGTGACAGGGCTCCAGTTGGACCAACGGTACACAGACCGATACAGGAAACACTTACGCCAGACAGCTGAAGTGGTGGTAACGCGGGAGATGACATCACTCCACTGCGCCGGCAAGAGTCAGGGTGACGGGACCGTTGGCTCTTCCACTGTAGGAGTCGTAGGCTCTTCCTCCCTGTCTCTTGCCGGCACGGTGGATTGACATCATCTCCCGCGCCGCCACTGCTTCAGCTGTCCGGCGCAAGTGTTTCCTGTATCGGTTTGTGTACCATTGGTCCACCTGGAGCCCTGTCACATTAAGCATCCTGGTGGGGGCAAGTACACGGGCTCAGCCCGACATCCAACCAGTGTGTGTTTTTAACTTCTATTGATTTTATGCAATAAACTGTGTGTTATTGGACCTTTGCCTGGAGTGGAGCCTTGTTTAAGTTTTTTCCACCATTATGCTGTTTACCATCAGGTATTTGTGACTGATTTCATTAATACAATTATTACCAAAAGCGCTCCCTAACTTCCAGCCTTCTCACTGATCTGACTCTGCGCCCAGGAGTCCCCATCGGAGGTGCTGAGGTTATACAAAGGCTTTTAATCCACTGGTTGTTTGGGCACCCTCTCTCTCTTTGTTGGCCCTCTACAAGAGTACCTGTCAAGTAATAAAAAAAAAAATGTTTTTTAAATGTACGAAAATATCGGCCGATATTGATATGCATTGGCAAAAATATCAGTATCAGTATCGGCAACGAAATACCGATATCGGTCGATCACTAGTTGGTACTATATAAATCCTGTATAATAATAAAAATAATAATACTGAACAAGAAATGGGGGGTTTGGGTTTCTCAAACAGGAACACAGAAAGCAAAAAATATATTTGTTTCCTTTTTATAAAATAGGAATTATTAGAGATAGGTTTTAATTGTATCTTGTGTCCCTATAAAGGTAGCTTTTCTGTACTTCCTCTCCAGTTGGAAAGCAAAAGACAAAAAAAAAGTCAGTGAAAATCTCCCCCATGGAGTGCAAAATCTGGTGCAGCTCTGCATAGAAACCAATCAGCTTCCATTTATTTATTTTTTTTTGTTGTCAAAGATTAATTGAACAAGTAAAAGTTAGAAGCTGATTTGCTACCATGAATAGCTGCACCAGATTTTGCACTCTTCAGTTTTAGTAAATCAAACACATAGCACTTTAAATCTGACAGGTTGTAAGTCTTTCCTACTCCACACAAAGCCAAGAAAAGCCTAAGGAAAGTATGGCTGGCCTTTATGATATTTAATTATTTTACATACTATAAGAGTTACAAAATATCTAATCTAAGGAAGGAATTAGACAGGTTGGAATATTTTGGGGCTGTGGTTTGTTTGGTATAATCAAAAGATATGTTTTTTTCCCATTTTAATCTTTTACAGCATGGAAGAAAGATCAAATGTAAAAAGTGAAAAAAAAAGTTCTGGAAAGGAAAACAAATTCATGTGGACTTCTGGTATACACCCAAATATGGTCAAATTTTTTAAGCAAAACCAAAAACTAAACCTATGCAAAATCAGTTTGAAGTCTGCTTTATATTGGCAGCACTGTGCAATGCCATAGATTTGTATTGGCTCAGCCCTCCTCACTCTCAGCAGAATCTGCTCTACTAGTGACAACTCATTTTGCAAGTTATTCGTGTTTACTTTGAGTATTTGCCAACTCATTTAGGTAATATACAAATATGTGATTTAAAATACAATTGCGAAATACAAAGCTTCCATTGGAATACTGCTAAGTCGCCACTAAGAGTGGAAGCAGAATGAACTAAAGTTCCAGAGAAATGGACTAGAACCCGACTTAAGAGCCTCTGCTTTAAATTTTGGGGATTAATCCCTCCACAATACCTGTAGCTATAGAGGTCAGTAAGCACAAAGCTCCTGTACTGCTTGTTTAGAATATGCAAATACTTTATTATAGGTTTAGGAAAATGTTTCCGACTACCAAAATGCAACAGGATGTAGGGTAAAATAGCCTTAAAGCTGAAATCCAGGCAAACAGCTAAATTATGCAGGTGAAAGACATATATGGGAGTTGTTATCTGACCCGCCAAAAATTTATATTTTTGTCCTTTTATCCAGTTGGACAGCTGTGTCATACAGCGCATCCCTGGCAGGGAAGTAGCCTGATGTTTCTCTGCTATCGTTTCACTTTCACTTACAGTTCTTTTCCCTACCCCAGCCTGAGACTGGACAGTGAAAGGTGCAGCATCACACTGATGAGCTCATCTTTTTGTCACACTGCTCTGACCCCCTATTAGCATACTCCTTGTACACCAGCACACCCACTTCTTTCCCTGTGCTTCTTCTCCCTCTCCCTGAATAAACTCTGCTGTATTCACTGAAAGAGGTTGACACCTATTCAGATTTGGGTACTTGTATTGTTTACATTTAAAAAAGCTAATTTCTAGATGTAATAATGATTACAGAACTGCATTCATTTGTCCCTTTTACATCTGCCTAGAGTTCACCTTTAAAGTAAAGTGGTTCTAAAGGCTCAAGGTTTTTGTAAAAAAAAAACCTTCTCTGTGCAGCAGAGAACGCCACCAATCAGGCCTGTATGGTAGAGTAGCCAAACAGAAGCCACTCCTCAGTAAAAGGCACATGACAGCCCGCCTGGAGTTTGACAAAAGGTACCTGAAGGACTCTCAGACAATGAGAAACAAAATTCTCTGGTCTGATGAAACAAAAATTGAAGTCCTTGGCCTGAATGACAAATGTCATGCCTGAAGGAAACCAGGCACCGCTCATCACATGGCCAATACCAACCCTATAATGAAGCATAGTGGTGGTAGCATCATGCTGTGGGGATGTTTTTCAGTGGCAGGAACTGGAAGACTAGTCAGGATCGAGGAAAAGATGAATGCAGCGATGTACAGAGACATCCTTGAAGAAAACCTGCTCCAGAGTACTGTGGACCTCAGACTAGGACGAAGGTTCATCTTCCAAAAGGACAACAACCCTAAGCACACAGCCAAGATAACAAAGGAGTAGCTCTGTGAATGTCCTTGTGTGGCCCAAGAAGAGCCCAGACTTGAACCTGCTTGAACTTCTCTGGAGAGATCTGAAAATGGCTGTGCACCCACACTCCCCATCCAATCTGATGGAGCTTGAGAGGTCCTGCAAAGAAAAATGGGAGAAACTGCCCAAAAATAAGTGTGCCAAGCTTGTAGCATCCTACTCAAAAATACTTGAGGCTGTAATTGGTGCCAAAGGTGCTTCAACAAAGTATTGAGCAAAGGCTGTGAATACTTATGTACATGGGATGTTTTTCATTTTTTATTTTTAATAAATTTGCAAAGATTTTAAACAAACTTCCTTTACATTGTCATTATGGGGTATTGCTTGTAGAATTTTGAGGAAAATAATGAATTTAATCAATTTTGGAATAAGGCTGTAACATAACTAAATGTGGAAAAGTGAAGCTCTGTGAATACTTTCTGGATGCACTGTAAATGATTAAAACGGATGAGGAGTTTTTTTTTTAAGTATCTGAGTAGATGGCACAGAGATCTCTCCACTGTGTTCAAAACCTCTGAAAAGTGATCCAAGCATGCCTGTACCATTTGTAAATGAACCCTTTCGGTTACATCATTTGAGAAGTAATGTTACTCAAACACCAACTATCCAACATCTGTTTAGTGTTGTTTGAATGTTGTTTTAAATTTGAACGACATTTGAAAATACTTGGAGGAATTTAGGAATTAAAAAAACTATGGTATTTGTACAAGAAAAATATTGACTTTGAAATAGAAAAGTTACATAATGTCCCTTTAGGGTAACCTTGATCAAGAAGGTCTAGCGGTGCTTAAGGAAAACTAGGAAAACTAGAAAAACTTGAATTATTCAAAGAAAGCTGTGACGTGGAAAATACTTCAACTCTTGTGAACAATAAATACTCAGAATCAGTTGAAGTTTTTAAAGCCAAACTCCAGGATTCTTTAAAATCTTTAAAATCTCTCCTAATTTTTTTTTCACAGGAACAAGAGCTAAAAGTCTTTTTTTTTTAATCGCTCACTTACTTTTACCAAAACTGAGCCTTGATTATCATTGCTACCAATACAGTGGAGGAATAGCCAATCACTTTAGGTTGAGGTTTCTGACATCACATCCTGTACCTATTCCAGCACGTCTGTCAACTACAAGCCCCATAATGCTTTGGGACATAAATGATGGGGTTGGCGACATGGATGAGTGGAACAGACTCAGACTTACATCACAAACAGAAACAATCTACATAGGGGCAGTTACATAACTGATAGCCTAGCTCACATGTGTCAAACACAAGGCCCGCCAGGTCAATTCATATGGCCCTCGCACCTCTCTTGCAGGTGCGGATCCCCTTTTATTTTTTCCCCCACCTTGTCTCAGCAGTCAGCAGCAGAAAGGAGGACTGAACTCCTCCTACAGATCCTGGGCCTCTCTATGCAGCACCCCCTCATCTCAGCCTCCTCTGATTTCAGCATTCAGCAGACTCTGGCAGCTGACTCCAGCCCTCCTCTGGTCCTCCTCTAGACCCTGCATTTTGTTTCCCTGCTTAGCCCCCACAGCACCACAAGTTAGGAGAGGGGTACACTGTGATATAAGGGAGAGTGGGGGACTCCTATCATCTAATGTAAAGAAGGTGGGGTGCTCTGGACATCTGCTTATAATTATTATTTGAGAAATACAATTTTATGCCAGTTGAAAAGGAAGGCTGCACACCTCTGGTATCATAAAGAGTACATATTCATGTATATAGTCTCACAGATACAACTGGCCCTTTGAGGGCAACCCCAATGCTGATGTGGCCCAGGATGAAATTCAGTTTACCATCCCCTGGCCTAGCTTAAGGAGAAAGCAGAGCGGCCCCGGTCTTACAAACAGTATATTAGCAATGGGACCTTTACAGATGTATTACTCAGTGGCTGCTTGACTACATGAAAAGTATGAGAAGACTAAAACAAAGATGCTTTAATATTTCTGACCATAAAAATACCTAAGGTTTGGTTTACATCTATGCAGTTTGCTTTTGATCGTTTCTGAAGTGCTTTTTGATGTGCATTTTTGCACACGCATTTTAGCACAATTTGCATTTTTTATGTTTTTTTTTAGTTTAATTTGTTGTTGGGCAGATTAAAAAACTCAAAACGCAAATCGGAGTAAAATTGCAGAAGAAACGCACTACATGCTTTTCTGAACCTTCTCTATTGAAGTCTATTGAATCAAAAAAGCAAAAAAAATCACTGCCTTGTGTTTCAAAAAGTCCCTGACCCTTTCCAAAAACGCAGTGGCTGAAAAAAGCATAGAGGTGAACATGTCACTTAGGAAACCATGTTAAATGAACTGTAGTGTGTTTCTGCAAAAAGCACCAAAAAAATGCATAGGTGTGAACCAGGCCTTCGGCTCAGTTCACATTGGTGCGATGCCAGACATTGCATGTGATTCATACCGCATTGCTGTGCAGATCGCATGCGATGTCTGTGCGATGTCAATTCAGCCATACAAACTGTATGGATGAATTTGCATAGCATTCGGACCAAACTCGTGCAGGACCCTTTTTTTTTTGTCCGCGCCATAAACAGATCGCATGGGTTCCTGTCCGAATTCTCAGTTTGCACTGTGATCTGCAAACCAATCTAGGGGTGTCATTAACTTAGTATTGACACCCGCAGCGGTTCGTAGAGGGCAGTGTGAGCCAGCGATTCAGGTGTGATGTGGGAACTGAATTCGTAGGGTTTGCCGCATCGCATCAGTGTGAATGGAGCCTTAATGAGCACCAGATCAAAATCAGAAGAAAGAGTCCCAATTAATTTAAATATTGGTAAATAAGACAAATAAAAAAACAGCCAACACGTTTAGGGGGCAACATCACTCCCTCCTCGTCAGGGCTACAAGAATAAACATAAAACATAATGATGAAAGATTATGTCTAAATATGCAGTATATGAGTATATACCATGAATTCTAAAACATTGCGATAGTTGTCTTATAGAAAAAGGCTTCTTTCACACGGTCTGCCTCCGTAGGCGGATCCGTGCTGCTCAGCGTGGGGTCGATACACAGATCCCCGCTGAACAGGAAGGTGACACCTCCCTCTCCGCTCTGTGTGCGGAGAGGGAGGTGTCAGAGCCCCATGCATCTCTATGGGGGAATCAGATGAGAGGGGACCGCCTGTCTGCTCTCATCCGATCCAATCCGATCCCCTGGATGGATGGAAAAACTGAATTTTTGAAAAAATTCCTTTCTCTGAGTCCTCTGACAGTCGCCGCCCACTCATACAGTCTTCACCAATGGGTATTGACCTCTTATCCCCAGGAGCAAGCTAGGCGTAAGACTTGTTAAAAACAAAGTAATTTACATAGACACACCTGTAGGGGGCTGTCCCACTGGTCCAATACCCCCCTGCTATCAGCATTCCCAACTCAGTTTGGCAGCAAGCAGTTAAAGTCCAAAAAACCCCAAAAAGAGGGGCGGGGGCGGCGACTGTCAGAGGACTCAGAGAAAGGAATTTTACGGTAAGATTTTATAAAAATTCAGTTTTCTCTTACGTCCTCTGACAGTCGCCGCCCACTCATACAGTCTTCACCAATGGGATGTCCCAAAGCAGTGTAGACATGAGGAGTGGGAAGCGCAACCGTCACAAAGGCAACGCAGCACCCAAGTCAGAGAAAGGAACCTTATCTGAACAGAAAGGTAAATCCTCTGGATAACAGAAAAGCTCAACTGGAGAAAACAACCCAGGAAAGCAAATAAACAAGGGGGAAACAACCCCAACAGCCAGGGACCCGCAAAACTAGGGCCCCCTCAAGGCACAGCCGCACACAGAACTTTGCGGCCAAAGGAAGCATCAGCAGATGCCAGAACATGAAGTTTGTAAAATTTTGAAAAGGTGTGCACAGACGACCAAGTCGCAGCCTTGCACACCTGGGCCACCAAAGCCTGATGCCGGAAAGCCCAGGACGCACTCACCGCCCTGGTAGAGTGCGCCTTGACAGGGAAGGGCGGAACCCGTTCCCTGATCGAATAGGCCTGTACAATCGTCTGTCTGATCCATCTAGAAATGGTTGCCGCAGACACAGCCATACCCTTCCGAGGTCCCTCAGGAAGGACAAAAAGAGAATCCGACTTTCTGAAGGATTCAGTGGACGACAGGTAGACCCTGATCGCCCGGACTACATCCAAGGAATGCAAGGCACACTCCTTAGGATGCTTAGGATTCACACACAGCGAAGGTAAGACAATATCCTCGTTAAGGTGAAAATCCGAAACCAGCTTAGGAAGGAAAGATTGGTTAGGTCGCAAACCACCTTATCCCTATGAACCACCAGGTAAGGGGAGCGGCAAGACAAGGCCGCCAACTCCGACACTCTGCGAGCAGATGTGATTGCCACCAGAAAGGCAACCCTTCTCGTCAGCAGAGGCAGAGAAATTTCCCTGATGTTTTCAAAAGGAGGACGTAGCAAAACAGACAGGACCAAGTTTAAGTCCCAAGGAGGTAAAGATGCCCTCCGAGGAGGAGCCTAATGACGCACACCTTGAATAAAGGTGCGTATCAATGAATTAGACGCCAAGGGGCGCTGAAAAAGGATGGCCAGAGCAGATAGCTGGCCCTTAATAGTGGTCAGCGCAAGACGCTGGTCCACACCAGATTGGAGGAAGGCTAACACCCTCACCACCGAAAAGGAGCGAGGATGGATGCCCCTGGATTCACACCAGGCAAAATAAGCCTTCCAAGTACGGTAATAGATCATACCGGACGAGGCCTTCCTAGCCTTGAGTAGGGTAGGAATGACCGCCGACGAGAGACCCTGATCTCTCAAGACCTGGCTTTCAACAGCCACGCCGTTAAAGCCAGCGACCGTAAAGCAGGAGGGAAGATCGGCCCTTGAGACAGCAGATCGTCCCGTAAGGGGAGTCGCCACAGAAGCTCGACGACCAGTTGTATGATGTCCGCGTACCAAGACCGGTGCGGCCAGTCTGGGGCCACTAGAATCACCAACTTCTGTTACGAGACCAACCTGCGAAGGAACCTGGACAACAACTGAATGGGAGGGAAGGCATAAATCAGGCGATACTGGTTCTAAGGCACCACCCGCGCATCCGAGGCGTCCGCCAGAGGGTCGCGCGTTCTTGCCACGAACCATCCCACCTTGTTGTTTAGCCGAGATGCGAACAGATCCACATCTGGGGTTCCCCATCTCGCACACAGCATCCGGAACACCTCCGGATGTAGGGACCATTCCCCCTGGTCCAGGGTCTGGCAACTCAGATAGTCGGCCTGCCAATTCTCCACACCCGGAATGTGAACCTCCCAAATCGCCGGGAGTCTCGGCCCAAGTCAGAATCTCGGTCACCTCCAGGGCCACCCGGGCACTCCTGGTGCCCCCTTGGTGATTGATGTAGGCCACCGCCCTGGCGTTGTCTGTCTGCACCCGCACAGGGCAACCCCGAAGCTGATCCGACCAACGGAACAAGCACAGCCTGATCGCTCGCAGTTCCAAGATATTTATCGGCAGGGAGGACTCCTCCGCCGACTAAGTGCCCTGGGCAGACAGAATGACCAGCACGCCACCCCAACCCAACAGGCTGGCATCTGTGGTGATCACCGTCCACAAAAACGGGCGGAAGGATTTCCCCTCTGTCAGAGCCGGGGACTGAAGCCACCAGAGAAGATCTACTCTGACGTGGCGGCTCAGAGATATCCTCCTTTTCAAGGATTGAGGAAGTCTGTCCCATCTGGCCAGGATCTCCGCTTGAAGAGATCGCGTGTGGAACTGTGCAAACGGTATCGCCTCGAAGGCCGTTACCATCAACCTCAGGGACGGCATGCAGGTCCGGAGTGATGAGGAGTCGTTGTTCCTGAGGGACCTGACCTCGTTCTGCAGAGTCCAGAGCTTTTCATCCGGCAGAAAGACTTTTGCTTGGGCAGAGTCCAGAACCATTCCCAGGTAAGGGAGATGAACAGAAGGGGACAAGGTCGACTTCTGCACGTTGACGGTCCACCCGAACTCCTGGAGCGTCTGAACGGTAGATCGCGTAATACGCTCGGGCTGGCACTCGATCTTAACAGGAGATCGTCCAGATATCCCAAGATCGCAATCCCC
This sequence comes from Pelophylax lessonae, assembly GCF_965119305.1. NCBI lineage: Eukaryota > Metazoa > Chordata > Amphibia > Anura > Ranidae > Pelophylax > Pelophylax lessonae. The sequence goes on from NC_138768.1 coordinate 204,569,763, forward strand.
TGTGCCCGTAACAGGGCCAGGACAGGAGCCAGCACCTTGGTAAACACCCTTGGAGCCGAAGCGAGACCGAAAGGTAACGCCTCAAACTGATAGTGTTCCTCCGCGATTGCAAATCGGAGGAACCTCTGGTGACCCTTGAATATGGGGATGTGTAAATACGCATCCTTGAGATTGATGGAAGCCAGGAAATCTCCTGGGCTTAAAGAGGCCACCACCGAATGGAGGGATTCCATGCGGAACTTCTGAACCCGCACAAAGCGGTTCAGAGCTTTCAAGTCCAGAATCGGACGTACCTTGCCCTCCTTTCTGGGCACAGTGAACAGATTTGAGTAGAACCCCCGAAAGCTGTCCCGATGAGGCACCGGGACAACCACCCCCTGGGCGAGGAGATCCTGAACCGCCCGATTAAGATCGCGTAACCGATCTGGGGTCAAATGAAGATTTGAGGGAAAGAATCTATCCGCTGGTCGCAAAAGGAATTCGATCTTGTATCCTGATCGAATGATTTCCTGAACCCACCTGTCCGGAATCCGGAAGAGCCATGGTTCTAGAAAACTGCGCAGATGTCCCCCCACCCCTGGAACAGGTGAGGGCGTCCCTTCAGGTCGAGGCGGCGGGACCCACCGAGCCAGCGTGGCTTGGTTTTGGCTTGCCCGCCCAGGGCTTTTTCTGACCACCATGGCCCTTAAAGGGTCTACCCTTGTCCTGCGCCTTGAAGGCACGAAAGGACCCCTGATTTGGTTTAAAGGAAGGGCCCCGCTTACCGCGGAAAACTTTTCCCTTGGGGTTCTGGGGCAGCAGAGTGCTCTTGCCCCCAGTGACTCCTTTAACCAATTCGTCCAGGGATTCTCCAAAGAGATGATTCCCCGCATAAGGAATGTCAGACACCGTCTTCCTGGAGGACTGGTCAGCTGACTAGCTCTTCAGCCATACCAGACGACGGGTCAGCACCGCGACACCAGATAGTCGTGCTACTAGAGGAGCCTCATCCAAGGCCGCGTCACACAGGTACAGAACCGCCTGACGCATCTGATCCAACATCTCCACAGTAGTCGGAGGGGCGGAATCAGCCTCTAGAGTGCGTTTGAGCACCCGGGCCCAATCAGCCACAGCCTGAGAAACCATAACAGATGCGAAGACAGGCTTCAGCAAAGAACCCGCCACCGTATAAACGTGGCGAGCTAGAGATTCCACCCGCCTATCTGTAGGGTCCCTAAACACCGGAGAATCCTCCGAGGGCATAAGAGTGGCCTTGTTCAACCTGGACACAGTATGATCCACTTTAGGGGAAACCGTCCAGCACGAATCCATAGGAGACGCGAAAGGGTAAAGGAACCGAAACCGTTTTGGTACCACAAAAGGGCGTTTTAAATTACGCCATTGTTCGTTCACCGTTTCGCGAAACTCAGCGGGACACGGAAAAAACTGTGCCGCCTTCTGGGTCCTGCGAGTCCCAAAGGAAGACTGCTTACCCGGCGGGTTGGGCTCATCCTCTAAATGTAGTGTCTCCTTAATAGAAGCAATAAGCGCAGCCACAGCAGCGCGTTCTTTGGCCGTTTCAGGGGAAAAATCATCCCCATCATCCTCTTCCACCTCCCCATCAGAAGGAAAGGACTGAGACCCCTCAGGGGGGGCACTGTCCAAGGCAACCATATCAGATTCAGAAGCAGAGGAAGGCGAAGGCCTAATGCGCTTTCTAGAAGCCCGTTCTGACATCAACAAGTCCACCTTGGATGCTAAAGTAACCAGTGCAGCAGCTAAAGAAAGAGAAGAATCAGGAGTACCTGATTCATTAACCATGGCTGGGGGAAATTTGCTGTCCTGGGACTCCATGACAAGTACAAGGACGCTGGCCCTTTAAGACGTGATGTACTGCAGGTTAAAGTATCCCATTGAGAGAGGAAAGCAGAGGAATATCCCCAGAAACAGCAAAAAAGACCCCCAGGAGTGTTACCACGCTGCTCCACGATCTCTCTTCATATAGAAAAGGAAGTGATGTCACACCGCTAGAGGACTAACAAGATTTGGCCTAAGGAAAAATGGTTGCCAATGCAGAAGAATGGGAGGCTCCGGGAAAATGGCCGCCGAACATGTGTAAAAGGAAGCACCTTGCCACACACAATATGGCGCCCGAAGGCGCCAAAAACACTACAGAGAGGAGCTGCAGCAGTGCCCACAGTGAGGCCAAGCAGCTGCCCACACCAAAAATGGCAGTCCCATGGTTTTTACACCGCAGCGGGCCGCCGCACCATGACTGTACCCCCAAATACATTAAATAGTGCGGACAGGGTTAGGGACTGCCACAGACCCCCACATAACATGCTCAGAAGCCCCCGCAGGGACCGGGAGGGAAGCGAGCCCCGGACACAGACATGAGGGGAGACAGACACACAGAATGTAATCCCCAGACAGAGGCCCCACACATAGAGTAATACTTACCACTTCACAGGGCGTGGGAGCCTCCAGAAGGCGGGAACCCCCCACCCCAGACGGCGGGGGGGGCGTAAGCCAAGAAGAGGACGCGTCTCACGGTCAGAACCGCATGTTGAGGCATCCCAGCGAGGTAGCCACCTCGCAGGCTTGTGCCCCTGAGGACAGGGGCAGGTCATTTGCGAGGCCAGGGCGCACACATAGCCTGCTAAACGCTCGATGGCGGGCTGGGATTCCCTAAGATCCTCTGTCCTGAAATGTCAGGACGACCAGTTTGATTCCCAGCTCCGCAAACGCTGTAGTCTTCCGGAGAACCGACTAACTAAGCGCATAACAAATAAAAAGCGAGTAGTGTAAAGAAAAACACATTGCAGCAAATAAAAGTATTAAAATAGAAGAAAGGCTGAGACCGTAGCCCCAGCACAGGGATAGCCTATCTTACTCCTTAACTAGGCAGAAGACAAACTGAGTTGGGAATGCTGATAGCAGGGGGGTATTGGACCAGTGGGACAGCCCCCTACAGTTGTGTCTATGTAAATTACTTTGTTTTTAACAAGTCTTATGCCTAGCTTGCTCCTGTGGATAAGAGGTCAATACCCATTGGTTAAGACTGTATGAGTGGGCGGCAGCTGTCAGAGGACGTAAGAGAAATAGGGTTTCCATCTGTCCGGATTTCACAGACAGGATCGGATGCGGAAAGCAGCGGGTGTCAGCCGACATGTCTCCGCTGATATCCACTGCCCCATAGGGATGCATGGGGGATCCGATCAGATCCGCCTAAAAAACTGATCGGATCGGATCACTCGTGTGAAAGGACCCTTAGAAACATAGAAGGACAAAAAAATAAATTGTTTAAAAAACAAAATGTACAAAAAGGTACTGAATCATAACACATTATATTTCTGACTGCACTTCAGCTTTAATATAAAATGTACACGGTGGTATGTTCTACAGTGGAATATAATTAAATGTCATTTATTTACCATGACTTCTCTCCAACCACATAAAATAACTGCGCCTGGCATGTCAAATGAATCTGTTTGTAATTTTTGTCTTTTGACGTCTAATAAAAAGGTGGACAAAGAACACTGTGATGTGTTTATCAGAAAAATAACGTACATTAAAACCAAATGTATGATGGAAGATGGCCTGTGATTAAATGCCAACATTTCTAAAAATGCTTCCAAGGATAATTTGCTTCTCAGGCCATGTACTTAAGACAGTTATTTGTTATTACTGAACACTGTACTGTTTTCAATGACCACGGTGTGCTACACTCTAAAGTGGGGAACGTGCTAAAAGAAAATTGGTTGAACGTTTGGTTTTCCTCGTTGTTTCACAGCAAATCGGAACCGATGAATGAAAATTTATACGAAAATTCTCGTACGACAAAGGATCCTTTCACACGGGCTTTCCACCCGGCGGACGCTTATCAGTCTGACTTCGGGGGCGACTTCAAATACAATTGTGCGGGTTCATGCACAGATGTCTATTGAAATCTCCCCTGAAGTCCCCAAAAGTAGTGCAGGAACTACTTTTGGAAATCAGTACAATGCCACTAAATTGCCATCACACTGGTTGGGATGCTCCGATTTGACGTGTCAAATCGCACCTATGTCAACGGGGGCTTAGTGCCTTATCTGCATTAAGTTAGCCTCAGAACCTGCTGTGTTCAGGTTTAAAGGGATGAGGAGGCAACCCTACCTGAGGGCCCCCAAAGGATTGCCTTAATGTGCAGGGATTTCCTCTCACTTCCTGTTTTGGCTGTGGGACAGGAAGTGAAGGGGAATCTCCCCAATTTGACAAGGATGGGGAAAAAAACGAGCAGGGGTTATAACGCTCACTTACTGTACCCTTACTCTATAAAATGAAGAAAAAAGTTTTGCCTATAGGTCTACTTTAAAGCGGAAGTAAACCCATCTATTTAACAGTTTAAAAAAACAGTTACATTTCCAAGCACGTGTCGGAAATGTAACTATCAACTCACAGGGACTGGGAAAATCTGATCACTTTTAATTGCTGTCACAAGGGATGTTTACATTATAGGCAATAGGCAGTGACAGGTACTCCTTATGGAGGGATCTGGGGTCTAAAAACCCCTCCACTGCACTTCACAGTATTAAAAACGCCAAAATCTGCATTTTTGAATAATGACAGTTGGCAGTAAACTGGAAGTGACGTTGCTTACGGGTTACATGATCGGAGACCCGATCAAAGCTAAATCTGGCTTCGTTCAGGACTCTAACCAGTGGGACAGGAGACCCGGACAGAGCGGCGGAAGGCGGCGGCGGGAGGACATCCCCTCCCACTCGCTGAGATAATGGCTGAGCGTCTGCTGAGCCGAATTGGTTGTTATCTATAGAAAGCCAACTGCTGACCCTAAAAACAGTACCTCTAGCTGCAAGCATTACCCTGGTACAACCACTTCTTCAAGCTGGCGTACAGGGACGTCAGTTTGCGGGAAGTGGTTAACCACTTAAGGACCGAGCCTATTTTTGACACATTTTGTTCACAAGTTAAAATCAGTATTTTTTCCTAGAAAACAACTTAGAACCCCCAAACATTATATATATTATTTTAGCAAAGACTCTGGAGAATAAAATGTCGGTCATTGCAATAATTTTTGTCACGCGGTATTTGCGCAGCGGTCTATAAAGCGCATTTTTTTGGAAAAATTTTGAAAAATCACATTTCACTGCATTTAAAAAATACTAAACAGTAAAGTTAGCCCATTTTTTTTGTATATTGTGAAAGAACATGTCACGCCGAGTAAATAGATACCCAACATGTTACGGTTTAAAATTGCGCCCCCCCGTGGGATGTCGACAAACTACGGTCAATAGAGATCTCAATCTGCGACGCTTTAAATTTATTTAACGGTTACCAGTTTAGAGGTAGAGTGTAGCTCTTTTTTTTAAATTATTGCTCACACTCTGGCGATCGCGGCGATACCTCACATGTGTGGTTTGAACAGCGATTTCATTTGCGGCTCGACTTGCGTATACGTTTTTTTTTGTGCGCGAGCTAACGGTGACGGGGGCGGCTAAATTTTTTTTTTTTTTTCCCATTTATTTTATTTATTTTTTTAACTTTATTACAGTTTAAAAAAAAAAAAAAATCTGATCACTTTTATTGCTGTCACAAGCAATGTAAACATCCCTTGTGACAGCAATATGTCGTGACAGGTACACTTTATGGAGGGATCGAGGGTCTAAAAGACCCTAGACCCCTCCACTACACTTCCCTGTATGCAAAATGCCAAAAACGGCGTTTTTGCATACAGCCGATTTTCAAATTTGCCGCCTTTTGCGGCACAGTAACCCGGAAGTGACGTCATGGACGCCGCCTCCGGGTTACGTCAACGGAGCCCCGATCGATGCTGTTTCCGGCATTCATCGGGACTCCATCCAGCCGGCGGACGCGCCGGCTGGGTGCTCGGGGCTCCCGGTGGGACGGGAGCCCCGAGCAAAGCCACGGAAGGCGGCGGGAGGGGGGGGACGTCCCCTCCCGCCCCCCCGGGTACCGATCGAGCGGCTCCCGAGCTGCACCGTTCGGTACCGACGGAAAGCCAACCGTCGGCTTCAAACCACGGTACCGGAATGATGCCTCTAGCTAGAGGCATCATCCCGGTACACTACCGCAAAGTTTACTGACGTAGACCTACGTTAGTATGCGGTAAGTGGTTAAAGTGCAACTTTTGTCAGAAAAATACGTCCTGCTACATATGTAAAATATTAAAAATAAGTTTCTATAGTGTTTAAGATCCATAATACACTGTCTCTCCCTGCTCTGCACATGCTCAGTTGCTCTCCATTTGTAGACACTGATGAGTTTGTAGAGGCCGATCTGCTGACAGCCTTAAAGTGGAATGGAACTCTCCTATACTTTCTAGCCAAGGAAGTTGCTTCTGTTTGATCTGCAACTCCCATGGTACTGCACATGTGATCAGTTATGACACCAGCTATTTTGATGGTTTGACAGTTTGGTTGAGGACAAAAGCAAATGTGACAGTTAGCAATCCCAGCATTCCAGGAATGTAACTGTTTTTTTCGAAACCGTTAAATGGATGGGTTTAGTTCCATTTTATGGTTCACTGCTGAAGCTCCCAGAGCAAAATGGTAGCTTCCGGTAAGAAGGAGGCAATTCACAGCACACATCAATTTTGGTAAATTTTATTCATGTGGAATATACAATACACTTTATTGTCAAAAGTATTGGGACACGTCTTTACACGCACATGAACTTTATTGGCATCCCAGTCTATGTCCGTAGGGTTCAATATTCAATAATATATAACAGTCTCAACTCTTCTGAGAAGGCTGTCCACAAGGTTTAGGAGTGTGTCTATGAGAATGTTTGACCATTCGTCCAGAGGTGCATTTGTGAGATCAGGCACTGATGTTGGACAAGAAGGTCAAGCTTGCAGTCTCCGCTGTAATTCATCCCAAAGATGTTCTATCGGGTTGAGTTTAGGACTCTGGGCAGGCCAGTCATGTTCCTCCACTCCAAACTCACTCATCCCTGTCTTTATTGACCTTGCTTTGTTCACTGGACCAAATCATTTGGTGGAGGAGGAATTATGGTGTGGTGCTGTTTTTCAGGGGTTCGGCTTGGCCCCTTAGTTCCCCTGAAGGGAACTCCTAAGTTGTCAGCATACCAAGACATTTTGGACAATTTCAGGCTTCCAACTTTGTGGGAACAGTTTGGGGTTGGCCCTTTCTGTTCCAACATGGAACAACATGTTCCCAATAAAACACAGTTGGGATGAATTTGAGTGGGGACTGCAAGCCAGGCCTTCTGGTCCACATCAGTGCTTGACCTCACAAATGGGGTAATGTAAGAATGGTCAAAAATTCCCATAGACACACTCCTAAACCTTGTGGATAGCCTTCCCAGTAGAGTTGAAGCTGTTAAAGCTGCAAAGGGTGGGTCAACTCAATATTGAACCCTACAGACTAAGACTGGGTAAAGTTAAAGCGGAGTTCCACCCTAAAATAAAACTTACCTCCATCTTCATGCCCGGGGTCACCTGAAAAACAAATGGATAATCGCAATTTTTATTTTTTTTTTACTTACCTGGCTTAGAAGAAAATATACTTACCTTACTTCCTCTTCCTCCCCTTGGCGGCCACGGCGATTCGTCACTTCCTTGCTTTGCAATGATTCCTGGGAGCTGAACATCATCGCTCCCAGGAATCAATGCGCCTGCACTGGCCCCGACGTCAGTTCCGGTGCAGGCGCTGTCATACCTTGCTAAACAGCTTCTGGGCATGCCCAGAAGCTGTGCAGGGATGACGCTGCGACACCGGAGGTGACGGCGGGGCCGGTGCAGTGCATCGTGGGACCGAAGAAGACGGAAGAGGACGCAGAAGAGGATCGCGCTGGCTTCAAGCTGCCCACACCTGAGATGGCAGCGCTGGACAATACATTTTCAAGGTAAGTATTTCTCCTAAAAGGTAAGTGCAACCCGGGACAGATCAGAGGCTAGCCATTGTGGAATGTACTAGCCCTGACTGTCCCGGGGGTATTTTTATTAAAAAAGTATTCCCAGGGTGGAACTCCGCTTTAATGTGCGTGTAAAGGCAGGCGTCCCAATACTTTTGACAATATAGTGTATTTTCCATGGTAAAGAACACAATTTTTTATCAAGTTTATGGGTAAAGTTCCGCTTTAATGGTAAGGTGGCCATACACGTGGCAATCTGATATAGTGATCTGACTTTTGATTAAATTTTTTTCATCTAAATTGCAAAGTGAAGTAACATGGTGGATTCAATCAACTGTAAGGTGATGAGTTTAAAATTGTCCAGTGACAACCAACCAAGGTCTGGTCATCAATAGAGCTTGCGGGTGGTAGTAGGCGATGTTGACTTGTGATTATATTGTGATTCCCATTGGCATGAAAGTGGTTTAAGTTGACTGAAAATTTTTATACGGCGAGCTTCAAAGGACAGTTGTCTCCTGAACCCACAAGTGCTACATTCCTTTAGGGCTCATTCATGTTCACACCAGCTGGCATATGTGTGACGTGCAGGGGAAGTGAGGGGAGGTGCCAAACACTGGGTACTTTTTTTTTTTTCTTTTTGAATTGTCACTTTATTCAGCTCTCTGCACTGATGTGACGTGGTGACATGCACACTGGTAAAACAAAGCACACACACTATATTACCAAAAGTATTGGCATCCCAGTTTTAGCCCGTAGGGTTCAATATTCAGTTGGCCCACAGTTTGCAGTTATAACAGCTTCAACTCCTGAGGACTGGCTTAAAGGGCGTGTCCAAAGGGTGGTAATAAACAGCGCATACTCAGACTGGTCTGAGGTTGTAAGCGGGGTGCCCCAGGGCTCAGTCCTGGGACCAACCTTGTTCAATTTATTCATAAACAGCATTGAGGACGGGATCAGTAGTTCAATATCAGTTTTTGCAGATGACACAAAATTGGGCAGGGCAATAACTGCACAGCATGAAGCAGATATCCTACAGAATGACCTGGACAAAATTACAGAGTGGGCAAGGACATGGCAAATGAGGTTTAACGTGGAGAAGTGTAAGGTTTTGCACTTGGGGACTAAAAACATAAAAACACAATACACGTTAGGAGGGGAACCCTTGGGGGAATCAAAAATGGAGAAGGATCTGGGAGTCTTGGTTGATGATAGATTAGGCAACAGCATGCAATGTCAAGCGGCAGCTGCCAAAGCCAGCAGAATATTAGCATGCATAAAGAAAGGGATGTATTCCAGAGATAAGACTATAATCCTTCCACTTTATAAAACTCTGGTCCGACCGCATCTGGAGTATTCTGTCCAGTTCTGGTCGCCAGTCCTCAGGAGGATATGTTGGAGCTGGAGAGAGTCCAGAGAAGGGCAACTAAACTAATTAGGGGATTGGAGGACCTTGACTATGAAGAGCGTCTACAATCGCTTGATTTATTCTCCCTGGAGAAGAGACGTCTGAGGGGGGACATGATAGCAATTTATAAATATCTTAATGGGGATCCCAGCTTAGAAAAAAAGCTGTTCATTCGAAGGGATTGCATGAGGACTCGAGGGCATACAATGCGATTAGAGGAGAAGCGTTTTAATCACAGGCAACGTGGGGGGTTCTTTACTGTTAGGGCTACAAGATTGTGGAATTCTCTACCACAAGAGGTGGTTTCTGCGGGTAGTATGGTGGCTTTCAAAAGACTCTTAGACTTACATCTCAAGGATCAGAACATTCAGGGGTATGTGAGATGAGTACAGCCACACACACCTACACAGGTTGAACTGGATGGACTATTGTCTTTATTCAACCTCACCTACTATGTAACTATGTAACTCTTCTGGGAAGGCTGTCCACAAGGTTTAGGAGTGTGTCTATGGGAATGTTTCACCATTCTTCCAGAAGCACATTTGTGAGGTCAGGCACTAATGATGAAGAGAAGGCCTGGCTTGCAGTCATCCGCTCTATCAGGTTGAAGTCAGGAATCTGTGCAGGCCAGTCAAGTTCCTCCACTCCAAACTCGCTCATCCATGTCTTTATGGACCTTCCTTTGTGCACTGGTCCAAATCATTTGGTGGAGGGGATATTATGGTGTGGGGTTGTTTTTCAGGGGTTGGGCTTAGCCCCTTAGTTCCAGTGAAGGGAACTCTTAAGGCGTCAGCATACAAAGACATTTTGGACAATTTCATGCTCCCAACTTTGTGGGAACAGTTTGGGGATGGCCCCTTCCTGTTCCAACATGACTGCACATCAGTGCGCTAAGCAAGGTCCATAAAGACATGGATGAGTGAGTTTGGGATGGAGGAACTTGACTGGCCTACACAGAGTCCTGACCTCAACTAGATAGAACACCTTTGGAAGAATTAGAGCGCAGACTGCGTGCCAGGCCTTCTCATCCAACATCAATGCCTGACCTCACAAATGCGCTTCTGGAAGAATGATCAAACATTCCCATAGACACACTCCTAAACATGTGGACAGCCTTCCCAGAGGAGTTGAACTGTTATATCTGCAAAGGGTGGGCCAACTCCTTATTGAACCCTACAGACTTAAGGCCCGTACACACGTACCGATCGTCGGCATACAAACGTCGGCGGACGAAAGATCTGCCGATTGTACGCTTGTTAGTATGGTGCCTCCGACAGCCGTCAGCGCACATTCTGCCGACAAGAGTCTGTCTTGCAAGCATTAAAATTTTTGTATGCCGACACCAGAGCGGCCGATTGTTCGCCAGTCAGTACAGAATTCGGACGACAGACCGCAGATTTGCAAGACTGGGCATGCTCAGAAAAGAAAAAACACAGGGAAAGTTAACCATTACATGACATCACTTCTGCAGTCGGCTGTAGTCGGCGGACAAAATTCTTGTGCTGTCTTTGCACTTTTCAACAGACACCGACAGCCCAGGGACAAAAGATGGCCAATCGTTCGCTGACGATCGGTACGTGTGTACGGGCCTTAAGACTGGAATGCCGCTAAAGATCATGTGCATGTAAAGGCAGGTGTTCTAATACTTTTGGTGATCCAATGTATTTGAATTTGATTTATTTATTAGAAACGTAGCACTCTTAATATACAGGTATAATCAATGTGTACTGATTGAGGATTAACATTTTTGTAAACCAATTTATTTTTCAGTTAAAATAAAAAAAAGAGGTTTATACTTACCTGCAATGTGCAATGGTATTGCCCCGATATTCCTCTTCTGAACACACCTGGGGGTGCTGTCTGCCCCTCCTCTTTTTCGAGTGCCCTCTCAGCAAGCTGCATGCTACTAGGGCACCTGTATACCTCTGAGCCAGGCTGTGCGAGTCCAAAGACACACACAGTGTGGTTCAGCTCCTGCTCCCTCCTCATGGGATTTGACCGACAGCAGCAGCAGCAGCAGCAGCAGCAGCAGCAGCCAATGGCTGCCACTACTGCTCTATGAATCCCCTGTGAGTCCAAGATCATGGGAGAGATGAGCTGCAGCGCGGCACAGAGCTGGATCATGAGAGAACTCAGGTGTTAGAGACAGGGGAGTGGGGAGAAAAATGGTGAAATGTTTTTTACTTTAACCACTTATGGACCGGGCCTTTTTCTGACATTTGTTGTTTACAAGTTAAAATCATTTTTTTTTTTGCTAGAAAATTACTTAGAACCCCCAAACATTATATTTATATATTTTTTTCTTTAGCAGAGACCCTAGAGAATAAAATGGAGATTTTTTATCACACCGTATTTGCGCAGCGGTCTTACAAATGCAACTTTTTTTTTTAAAACATTCACTTTTTTGAATAAAAAAAAAAAAGAAAACAGTAAAGTTAGCCCAATAATGTTACGCCAAGTAAATAGATACCCAACAAGTCATGCTTTAAAATTGTGCACGCTCGTGAAATGGCGACAAACATTGGTACTTAAAAATCCCCATAGGCGACACTTTAAAAATTTCAACAGGTTACCAGTTTAGAGTTACAGAGGGGGTCTAGGGCTCAAATTTTTGTTATCACTCTAACGATCGCGGCGATACCTCACATGTGTGGTTTGAACACCGTTTACATAAGTGGGCGCGATTTGCGTATGCATTTGCTTCTGCACGCGAGCTAACGGGAACGGGGCGCTTACATTTTTTTTTTTCTATTCATTTTATCTTTTATTTTTACACAGATTATTTTTTTTTAAAAACATTTTCTGATCCCTTTTATTACTATTACAAGGAATGTAAACATCCCTTCTAATAGAAAAGGGCATGACAGGACATCTTTAACCGCTTGCCGACCGCCCACAGTAATATTACTGCGGCAGAGCGGCTCCCCTGCGTCCAGTCACATAGTACTATGTGACTAGAGTGCATGTGATTCTGGCAGCTTAGACACAGCGGGAAGAGAGGTGGCGATTGCCGCCTTCCTCCCCCGATCGTCCGGGAAACGGAGAGAAGACCCGCCTGCTTATGTAAACAAAGCAGGTGGATCTTCTGTGAGACAGGCAGGGACAGATCATCAGTTTTAAGCTGACACTGCGATCTGTCTGTGCCTGTCACAGAACCCCCCCCCCCCCACACAGTAAGTAAGCATATAGGCATACATTAACCCCTTTGATCACCCACAGGGTTAACCCCTTCCCTGCCAATGGCATTATTACAGTAACAGTGCATATTTTTAGGACTGATTACAGTAGTAATGTCACTGGTCCCCCCAAAAGTGTCAAAAATGTCAGTTAGGAGTCGAATCTGTCCGTCGCAATGTCGCAGTCCCGCAAAAAAACGCAGATCGCCACTAGTAAAATGCCTAAAATGTTAAAAAATTTTGATTTTAAATTTTTTTTTTTGGGGGGGGGGGGGGAATGTCATATAGCAGAATGTTAAAAATATTGTTTTTTTTTTTAAATTATTGTTTATACCGCAAAAAATAAAAATTGCACAGGTGATCAGATACCACCAAAAGAAAGCTCTATTTGTGGGAAAAAAAAGGACGTAAATTTTGTTTGGGTACACAGTGCTGAATCGCAAAATAGGGCCTGGTCAGGAAGGGGGTAAAATCTTCCGGGGCTGAAGTGGTTAATGTGAGATCTGGGGGTCAAAAAGACCTCAGATCTCACATCTACACTAAAAAAGAAAAAAAAAAAAGTAATTTTTTTTTTTCATGATAAAACAAATTGGCTCTTTAAATCCGTTGCTAGGAAGCGACAAATGACATTGCTTCGGTCCTCCAAGGCCATAGAGTCGAGTGAGGGCCATCTTGCCCTCACTCGACTTCCTGCCTGAGAGGACAGTGGACCGCATCGTTTTTGCGGCCCCGGTATATTGCATTTTTTTTTTCTGTGAGACCTATTAATATTATTTTACTAATTAAATCATTGTTAATTAAATATTTTTCCATTAGTCTTGCTCTGTCTCTCAGTATCTTTTACATGTTTAAATGTGTTTCTATTGTTTTAAAAGTGTGTTTAACCACTCTGCAACCGCTCACAGTAATACTACTGCGGCAGAGTGGTTCGTTATCGTCCAGCCACGTAGTATTAACGTGACTGGACTCCTCCCCTTCTGGGCGGCGCTTGCGCGCCGCCGGAGGCTCGCTCCCGCTGTTTTCATTCACAGCGGGAGTCGGCCAGGGGAGGAGCAGCGGCGATCGCCGCTGCTCTTACCCGATCGTCGGGGATCTCCATAGTGACAGGGAGTGACAGATCGGACTGTTCAGCATAGCTGGACATCCGATCTGTCCATGAATCACATAGTCACCTCCCCCCCTACACGTCAGTAAGCACCAGGCATACATTAACCCCTCCCTCTCCAATAAAATTAACCCCTTCCCTGCCAGTGTCATTTTTACAGTAACAGTGCATATATATAGCACTGATTACTGCAGTAATGTCACTGGTACCCCCAAAAGTGTCAAAAATGTCAGTCAGGGGTCCGATCTGTCCGCCGCAATGTCGCAGTCCCGCAAAAAAAATCGCAGATCGCCGCCATTACGCGTTAAAAAAAAAAAACCAAAAATGACAGAAATCTTTCCCTTTGTTAGTAAACGCAATAACTTTTGCGCAAACCAATCAAAATACGCTTATTGCGATTTTTTTTACCAAACATATGTAGCATAAAACAAATTGGCCAAAAACTTTTAAAAAAATTGGTTTTTACATCTTTTTTGGGGGGAATTTCATATAAAAAAATGTGAAAAATATTGTTATTTTTTCAAAATAAACGCTCTTTTTTTGTTTATAGCGCAAAAAGTAAAAATCGCACAGGTGATCAAATACCACCAAAAGAAAGCTCTGTTTGTGGGAAAAAAAGGACGTAAATTTCGTTTGGGTATGGCGTCGCACGACCGCGCAATTGTCAGTTGAAGTCGCACAGCGCCGAATCGCAAAAAGTGGCCTGGACGGAAGACAGCAAAATCCTCCGGTTGTAAAGTGGTTAAAGACCTTAAAATGCTTTTAAAAGTACAGTGAAATTTATAAAAACATGCCTAGAGTGTATTTAAATAGGGTCTTTCTATTTTGCGGATTTTCACTTTTTGCAGGTGGGTCCGGAACATAACCCCCGCGATGGAGGGGGGTTTACTGTATAGGTAGATCTCTGTTCTGTGTTTTACTGACGAACAGCGGGTGCCTGTGGACATCCAGTGCCCGGCACTCACAGATCAGCTTCTGCTGTGGTTAACCACTTCTCGCAAAATCACATACCAGTACGTTATTTTGAGGAAGTGGTTGTACCGGGGCGATACCTGCAGCTAGAGACGTCCCCCCTGGTACTGTTTTTTTAGAGCGGACGGTCGGCTTTCCTGTGATAACAACCGCTAATTAGCTGCTCAGCCGTTATCACGTGCAGCAGGAGGGGATGTTCCCCCACTCCAGCACCTTCAGTCCTGGTCTCCAATCCCATCGGGAGACCTGAGCGACCAGCCGGCACGTCCGCCGGCTGGCCAAAAAAAGTAACCCGGAAGCGACGTCACAACGTCACTTCCAGTTTACTCGGCAGCCAACGGCAACGATTTAAAAAAATCCAAAGTATTCAAAAATGCTAATTTTGGTGTTTTTAATACTTTGAAGTGCATTGGAGGGGTTTGGGGTCTTTTAGACCCCATGTTCCTCCATAAAGAGTACATGCCACCGCTTATTACTGTGACAAGGAATGTTTACATTCCTTGTCACAGTAATAAAAGTGATCACAATTTTTTTTTTTTTTTAAAGGGACAGTGTAAAAAAATAAATAAATAAATAAATAAATAAATAAATAAGAATTTTTTTTTTTTTTTTAAAGTGCCCCTTTTCCTTCACACCAAAAAAATTTCATATGTAAGTTGCGTCTGCAAATGTAAATGCTGTTCATAGCACACATGTGAGGTATTGCCGCGAGAGCAATAATTCTAGCAAAAGACCTCCTCTGTAACTACTAACAGGTAACCCTTAACATTTTTTTAAAGTGTCGCCTATGGAGATTTTCAATACCGTAGTTTGTCGCTATTCCTTGTGTGTGCAATTTTAAAGCGTAACATCTTAGGTATCTATTTTCTCAGTGTAACATCATCTTTCACAACCCCGGGTTACAAACTTTTGACTTACAAATGACTCCAACTTACAAACAGAAAAAGACAACAGGAAATGAGAGGAAATCTCCCTTAGGAAGAGAAGAAACTCACTCTTGGAAGAGTTTAATGGGAAAAAGGAATCTCCACTGAAGCTTTATCACCAATCCTTGTTTCCACAACAACCCAAAACATTCAAGATCCAATTGTCACAGGGACGGAAAGTGAGGTGTAACCTTTTGAACAGCCTTACTGATCACTATATGTCGGGTGAACTTTGCCTAGGTGTGAAGTATCACAGCCACAGAATGTAAACATCCCTGTCTGCCACCTATTGCAGCTGGGGGGGGATGGAAAAAAAGTGATTCAACGGCACATTTTTGCTGCCCTCCCAACTGGAAATCCAAACGAAGCCTTAGGGCTCATTCACACAGGATGTTTTTGCAGCTCTTTTTAGGGGTGCCTTGGTGTTTTTTTTTTTTTAACTGCCTCTGAACTCTCCTCCAGGTTAGCCTAGGTGTCCGTGCACACAATCATTCAGAGGAGTTTGGAGGCATAAGCATTTAGGGGCAATTGAAAAAAAAAAAAAAAACACTGCCAGTGCGTCCAGGAGCAGAGGCTGTTTGGCTGTAAAAACGCAAAATGGCAAAAATGCTGCTAAAGCTTTTAGCCACGTTTGGCTTTTTTACATTATCGGGAGTGTGTTTACTGTGAAAACGATAAACGCTCAAAAACATGCAGAAAAAATATTCAAAATGCAATTTTAGAGTGTTTTTAAGGCTACTTTTTCCTAGGCTGTTTTTAAACATCCTGTGTTCATTCACACCATATATACAGAAGGACTGATGGAAACTTACACAAAGATTTCACTTGCAGAAACACGAGTTTACATCAGTTTTCATGTGCGTTTAAGTGAGTTTTATACAAGTTGCAGATTCCTGCGCAGGTGATTCTGGTGTTTTGGTGTGAACAGAGCACATAGAGAGCAATTGATTTTTTTGTTGTTGTGCCCTTGCAGAGCACAGGCAGAAAAACTTACATCTCTGCACCATGGTGTGAATGAGGCCTAAGGGTCAGCAGAGGCTGCATATCAGTGGTCTCCAATCTGTGTCCCGGGGGCCGGATGCGGCCCTTTGCTTGCTTTTATCTTGCCCTTGAGGCAATATTTCCTCCTCTGACACCAATATTGGGGCATTATTCCCCCCCACAGACACCAATATTGGGGCATAATTCCTCCCAGTGATACCAATGGGGCACAATTCCTCCCAATAACACCAATGATGGGGCGCAGTTACTCCCGAAGACACCAATAATGAGGCACGGTTCCTCCCAATGACACCAACGAAGGGGCGCAGTTCCTCCCAATGACACTAAGGATGGGGCGCAGTTCCTCCCAATGACACTAACGATGGGGCACAGTTCCTCCCAATGACACTAAGGACGTGGCGCAGTTCCTCCCAATGACACTAAGGATGGGGCGCAGTTCCTCCCAATTACACAAATGATGGGGCACAGATCCTCCCACTGACACTAATGATGGGGCGCAGTTGCTCCCATTGACACTAACGATGGGGCGCAGTTCCTCCCAATGACACCAACGATGGATCACAGTTCCTCCCATTGACACTAACGATGGGGCGCAGTTCCTCCCAATGACACCAATGATGGGGCGCAGTTCCTCCCAATGACACCAACGATGGGGCACAGTTCCTCCCAATGACACCAACGATGGGGTACAGTTCCTCCCAATGACACCAACGATGGCGCACAGTTCCTCCCAATGACACTAACGATGGGGCGCAGTTCCTCCCAATGACACCAACGATGGGGCATGATTCTTCCCACCAAACTACACCAACAATGCGGCACAATTCCTCTCACTGACACCAAAGATAGGGCACTGTTTACTACCACTGCTGCCGGGACATTTTCTACTCCCAATAGTCACAGTCCAGCCCCCCTAAAGTCTGGAGGACAGTAAACTGGCTCTGCGTTTAGTAAGATTGAGACCCCCGATGTCTATGTTCTCTGCTTCTGATAAAGGGGAGAATTTAATTGGGATCAGGATTTAAGAAGGGTCTTTGATGGCCTACGAAATATTTGTGAAATACACAAGAGATCCATCATACTAAAAAGTATGGAGCCCCTGCTCTATCCAGGCCCAAGCAATTGTATGGGTAGAGTTACATCCAGTCAGGCTGGACCAATGGAAGTTTGCATAAAGATTTCCTGGAGTTCCCCTTTGTAACGGATCTTAGTACCCCAGGTAGGCACATCCGCCGGACCTGTGTCTCCTGTCCTCCAAACACACCCACAGCCTGCCGATGAGCCATACCCAGCCCTTAACCCCTCAATCACGGGACAATCCACACAGGTGTTGAGGGTTAAACATGCAGAGCTTAAACTGTTTATTAAATTCCAAGACATACAGTTTTACACACAGTTAGGGGCACTCCCCTTAGCCTTGCCAAAGGGGGGAAGGGGGCAAGGAACAACCAATGGGAACTGAACATTTGTACATTGAAACAGGCTACAGATAACCTAATGAGCTTATGGTAAACAGGTAGTCTCTCAATACACACCCCCTGGGGAGAGATGTCTCCAGTCCAGACCATTGTCTATGTGTCATGAATCCACACAATTAAACACAGAAACAGGAGGGGGGGGGGATGGGGGGAGAAGGGATGTAGCATTACATTACATTAACTCAATGCCAGCATGTCCCCAAGTCTCCAGTATCTTCTGGCCCATAGTCTGTCGGTAGGAGGCTTGCACGCAGTCCCCACCAAAACACACAGTGACAGTGGGTTCTGTCACATTTCTCCCCTTTTAAAAACAGACTAAACAGGTTCCTGACCCTCAACTGGTCTGGACCTGCGTTAGTCACAAACTTCCACCCCAGGCAACCAGGAAAACTAATAGTACGACTCTGGCGCTGGGGAGCAAAACCACACATAGGGTCTCCCATGAATAAAAACAGCCGCTGCAGAGTGGGAACAGCTGTCTGCACTCCTCTGATCCGGGGCTGGGTTGCAGATATTGGGGGAGCTGAATAATCCTCTGCCCTGATGCCAGCGCTTCCGCTGGTAGGGAATGTAGGCTGGTAGGGCTATGCATTTTGGGAGAAAAAGGTACTTGCTTTTCTCCTGGTGTAGTTACCAGCCACTGAGAAGGTATCTTGCAGGGACTGTCTCCCGGATTCTTCATCTTTTGTTCTGATGCTGGGCAGAGACCATCAGCGCTCTGTCCTGTAGCCAGCGCTTCTGCCGGGGGGACATATGCAAAAGTTGGGTACAAATGCTGGAGGGGGGGGGGAAGGGTTTTCTCCCCTGCCGGTTCTGTGACCAGCCACTGGGGTGACTTCTGACAGGGGCTGTCTCCCAAACCCTCCAAATACATACTGAGGACGGGGCAGGGGCAGCGGAACTCTGCCCCGTAGCCAACGCTTCTGCTGGGGGGATAAACACTGGGGTAGTGTCCAAGTGCTGGGGAAACTGCTCACTGAGGTCATCCCTCGGACTCCCTGGATCTAACTCTGAGGGTGGGCAGAGGCCAGCGGCACTCTGCCCGTAGCCAGCGCTTCTGCTGGGGGGATGAACATTGGGGTAGTGTCCAATTGCTGGGGAGGGAGAATTGCTTCCTCTACTCCCGGTGGGGATATCTGCTGTTGGGAAAACAGCTCACGCAGATCCTCTCTCAGACTCTCCGGATCCAACTCTTTTTCTGATGCTGGGCAGATGCCAGGGGCACTCTGCCCTGTAGCCAGTGCTTCTGCTGGGGCACCAGATGAGATACTCTGGACTTGCTGCTGATCACCATTTCCCAGCCTTACAGCGCCTGTCTCAACTCCCCCTTCTGAGACCTTCATGCTATTAGCTTGTCTCGCTGCCTGGGGGACCTCCGGTGCGTTCCGGCATTCTAGCGCTCGCAGTGCCCTCTGTATCATCGCTGCTTCTTCTATTGCGGTTAGGACGGGAAAACGCAGGGTCACCCCTGGCCCCATTTGCTTCTCATCTTTGTGACTGTCTGCTATTTCTCTTGGACAGCCCCAAGCAACGGGAGCCATGCCAGGCTGCTGATCACTGTCAAACAGCCGCTTGTAGGCAATCTCGAGCTCCCATTCCTGCTCAACCAGGAACTCTAATTCCTCCAGGTCGCACGCCTCTTCAGGGAGGTCCAGCACCTCATCTCGGAAGTCCAGGATGTTTTCCCACTGCCACTCCTCATCGCTCCCAAAGTCTAGGTCTCCGTACATTTTTTGATGGAGCAGCCCATGCCGCCATAGCCAACGCCTTCTGTCGGGCTGCAATCTGCTGTACCTGGCCACAGTTGAGCCGCGAACCACCGGAGGGCTCTGTAGTTGGCGTCCAGCCTCATTTCCCCCTGGACCAATCTTCTGAGCTCCGTCTTCCCTTCATCTTGCGGTCGATCCCTCAGGAACACCTCTCGCGCTTGGTACATCTCTGTGGAGGAGGGAAGGATCTTCCCCTGATGGTTCCGCTTGTGGCTTAGTGCCTCATGCCAGAGTTGCCGGCGGATCACATGCTCCCAGCCGAGCATGGTGTGCTCTGTCGCTGGTCCCCGATGGTGCTTCCGCATGCCTTGCAGCCTCCTCCCGAACTCCGCTCTCATGCTGGCTGGTCCCCGTATCACTCCTCGGCAGCTGCCCAGATCTTGAATCCTGGTGGTGGTTTGAATGTCCTGGACTGCAGGAGACATCCCACTGCTGCCAACCAATGTAACGGATCTTAGTACCCCAGGTGGGCACATCCACCAGACCTGTGTCTCCTGTCCTCCAAACGCACCCACAGCCTGCCGATTAGCCATACCCAGCCCTTAACCCCTCAATCACGGGACAATCCACACAGGTGTTGAGGGTTAAACATGCAGAGCTTAAACTGTTTATTAAATTCCAAGACATACAGTTTTACACACAGTTAGGGGCACTCCCCATAGCCTTGCCAAAGGGGGGAAGGGGACAAAGAACAACCAATGGGAACTGAACATTTGTACATTGAAACAGGCTACAGATAACCTAATGAGCTTATGGTAAACAGGCAGTCTCTCAATACACACCCCCTGCGGAGAGATGTCTCTAGTCCAGACCATTGTCTATGTGTCATGAATCCACACAATTAGACACAGAAACAGGAGGGGGGCAGGGGCGAAGGGCTGTGCATTACATTACATTAACTCAATGCCAGCATGTCCCAGGTCTCCAGTATCTTCTGGCCCATAGTCTGTCGGTAGGCGGCTTGCGCACAGTCCCCTCCAAAACACACAGTGACAGTGGGTTCTGTCACACCCTTTAAGCAGGTCATGATCTGGTAGTAGAGGAGATATTATCTCAGAACACCTGGGACAGTTCCCCCTCCCTGTATGACCAGGGTCAGCCCCCCCCCCTCCCTGTATTACCAGGGTCAGTTTCCCCTCCCTGTATGACCCGGGACAGTCCTCCCTGTATGACCAGGGTCAGTGTCCCCCCCCCCCTCCTCCCTGTATGACCAGGGTCAGTTTCCCCTGCCTGTATAACCAGGGACAGTCCCCCCTCCCTGTATGACCAAGGTCAGTCCCCCCTCCCTGTATGACCAGGGACAGTCCCCCCTCCCTGTATGACCAGGGTCAGTCCCCCCTCCCTGTATGACCAGGGTCAGCCCCCCCTCCCTGTATGACAAGGGTCAGTCCCCCTCTCCCTGTATGACCAGGGTCAGTTTCCCCTCCCTGTATGACCAGGGTCAGCCCCCCCCCTCCTCCCTGTATGACCAGGGTCAGTTTCCCCTCCCTGTATGACCAGGGTCAGTTTCCCCTCCCTGTATGACCAGGGACAGTCCCCCCCTCCCTGTATGACCAGGGGCAGTCCCCCCACCCTGTGTGACCAGGGTCAGTCCCCCCTCCCCTCCCTGTATGACCAGGGTCAGACCCCCCTCCCTGTATGACCAGGGACAGTCCCCTCTCCCTGTATGACCAGGGTCAGTCCCCCCTCCCTGTATGACCAGGGACAGTCCCCCCTCCATGTATGACCAGGGTCAGTTCCCCCTTCCTGTATGACCCGGGACAGTCCCCCCTCCATGTATGACCAGGATCAGTTCCCCCTTCCTGTATGACCCGGGACAGTCCTCTCTGTATGACCAGGGTCAGTCCCCCCTCACTGTATAACAAGGGTCAGTCCCCCCTCACTGTATAACCAGGGTCAGTCCCCCCCTCCCTCTATGACCAGGGTCAGTCCCCCCGGGCTCTATAGAGAAGCGTCTCTGAGGTAGAGGGACGGGTTAATGTCGCTGAGTGTAGGCAGTGTTGATGGGAGTTGCCTGTGGAACGCATGCGCCTCCCCCCATCCTTCCTCACACGCCGGAGCAGCCGAGACTGCAGCGCTGCACAGAGGACCGGAGCCCGCTCATCCAGCTCCTCCTCTACACAGCATCTAACCGGAACACGGCCAACACTCTCCGCCGGACCCACTGCAGGTACAGCGGCCATGAGAGAGAGGGAGGCCGGCCCAGGGGGTGAGGGGACCGGCTGGTGCTGCTCTATTCTCCCGCCCGGATGGAGGAAGCAGAGGTCGGCATCTCCCGGGTGGGAACACGCATTGCCATCCTCCCAGTCCTGTGTGCGGGCTATAGCCATGTGTGATGGGAGCCAGAGGGAGCACACATGGCATCTGCCGGGATGGGGGCGGTGGTCAGCCTAGGGGGGAGGGGTGTTACTGCAGTACTTGGCCATGGGGGCGGTAATTCCATCATTACACTTCTATAATGTACTGTGTGCATAGAGGAAGTGCTATGGTGGTGTATGGGGCACACACTGGGTGCCCTCCCAATCATAGGGCTCTATAATCACACATTCTAATTAGTCCCTATGGTGGCACAGATAGGGACAGGGGGCTCTAGGGGAGGGGGGCACACACTGGAATCCATCCCAATCATCACACACTATGATGAATCTCTACAGTGGCAGAGATAGGCACAGGGGAGTATGGTGGTGTATGGGACACACGCTGGGGTCTGTCCCAATGATGGGTCTCTATGATCAGACACCATGATACATCTCTATGGTCTGACATTGTGATCAATTCCTGTAATCAGACACATCAGACCTGTGCTTAGTCCCTTTGATCAGTCCCTATGGTCAGGCATTGCACTTAGTCCCTACAGTCAGGCATTTCGCTAAGTTTCTACGATCAGGCGTTGCGCTTGGTCCCTGCGATCAGGCGTTGCGCTTGGTCCCTGCGATCAGGCGTTGCGCTCGGTCCCTGCGATCAGGCGTTGCGCTCGGTCCCTGCGATCAGGCGTTGCGCTCGGTCCCTGCGATCAAGCATTCCAGTCAGTCCCTATGATCAGGCGTTGCGCTCGGTCCCTATGATCAAGCATTCCAGTCAATCCCTATGATCGGAATTGTGCTTGGTCCCTATGATCAGACTTTGTGTTCAGTCCCTATGATGATTTTGGGTGACGGGATGTAGCTGTGGAAGCATCAGTGTGCTGGGGATGGCTTGCACAGTGACTCATGCTGCATGATAGATAGAGACATTCCCATCCCAAGGTCACCCGGAGATGGCACTTCTGCTTATTGGTGATGTCAGTCTTTTACAATCGATAGCCGGCTGCTCGCCTAATAGCATGCTAGTAATAGGAAACATGTGCCGTAATATGGTATCCTCCTGGATGATGAGATCCAACATGTGAGAGAGGTAAAGTGGGGGGGCAGCCCTCACTCCCATACATCGACAGACGGCTTGTACTTGTCCCTTCATGGAAATGAGAGGCGTCCTTTCCCGCCTCTTCTCCTCCTCCCCTGTCCTCTGACAATAGTCACATTCATCATTCCTCAGCTGTAGAGAGGTGGTCTAGGAGGACGGGGTGTGTACATGCCTGGTCATAGGTGTATTCTACGTTCCAAGGAGGAGGAACATCTGTGACAAAACACAGCAGCATCTGCTGGGCTGAGTAGCTCTCAGAGAATGAGAGGAGGTGAAGTTTAGGGTTTTCTGCCAAAGTCTGGATGTGTTGTTCACTCCTCCTTCCATTTATTTCCACAGTTTCTACGTCGGGACCACAGACCTCCGTCATAGTCGCTGAGTAGCAGATAAGCCACCGCACATGGAGAAGAAGACAAGTTTAGCCTCAGCGCCAGCTGAGAAAGGGATATCTTCCACCTCGCCACCACATTCTCAAATTTTGCGTTCCTCTCCTCCACCACCTTCAGTTATGGATGGAGATGAACTACAGACCGATGATGCCCTACAAGGAAGACCCCTGGGTCCCACTCCAAGCCAGAGTCGCTTTCAGGTAGACCCGGTGAGTGAAGTCTCCCGAGATTCGTCTTCTGGGGACCGAGAAGGAACACCACCGCCAGCTGATGGCCTCACTCATAGGGGGAGAGGAGGCTCCGGTGGAGAGGAGGCTAAAGGACGATTTAGGGTAAATTTTGTGGACCCGGCAGATCCTGAGGGCAGCTCTCCTGAAATGCCAAGTGGTGAAGGAGGTGGCGGGGTAAGCTTTCAGAATGGAGATACAGTACTGAGCGAAGGTAGCCTACATTCTGGCGGAGCAGGTCATCACTATCACTACGATACCCATACTAATACTTATTACCTGCGGACTTTTGGGCACAACACCATTGATGCTGTGCCCAGGATTGATCACTACCGACACACCGCTGCAGACCTTGGGGAGAAGCTGCTGAGACCCAGCTTGGCAGAGCTGCATGATGAAATTGACAAGGTAAGACAAATTGCTTTTCATTTACTGCATTCAGCACCTTAGTCCACTGCCAGGAGCCTTTCTCTCTTAAATGTTGATGAAAACAGTAGTGTTTTGGTAACTTGATATTGGCTTGGGCCATATGGTGCCAAACTCATACAATATATTCACTAATGCTTTCAGAGCTCTGCATTGTTTTATCAAAGCTTAAATAAAACATGAATGGTTCTAAGTGATGGATGGTGTAAAATATGCAGGCAAGAGCAAATACACTAATAGGATTGGAAATGTATGCTCTCTCTGAAATCAATCTGATGTTAAAGGGTAAGTCTAATTTTGTTAGAAGAAATAGCAAATAAAAAAATAAATAAACTAGCGTATACAATTGCGACACAAGTCATATTGTAATTGGATGTTATTAAAAATGACCTTTCCTTTGCAATCTGCAGTGCTGCAATTTTCTGTTTAATGCAATATGGCAACCTGGAGGCATTCTGGTCACAGTCTGTGTACAGAATGCTCCCCAGATATGTCATTTCCTTATTGGCTTACTGGTTTTTCCAGAAGTCTGCACTAAGACACAAGTCAGATTTTTGTCATCCCATGCAACACAAATAACATATAAAGAGATGCAGACCCTGCCACTTTCCTAATTAGAGCCCTGCAGGTGCAGCAGCTTTCTGACACAGACAAATAAACCACTATTTCTTCAGAATAACAAAAGGTAGCAATCTGCAACAAAGTTTGTTAAAATCCTTGCAATGTGCAGGGAATGTTTTTCTTATCAAAAGTTGAGTTACTCTTTAATTTTTAGTGTACACTCTGGTGAAACAAAGTACAAGTCGCAATAAAATATACTATGCACATACATACACCCTTCCACATTAGTGTATGTGTGTGTGTGTGTGTAGTGTGTGTGTGTGTGTATATATATATATATATATATATATATATATATACACACACACACACACACACTCACATGTACAAAGGTAAGAAAAATAGGAGTCATGACTACCCGCCCTATGGGAGATGCCTTTTGCTGAACTGTTAATGAATTCCCACTTGCCCAATCTGTTCTAAGGAAAATGCATGATTAATCCTTTTCTTTGGTGATTTAATTTACAACTATCCACTGAACAGGCTTACAGTTTGGTTCACTCTATTTGCACTTCTTACACCTGTAAGGTTGATGTTACAATAACATTCCCTTTCAAGTTCTTTGTGGGATTTTGGATAAAATGGATTGCTTAGTATGTGGTCTGCTAGTAAAACATTGGTTGGTTGGTGCGTGTTGGGTTGTTTACAATACACATAGGTGGCATTCTATCACCATCTCTGAAACCAGCACAGCACTCTGTGGTAGGAGGTCTGGGATGTGGAGTTCCAGGCATATTGCTACAGACAAGATAACAGTGTAAAGTCACAGAAAAGTGCAAGACTGACATTACTGAAGAACCCTGGAGCATCTTGATAATGTCTTACTTGTATATGTGTATGACATGTGTGTACAAGAGTACATTTTGGCAATACATTACATATCCAGTTAAAACCAATCCTTAGACTTGCATGGGTGCTCAGCCTGTGGCCCTCCAACTGTTGTGGAACTACAAGCCCCATGAGGCATTTACAGTTACAAGCATTACTCCCAAAGACTAAGGCATGATGAGACTTGTAGTCCTGCAACAGCTGGAGGACCACAGGTTGTGCACTCATGCTAGAGCAAACATTCATGTCATCCAAATGAAGGTTCACCTCGTAATCTTCCAAGAAATCAATTTTTTTTTTTTGGAGGGGGGGGGGGTTAAGTATTTTTTATTTTTTTTTGTCCTGGAGCCTCCTAGGATACTGCAATACATTGCAGGAGGCTACAGGACTTGTCTCAGAGCAGTCCACCATCACATACATACAGACTATTGGTCAGGCTGCGAGTCATCAGGAAATGACCACCGGCTCCCAAAGCCAAAACAACAGTACAGAAAATCCGAAGCTCTGAGACGAATCCGCTTCATAGAAGATGGGCATCGACATCATAGGTTGGTAAGTATCTCTAGCTGCTGACTTTTCATTTCAACATATCTGGGTAAAATTTTGTCTTGATAACTTTAGAACTTCAGTTGGAGTAGAGCTTCACAATGCTGGATAAAATTCGAATCAAAATTGTGTTGCTTAGAATAAAGATCACAATTCTCTCTCTCTTTCCCGGCGTTTGAAAGATCGCTTTGCAAATACAGTGTGACATAAAATATTGCAACAACTGCCATTTTATTCTCTAGGGTCTCTGCTAAACATATGTATACGTTTTGGGAGTTCTAAGTAATTTTCTAGCACAAAATACTGATTTTACTGTGTAAGCAACAAGTGTCAGAAAAAGGCTTAGCCTTTAAGTGGTTACACTGACCTCATTTGCAGACCGAAGTTCATCCCTTTGATCTGTAAATGGCCAGAAAGATACAATGTTTCTTTTCTATCTCTTTCAGCACTGAGCAATGTTGTTGATAAACATTGCCTGCTGTTCTTTTTTTTTGACAGCTGTGAGCAGGGAACTGCTCTGCAATTGTTACATGAATTGTGGAAATGCTGGTTTAAGATAGTGTGCAGGGTTGCATTGAGGTTGCGATTTATGGAACGATTAATTGTGCAGCTCTAAAGAGGTATATACTGTATGTATTAATGTCACCCACTTTGGCATGAACTTGTGGCTATACTAAACATCAGCTGACATTTTATTTATTTAGAGTGCCTGCCTATCTATTTTTCTGTTCTAGCAAAGGACTCCAGGACCCCCCCAGAAAAAACAAGGGTGCTCTGGCATAGAGCCAGCAACCATCTGCCTGCTCTGGTCTGGTGCCCTGCATCCTATCTGCCTCTTTTTGGCTCATCTGTGTGATAGGCCATCATTACTCTCCAAGACAGAGGAGGCCATAGGAGGCAGGCAAGAGTCAGCAAGTATTATGAGGTGGACCATTTTTAGAGAGGGCCAATATATCTTGGGTCCTGGGGCACTCTGAAAGAAACCAAAAGTATTTGCAGACGCCTGGAGGGACCTAAACTATTTACACATCAGCTGCTGTTGATGAGAACGACCACAGGTTAAAGATACGTGATCTAGAGGAGCCTGTATGCTTTGGCATTTTCTACTTGACCTCTTGAACTGGTTTTAGAACCAAAGATTAAGTAAAAAAATGCATCTGTGAGCAAAACAAGGAAGTTTATACGTAGTTAACATATATTACCCCAATTATATATAGTTAAGTTTTGTTGAAAAAAGTGTATCCAAAGCCAAAAATAAAAATTTGATCTATATTTGCATACCAGTCCTTAGTTGTGGTAGCTGCATGTCCCCCCCCCCCTTTATATTTCACCTGGTTATTCTGCAAATAACACACTTCTTCCCTTTTGTGTCTGCTCTTCTTTTCTTTGCTGGAGGGAGCCATGGTTGTCATACAGGTTGGACTTCAAACATGTCTGCCTTTGTTTATATCCATTGGTGGGTTGATGGGGCTTGTAGTTTACACAAGAAAGATGGTTTTTCTTCTATAGAAGAACTATAGGCAAAGCTTTTTTTTTTTTTTTTACTTCTTGGATAGAGCAAGTGATGGTTAGAATCCCCCCCCCCCCCCAATCAGTGTCTCAATGCGGAGATTACCCTTTACTTCCTGTCCTACAGCCAAACAGGAAGTGAGAGGAAACCACAGCAAATTAAAGTGGTTCTAAAGGCTGAAGGTTTTTTTTTTTTTTTAAACATGCATGAAGGTAAACAAACCTTCTGTGTGCAGACCCCCCCCCCCCCCAAATCCTTATTTGAGCTCCCTCTGATCCGGTGATGTTAATGATAGCCTTGGCTGTCCCGGGACTCTCCCTCCTCATATTGGCTGAGATCACTCAGTCAGTGGGCCAATGATGAGATGGGGGGGGGGGGGGCAAACCGTAGCTCTTTGTGTC
Organism: Pelophylax lessonae; assembly: GCF_965119305.1. NCBI lineage: Eukaryota > Metazoa > Chordata > Amphibia > Anura > Ranidae > Pelophylax > Pelophylax lessonae. The sequence continues at coordinate 204,597,821 of NC_138768.1, forward strand.
TTATGGACACAGAGAGCAGTGGCTGGGGAGCTAGCGCACAGTGGTGCCTCCAGGGCAAGCTGCTTTCTCAACTGGAAGGAGAAAAAGCGGGAGGAGCTAGGAGTGCCAGCGGGGAACCCGGAAAGAAGTGGATCGGAGCTGCTCTGTGCAAAACCCCTGCACAGAGAAGGTAAGTATGCATGTTTGTTGTTTAAAAAAAAAAAAAAAGAAAATGAAGCTTTAAAATCACTTAAAGGGAATTCCTTGGGGACCCCCAGTTCACCAGAATTAGTGTCCACATTGTAAGATTTTCCCTCTTACATTTCTGGGGACAACTCAAAATTTGGGATTTTCTTTTTACTTTCAATGATCATGATGAACAGGACAAATAGAGAGGGGAAATCACTTTTAGTGCCGGTTCACATTTGTGCAATCACAGAGATCGCATATGATTCGGAGCGCACTGCTCCTAAAATTACATGCAATGTAATACAGTTTGTATGGCTGAATTTGCACCGCAATCGCACTAAAACATACACAGGACCCTTTTTTTTTGGGCCGCAGCAGAATCGGATTGCATGGTGGTTCACACTAGTGCGATCCGATTTTGTGCGAACTTTCAGATCGCACTGCTATATGCGGTCTGATCTGGGGGTGTCGTTAACTTTTAATTGACACCCCCAGCGTATCGCGCATATGGCAGTGTGAACTGCCAGGGGTACGGATGTGATGCGGGAACACACTGTATATTCGCAGCGTTCCCGCATCGCAGAAATGTGAACCGGCACTAACAGACCGCAATAAAAACTGACAAGTGTTCTAATCTCTTTGCACTCTGTCCAAAACCTAAAAAAAAAGTTTTGCCTTTAGTTATACTTTAAGCTCACAGGATGTGACAAGGCCATTACATTTCCTACGGGATCTGAAGGTATTTTCTGTACTTGGTGAACATGTTCTTAACTAAAACGAATGCAGCCACCACATCAAAGGGACCGGTAAGCTGCATTTAATGTTTTTGTTTCTTAGTTTAGATACACTTGAATTCCCTAATTACAAGACCATTACCATTTTCATTATTTTACATTTGTTTGTATGACTCATCCACACCTGTAAAGTCTGTAAACTGGCTCCTAGACCTGTCTGACTGGCATGTATGAATAAGCCTTGTTTATGCACACCTTTTTTAGGCTGGACCCATAGTATATGTCATTTACATTATTTGGAGGTTTCCATATTGAATGTGTCATTGGAGAGCACACTCCTTTCTGTATATTGCCTTCCGTGACTCCAATCAAAGTGCAGTTTTCCATAGCAACCAATTGGTTTTCACTAAACCATGAAAGATTTCTGATGGGTTGTTGTGGATTTTAGCCATTCACACATTCCTCTATGCCTTAGTAAATAATAGAATTTGTTCTATCTGAACTGTCTGAAAAGTGACAATAGTATTTAAGGCACTCAACCATTTTCTTAAAGTGTTACTAAACCCAGGGCCCAGCATTCACTATATCTGGTCTTCCACAGTACACAGAACATGGAAATGCAACTATTTTAGTAAATATAAACTGCTAAATACCTTTTCTCATCAGCAGTATATAGCAGTCTTGTGACTTCTATCTATGAGGTTCCATTCACTTAAAAGGGCATCTCGGATCGTGGGCAGAATCACCGCCATACTGCTTGCGATCCCGAATCATTGCAAATCGTGCGATTCCTGTGACTTGCAATGGCACCCCATACGCGGCAGGACATTGCCGTGATTGTCGCCCGACGAATCGCGGTAAAATCACGCCAACAGAGTCACGGGACGCCTGACGCATAAAATAAGTTCTTATACTTTTTTTGGGCGTCAAGCGTCCCGCGATTTTGGGTTGCACGCTTTTACCGCGATTTGTCGGACGACAATCACGGCAAAATTGCGCTGGGGTGCCATTGCAAGTCACAGCACTCACACTGGTGTCCCGCGATTTGCAATGATTCTGGGTTGCGGACAGAATCGCAAACGATTCTGCCTGCAATCCGAGACGCCTAAATGTGAATGCAGCCCGAGTGTCTGGTTAAAACTTGTAGGAGGAGTTTTCATTCTCCTTTGACTGTCCTATGAGGCTACAGGACCCCTGACCCTCTGTCTGGTCAGTGCTGATTGACCCTTTGCTGGTCACATGCACCCTGCTAAGAAAAAAAAAACAAAGACTCTAACAATACACACCAAACTGAGCGTGTGCAGAGTGCCACTAAGGCTCTGTACTATCAGGAGATGGATTGGGGACAGTAAAAGAAGGGGAGGATCAGAGAAGACAGGATCAAACCTTTTAACACAATGCAGAGGATTAGCCCCTTAGGTTACTCAGTGAGTAGAACAAGCATGCTTTACTGCATATACAGACTGATTTTGCTGTTGTGGGTTTAGTAACACTTTTGGATAGAGTGAAATTGAGTTGCAATATCGGATGATTTTTTCCCCCTGTATTTAGCCCCGTTGGTTACATATTCCATCAACTCCCGTGCTTGTAAAACTTGAACACGAAATTAGCAATGCAGTTGTCATGAAGAGAGGAAGGCACAGAGAGCCATAAAACATTGAATAAGGTTTTTAACCTGCCTCGTTCTACTAAAATATATATATTTTCTGTCTCCTTTGGAGAGATTATCCACTCCCTCTTCTTAAAAGGAAGTGAGGGTAAATATCCCTGATGGGTATACAGATGACAAAAACCACAAGCTCCAACTCTTTAACAAATAAAACATTTTGCCTAGAGTTAAAAAAAAATGTTTTAACTCCTTTTACCTTATTAACTGTGTTTATCCTCAAAGCAAATATTTGCATGCCCAAATAAATGCAGTATTGTGCTGTGCTCCGCTGACATGCTGAGGCCTCCATCTTCTCTGCTCATATCACTGGCTGTGTCTTCCTTGTTCTTTCAGTCTTCCTCTGGATGACACACTTAGGCACATGCACAGTGTGCTCTAGATTGCTAGGATGTGTTTGTTGTGAGTATCCCAGGAGGCTCCGGGCAGCTGGGATATGTCATTTTCAGTGAGAATATTGGATGCCACTTGGATTAAAAATGTTTTTTGTGGGATGTCCATCTGCTGATCCAGGTGGTTTCCATATCTCTGTGTGATCTTTTCATCCTCTGGTCGGCCTTTCATAGGGGGAATTGTCCAATCCCTCTAATGGTAGAATGATGAGGGAAAGCTAGTCAACTGTGGTCACTAGTATTAGGCATCTGCTCTGAAAGTGAACACTATACTAAAACAGGAGTGCAAAATCTGGTGCAGCTGTGCATAGAAACCAATCGGCTTCCATTTTTTTTTTTTTTTTTGTCAAAGCTTAAAGAGGAAGTAAACCCTCCTCAGGAAGTTGCACCTATAGGTAAGCCTATAATGAGGCTTACCTATAGGTACTGTAAATATCTCCTAAACATGTACGGTTTAGGAGATATTTACCTTTAATGCAGCCAGTGACGTCACTGGCGCATGCGCTCTGAAGGAACGGCTGATCGTGCCGTTCCTTCAGAGCCCTGTGCCGTGACCATCGGCTCCCGCGCGCGTGCGCGGGAGTGACGTCACCGCGGCTCCGGCCAATCAGATGGCCGGATGCCGCGATCCCGGAAGACGGGCGACTGAACATGTCGCTCGTCATACAGGTAAGAGAGCGGCACGGCGGGGGCTCGTTCTAAGGTAAGTATTTCATAATGAGCTAGTATGCGATGCATACTAGCTCATTATGTCTTTCTCTTGCAGGTTGTAAAAAAAAAAAATGTTTGAACGAGTTTACAACCTCTTTAAAGTCTTTGAATTGTGTGTGGTTGTACACTTCAAACTTGTACTTGTACCTAATAAGAGCCGGTTCACACTGAGGCGACACGACTCCTTACTACTTCGGGGGCGACTTGTGCATTGCATTGCACCACGACTTCGGAGCGCGACTTGTCAGGCTGACAAGTCGCCCTAATGTAAACCAGCTCTAATAAGGCTTACCAATGGATAGTGTAAATATCTTCTAAATGTGCACCGTTTAGGAGATATTTTCTATATATGCAGCTGATGACATCACTGGCGCATGCACTCTGAAGGAACGGCCATTCAGACCGTTCCTTCAGAATCCTGTGCCATAAACAGCGGCTCCCCCGCACATCTGCAGGAATGACGTCCTTGTGCCTCTGGCCAGACACACAGACAGAGTCTGCGGCATCAGTCTGTCCAATCCTGGGGCCAGCAGGTTGTCCTTCTTCCTTTTTTTTTTTTTTTTTTTTTTTTTTTTTTTTTTTTTTGAAGCCAGCTCAATTGACAACTTTAGAGAGAGCCCTCAAAAAATCTAGTAGCTGTAATTTTTTTGGGCAACCTGGCTCCTGGGATAAATGACAAATAACATGTAATATGACAGCATAGTGTAAATCTAGGAGTGAAATACAAATAAACGTAACTTTTTTTTTTTTTCTCATTATCAGCAATTTTGTTGGATGGGAAGTTTTGCTTCTCACCAAAATGTCACAGAGACCTTCTCTAGCTAATCAAGCATATTCATTCTGTAATGCGTTGTACAAACTGTGAAGCATTTTGTCCAACAAAAGGGAGTACTAATGAATTTATCATTAATTCATTGGCTTGTAGGGTTAGAATGACCCGTCGGGTCTTTTCTACTGACCCGTATAATGGAAAGCAGAAAAGCTTGAAAAATGAAAATTTCATGTTCGCCTCGATTTCCTCCACTGCTCTGTTTCTTGTGAAGAGGCTTAGGGCAACGGTGTCTACAGATATAAACAGTCTGACTTTATGAAAATGCTTGTTTCCTTGCTGTTTTGCTGATCCTTAGCTCCAGAACTTCCCGTCTGCTGCAGGAACTAAATTGAGTCGGACTGAGTGCTGCTCAGCCATTCATAAGAAGCCTTTGTATTTTTTTCAGTGAATTCAAGGCTTCCTCTGATTGGCTGAGGTGGAGAGTTGCATAAAAGAAGTAAATGGTTGCACACCACCACGAAATCCAATGAAGAAAAGTTCCTTTATTCACATAAGTGGTTCAAGGTACAGCAGGGTAGGACAGTAGACGCATTTCACATGACTGCTACCGGTAGTGAACAAGCACGTAGCAGTTGTGTGAAACGCGTCTACTGTCCTACCCTTCTGTACCCTGTACCACTTATCTGAATAAAGAATTTTTCTTCATTGGATACTGTGGTGGTGTGCGACAGGGCTGCAACGACGCGTCGACTACGAAAAATCGTTGACGTGCGTGAAAGGCGTCGACGCGTCAACACGTGACGTCACACGCCCCCTGGCCGGCCGGGTGAAATCGCCCACCCCCCTCCCGGCTCCGTCCACACCGATGTCGGAGACAAGAGGACCATGAATACCTGAGGAGCTGTTCAGGGTGAGCGCTGACCTTCTCCAGCACCCCCGTACTCCACCACAGCTTCTGCCGCAACACCTTCGCCATCCTCCCCGATCACCCAGGTACTCAGAGATGTCCCATGTGCGGCGCTACACCGGATGTGGCTTGTAATGGTCTGTACTAGGTGGGAGGGCTTACTGAGGGGTCTGCACTGGGAGGGGGGGGGTTACTAAGTGGTCTGTACTAGGTGGGAGGGCTTACTGAGGGGTCTGCACTGGGAGGGGGGCTTACTAAATGGTCTGTACTAGGTGGGAGGGCTTACTGAGGGGTCTGCACTGGGAGGGGGGGCTTACTAAGTGGTCTGTACTAGGTGGGAGGGCTTACTGAGGGGTCTGCACTGGGAGGGGGGCTTACTAAGTGGTCTGTACTAGGTGGGAGGGCTTACTGAGGGGTCTGCACTGGGAGGGGGGCTTACTAAGTAGTCTGTACTAGGTGGGAGGGCTTACTGAGGGGTCGGCACTGGGAGGGGGGCTTACTGATGGGTCTGTACTGAGAGGGGGGCTTACTGAGGGGTCTGCACTGAGAGGGGGGCTTACTGAGGGGTCTGTATTAATTACAGGATTAATTAGCTAATCAAAAAAACTAAATTAAGCAAAAAAATAAAATAAAAATAATCGTTAGATTAGTCGACTAATCGTAAAAATAATCTATAGATTAGTCGACAGACAAATTAATCGTTAGTTGCAGCCCTAGTGTGCGACCATTTTATTCTTTTATGCTTCTGGTGGCGAGCCGAGGTTCAGCACCCACCTTGAATCGTGGACTTTGACTAGCCGAGTGGTGTTATCTCTCTTCATTGAGGTGGAGAGTTGGGCCGATGTCATGATCTCCGTTTCTGCCAGTCAGGATGCCTTGTGTTATATGACAAAAATACATAACATTTTTTTGCAGTGCTGATAGTGGACGACGTGTGTTTAGTAAAGAGTTTGTTTGAACCATCTCGGCCCAATTTAACTGCTGTTCAGTTTGCCCCAAGACTTCCGGAGGCTGATACCTATTCAGATTGATGTACTTCTACTTTGTGCATTTAAATTACACTGGTCAAAAAAATTAAAGGAACACTTTGAAAACGCATCAGATCTCAATGGGGAAAAATATGCTGGATATCTATGCTGGTATGGACTTGGTAATGTGTTGAGAAGGAAAGGATGCCACATCGTTTGATTGAAATGAGAATTATCATCCTACAAAGGGCTGTAGGTCTTTTTGGTTTTTCAAAGACACCCCGAAAACCAAAGTGAAAAAATGATGCAGCAGCCTAGTCCATTTTGCTGAAATTTTATTGCAGCAACTCAAAATGGTACTCAGTAGTTTGTGTGGCCCCATGTGCTTGTATGCATGCCTGACAACATCGGAGCATCCTCCTAATGAGACAATGGATGGTGTCCTGGGGTATTTCTACTGCGTTTAGACACGTTTGCAAGCTGTTAGAAGCATTTGTCATTCAAATGCCTATAAACTTCGGTCCTGAACTGAACGCATTTTTTTGCTTTCAAGATAATGCCTTGAAATGCCTATATATTATATATATATATATATATATAATTCTCTTTTAAAAAAAACTCAGTGTACATGGACAGATAAGATAACATAGAGGAGAGTTCAGAGGCTGCTGCAAAAAATGCCCAGCTGCTCCTAAACGTCCGTTTATCAGCATCAGTGTACATGGGGCCTTACAAAAAGAACAAGCTCTTCTGCAACTGTAGCAGTTAGTGTTCAGACAAACCATTTACCACTGACATCGGTGCTTACACTGATCAGCTTTTATTTATGTAAAACCTTTATTCCAAAAGACAATAAAACTGTTGCTGTAACTGCAGTGTGATCTGGAGTTGGCTTCAATTTGCTACTGTAAGGGTCGCTGGTTCGAATCCCAACTAAAACACACTACCTGCCTAGAGTTTGCATGTTCTCACTGTGCCTGTGTGGGTTTCCTCTGGGTACTCCAGTTTCCTCCCACGCTCCAAAGACAAGCTGGTAGGCTAATTGGCTCCTGTATAAATTGACAAATAAAGAAAAACAATATAGCATTTACAATTGCGACACAAGTCCTATTATAATTGAATGTTATTAAAAATTTCCTTTTTAATCTGCAGCTGTTGTAATTTTCTGAAAATGCAATGAGATATGGTTACCTGGAGGTGTTCTGTACTGACCACACCCCAGAAACATTTCCTGCTTGTGTGATTGGCTCACCGATTTTCCCAGAAGTGTGCCTAAGATACAAGTCCGATTTCTGGCATCCCCTGCAACAAAAATGTCATTTTTGGTGAGATACTCCCAACAGGAACATGTCTAAAGGGATGCAGGCCCAGCAGATTTATTCATTAGAGCCCTGCACAGCTGATTGATAATTATGAAATCACTCCCATTAGACCCATTCAGCACAGAGGAACAAACAGGGATTACTTTAGAATAACAAAAGGTAGGAATCTGAAACAGTTTGTTAACTTCTTTCCATCCGCGCTACAGCCTATATACGGCTGCAGCGCGGACTTGAATTTTCGGGAGGCCGTTTTTAAACGGCCTCCCAGAAGCCGGCTCCCGCAAGCGCGCATCGGGGAGAATCTGTGTCGGCCGTGTCCCTTGGACACAGCCGATCACAGATCGTGGTGAATGGCCAATCACAGCGGCCATTCACCACGTGATCGGACCGTCCAATGAGAGATGATCTCATATGTAAACATATGAGATCATCTCTCATCGCCGGTGCTCCTTCCTCACATGGAGCCTGCAGTGTGAGGAAGGAGAGAGAGCTGCACAGAGCTGGGGACAGAACAAATGTAATCAGGGCACCGATCACCAGTGCCCTGATTACTAGAGGTAAAAAAAAGCATACACACAGTGCCCGCCATCAGTGCCCCCCATCAATGCCCACAATCAGTGCCCATAGTGCTGTCAGTCAGTGCCCATCAGTGCCTGCTCATCTAGGCACTGATGAGCACTGACTGGCAGCACTATGGGCACTGAGTGTGGGCACTGATGGTGCTGCCCATCAGTGCTCATCAGTGCCACCCGTCAGTGTCCATCAGTGCCATCCGCCAGTGCCCATCAGTGCCGCCTCTCAGTGCCCAGCAGTGCCACCTCTCAGTGCCACCTCTCAGTGCCCAGCAGTGCCGCCTCTCAGTGCCGCCTATCAGTGCTCATCAGTGCGGCATATTAGTACCTCCTCATCAGTGCCCATAAGTGCCACCTCATCAGTGCCCATAAGTGCCACCTCATTAGTGCCCATCAGTGCAGCCTATCAGTGCCCATCAGTGCCGCCTCATCAGCGCACATCAGTGAAGGGAAAAATGTATTTTCAAAATTTACTCGCAGAAAATAAGAAACTTTTTTTTTTTTTTTTCAAAATTTTCTCTTTTTTTTTTTTTCTTTTTTCTTGTAAAAAATAAAAAACCCAGAGATGATTACATACCACCAAAAGAAAGCTCTATTTGTGTGAAAAAAATGATAAAAATTTCATATGGGTACAGTGTAGCATGACCGCGCAATTGTCAGTCAAAGTGTGAGAGCGCTGAAAGCTAAAAATTGGTCTGGATGGGAAGGGGGTTTAAGTGCACAGTAGGCAAGTAGTTAAAGACCTTGTAATGGACACAGATCACTCAGAGGGGAATGTTTTTTTTTCTCAACAAAAGTGGAGTTACATTTTAGGCATAAAAGAAGCTCTAATAAAAGAAAAAAAAATTGCCTGTTTCCCTGGTTATGTCATAGCTTGAATTTAGGGCCCTTTTACACTGATCTGTTTTTGAGCCATGTTTGGGGTAAAAAAGAAAAAAGCAGAAAAACTGCATGAAAAAAGGGGTCCCTTTAAATCCCGTGGAACTACTTACCCCAGGTTCGGCTCATCCTGCGTGCTGCATCTTTGGTGCTTTTTTCAAAAGTGCACCAAAATCGCATATCCCATTGAATTCTTTAGAAAATGCACCAAAAATGTAACTGCAATTGCAGCTGCGTTTTGAATCCACATTTCACAGGTACATGATTGGAGTCAGGAATCCAGGAAATGCAGACGAAAACGCAGCAAAATGTGGCAAAAAGACAGATGTTTTTCCAATGGAGCAGTGTGAAAGGCGCTATAGAATGATGTTAATAAATACCGGTCTTATCTTATGTCCTGAAGGGCTCCTTTTACATACCTTGAGATGTTTACTCGCTGACCCTTGCAGGTTTACAAGTTACTCTAAACTGTGTAAAACAAGCATTTCAGATTGAGCGTTTCCAGAAGCTATATTGTGTGTACTGTAAACTATGCGTATTCAAACACTCCTGTGTTTAGCCACAATCAAACCTAAATGTGTACGTGTAGAATACATAGTGGAACATTTACCCTTTACGTCATCAGGTTTAACACTAGAAATATAAATTGGATTGCATTGATACTTCCATTTACAGAAGACTAAGGCTGCAACTAACGATTATTTTCATAATCGATTAGTTGGCCGATTATTGTTTCGATCGACTAATTGGATAAAAACCTCAAACAAAAAAAGTTGGTGTATAATTTAGTTGCGATTCTTGAATATCTATATGCAGAGGTAAATATAAATATCCAGCTATATAGTTGGATATTTAATCCCTTCTGAGACAGATATATGAATTATTAGAGGTTTAAATGTGGTACATATCCGACTCCGAGATCAATATTTTTAAAAGACCTAAAACACCTTTTTTGCAAATTTTCAGACCAGATTGGTATAGAATATTCATGATAGACTCCCTTATTAACCACTTGCCGACCGGTCACGTTGACCTTACTGCGGCAAAGTGGCTCGATATTGTCCAGCGACGTAGACCTACGTCGCTGGACTCCTCCCCTTGTGGGCGGCTCGTGCGTGCCGCCGGAGGCTCGCTCCCGCTGTATTCAGTCACAGCGGGAGTCGGGCCAGGGGAAGAGAGGCGGTGATCACCGCTGCTCTTCCCCGATCGTCAGGGATCGAGTGTGGAGATCCGCCTGCTTGTGTAAACAAAGTGGGCGGATCTCCTAAGTGACAGGCAGTGACAGATTGCAGGATTCAGCATAGCTGAACCTGCGATCTGTCCCTGTGTCACTCAGTCCCCTCCCCCCCACACACGTTAGTAAGCACCAGGCATACATTAACCCGTTGATCACCAGAGTTGAGGGATTTCTTCTCACTTGACCAAAAAAACTGACAGGGGTTATAACCCTCCCTTACGCTATTCAAATAGAAAAAAAGAAAAGTTTTCCTGATTATTTTTTATTAATGCAGAAACCATGCCATACCACACATCATATTGTGCAGAAGCCAAATGTACCATGCCATACCACACATCATATTGTGCAGAAGCCAATTTTACCATGCCATACCACACATCATATTGTGCAGAAGCCAATTGTACCATGCCATACCACACATCATATTGTGCAGAAGCCAATTGTACCATGCCATACCACACATCATATTGTGCAGAAGCCAATTGTACCATGCCATACCACACATCATATTGTGCAGAAGCCAATTGTACCATGCCATACCACACATCATATTGTGCAGAAGCCAATTGTACCATGCCATACCACACATCATATTGTGCAGAAGCCAATTTTACCATGCCATACCACACTTATTGTGCAGAAGCCAATTGTTCCATGCCACCACACATCATATCGTGCCGAAGCCAATGGACACAGCCTGCTCTGCTCTATGGGCAGTCAAATGTAAACGGACCGGATGTCCGTGATTCGGCCAGATGGAGGAGAACGAATCTCTTTCCATTTATTTTTGCTGGATCAGATTCCCGCACCCGCAGCCCCACGCAGAGGTGTAAACCAAGCCGTCTTGCTGGTGCATATGTCAAAGGATTGCTGTTTGCCTTAGGCCTCATTCATATTGACAATGACATACATGTGGTTATAGGACATTTCTAAACACGTAAATGCATGTAATGATTTTAAATGGTATAATTCATGCTGTGCGTTTGCCTGCCTTTAGGTGCATTCAGTTTTTTTGCAATGAAGATGGAATTAGGTGCATTCAGGGACAGTTTAGAAATACGCAGAAGAACTTGATCTGAGATGCATACATTTTGTATATACTTTTCTAGATCAATTCCTCTGCGTTTAAATTAACCAAACGCAGGAGGCTAGTGTGATTTGTAGTCTTATGGCTCCTGAATTGATATTTATTTTTGGTGTACGGTACTTATCAGTGCTCCGTTTTACAACAGTCAATTTGCTAAATAACCAACTGCAATATGCAAGTGTGAATTTTACCTGCTGTCGTACTTTGATCAGATATTTTTGTGGCTCGCTCAGTCTTTGCTACATTGCTTACTGAGGCTGGAGACATTAATATTTATTATTGCAGCTTTGTAGCTTCCTGCATCAAATGTCAGATAATCAGGCTCTGAAAGAGCATCATCAAACTGCGAAGGTAAAAGCAACCCCTACATTTATGTCAGTGCAAATAGCCAAAAGGCCACAATTGATGCAAAATACCCAGACACAATATGCAAAGACTTTCATCTGTGACAGGGAAATGCAAAATATTTGAAAACATATCCATACTAGTGTGAAGTCCAGCCACTCGTGGTGTATAGTGTATTTATAAATGTCTATATACAGATATGTGGAGTGTGGATGAAAAGTAAACTTGTTTCACTTGAGTGGATTATATCCTATAAATAAAGTTTTTAAACACAATATAAATCTCTGTAATATATTTGTTTACGTTTTTGAGACTTTGGGCTCATGCACACGGCCATGTTTCATTTACTGATAAATATGCAGAATCTTGTTAGTGGAGTCTAGCGGGAAGATCCTGCATAAAATAATGCATCTTATGGTCCGTAAGGCTGGGTTCACACTTATGCGATCATTGACATCGCATGTGATTCGCACCACATTGCTGTGCAGATCACATGTGATGTCTGCGCAAAGTAACTTCAGCCATACAAACTTTATGTCTGAAATCGCATTTGCAGGACTGTTTTTCTGTCCGCACTAGAATTGGATTGCATAGGTTTTCACACCTATGTGATCTGATCTCTGCACCATTTGACAGTTCGCACTGCGATCTGCGAACTGATCTGGGGGTGTCATTTACCTTACATTGACACCCCCAGCGGTTCGCAGAGGTTAGTGTGAACCAGTGTGCGATTTAGGTGTGATGCGGGAACCGGCACTGAATCGCAGGGTTTCCCGCATCGTATCAGTGTGAACCAGGACTAAGTGCTTTCATTCAACCATGCATTTAGACACTCAAATGTACGGATCTGTAGAATACTATTTATTTAATCTAGGGGTGCACCAAAGTGAAAATTCCAGTGCCGAAAATACAGAAACCGAAATGGACAGTTTAAAAAAAAAAAAAAAAAAAAAAAAAAAAATATATATATATATATATTATATATATATATATTTTTTTTTATATAATATTATTATTATAATATAGGATTTATATAGCGAGGACAAAGGACCAGTTTACTGGTTTTCAGACTTTAGGGGGGGCCAGGGTCTGGAGTGGGAGTAGAAAATGTCCTGGCCATCAGTAGGGGTAAACAATTCCCCATCTTTAGCATTAGGGGGGAGGAATAGTGCCCCTTGATTGGTGTCAGTGGAAGAAATGGTGCCCCTTCATTGGTGTCAGTGGGAGAAATGGTGCCCCTTCATTGGTGTCATTGGGAGAAATGGTGCCCCGTCATTGGGAGAAATGATGCCCCTTCATTGGTGTCATTGGGAGAAATGGTGCCCCTTCGTTGGTGTCATTGGGAGAAATGGTGCCCCTTCATTGGTGTCATTGGGAGAAATGGTGCCCCGTCATTGGGAGAAATGGTGCCCCTTCATTGGTGTCATTGGGAGAAATGGTGCCCCTTCATTGGTGTCATTGGGAGAAATGGTGCCCCTTCATTGGTGTCATTGGGAGAAATGGTGCCCCTTCATTTGTGTCATTGGGAGAAATGGTGCCCCTTCATTGGTGTCATTGGGAGAAATGGTGCCCCTTCATTGGTGTCATTGGGAGAAATGATGCCCCTTCATTGGTGTCATTGGGAGAAATGGTGCTCTATTGTTAGTGTCAGTGAGAGGAATAGTGCCCCATGGCCCAGATAAGGGAAAAAGGCCTAAGTTCGGAGACCCCTGCTCTGATTTACGTATGCACCCATGCACATTTGGATGCATGCAGACGTAAATGCAGATTAAAATACACCTGGATGCAGATATTTTCTATTTGGATTTATGGATTTTTACACTGCACAATTTTACTGATGTAAATGTGGTTGCATTCATAGACTCGTAGCACACATTACTGCCATGGTTAGATCTGTAAAAACAATATTTATGTAACTGAGCACAACTACTGAAGAAACAAAAGTAGGTGCAAAAGGCTTGTTTTCATTTTGTCCTGTCTGTACCCCTAAATGGCAGTCACAAGTTTTTGAATTCCCCTGCCAGCCCCACTATGGTCAGGTATAGGTTAAATGCCAAGCTTTGACTAACCTATAAATTCCCATTCGCAGTGAGCAGAGATAAGCTTGGGCATCCTCTAGGCTGAAATCGCACTTTGTCATTCCCACTCTGCAGCTTAATTCTTTCTTTCTTCCTTTATGTGAATTGACCTGGCCTGGCCTGTAGCTCATTGGAAGAAAAGCGTGACTTTAGAGCTCGTCTTGACATGAGTTTTGAGGACACCCAAGCTCATCTTTAGCAAAGAGTGGAAAACACCTAGGTGGGAGTTTGGATAGTAATGGCCAAAGTGGGTGCACTGTATAATGACTTTAAGGAGAGTCAGAGAGAAGAAAAAGGCTGCCATCTCCTTTTATAATTTGGATTCTGACCACTGAATGGACTAATTCCAATGTTCACTTTATTTTAGGCAACCTTCACATGTATTTCAAAGCCAGCTTGATTAAAATGTAAGCTTTTTGTTTGCTGTTGCAAGTAGTAAGTCATCAAGTTGATCGTATCACAAACGTCAGCCTTCTCATGACTCACACAGGTTTATTTAACAGTTCAAGGCCAGTGGAAGACTTGGGAAAAGTTTAATTTTCCATCATCCTTGAGTTTCACCTCTTGCACTTTAGGCTGTGATAAGTTGCATTACAGCACCTATTGTGCTTTTCAGGGTGCACGTGGTGTTCCATATGTAATATGATTGTATTGCCCTTGGTACACCAGTTTAAAAGAAAAAATATATAATAATAATAATTTCTCTCATGTGATTGGGATTGCTAATTGTACAACTTCTACTCCTATAGCGAATCTTTGTGCTAAATGAACAGCCTCTACTTCTATAGCGTTGTCTGAATTTTGTTGAAACGTTGCTAAATTTGTAGTGTTTGATAAAAAAGTATAAAGTGTTTGATGTTTTTGTCTAGACCTGCCCAACCTTGATATTCTCAAAGGTTGGGCAGATATCCTCTTTTTTGCTATTACGGACATGTTATCCGCCCCTTTAATGCCACATCTTGTATTTTTACCTTCAATACGTTTTTGTTGAAGAAACCATGCAAAATGTACATCACAGCTAGGTATTGGAAGTAGTCTTCCAAAAGGGTGTGTGTACAGAATACGAATATAGTGCAAACTCAGAACTATTACAGCGTGAAATAAAATAAAGCAATTTGAAATTAATGTAACTCATAGACATATCAGAATAAGCATCTCCATAAAATGAGATAACTATAGGTTATGCATATTCAGAATTAATAAACATATACCAATAGACCCCCAGGGGAAACCCAAGGATTAAAGGCAACACAGAGAATCCGAGTTACCAGAAATTATTTCTCCTTATAGGGGTAGACGTTGTACCCAGAGAGAAAAACAGTCCATGTAAAAATGAAAGACATTGGTCTCCATCAGCTAAGTTGTATCTACCGCTTTAAGAAATGCGGTAAAATAGCGCTTAGTGTTTTTAAGTGCCGGGTCACACTTGTGCGATGCGGGAAGGCTGCGAATTCGCAGCCTGTTCCCGCATCGCAAACGCACATCTGGTAGTTCACACTACTATATGCGATACGCTGGGGGTGTCAATGAAATGTTAACGACACCCCCAGTTTGATTGCATATCGCAGTGCGATCTGACAGTTTGCACAGGATCGCATCGCACAAGTGTGAACCACTGTGCGATCCGATCCTGATGCGGCTGAAAAAATGCCTCATGTGCGAGTTTTGTGCGGGTGCAGTGCGAATTTAGCCATACATAGTGTATAGCTGAATTTGCACTGCACATCCGATCGCATGTAATGAAGGAGCAGTGCGCTCCGATATTACATGCGACCGCCGCACGCGCGGAAGTGTGAACCGGCACTCAAACATTTTTTTGCAATTCACAAAAGAAAAAAAAAAAAAAACAATGCTGCTAAAATACTTCATGCGCTATTTTAGGAAGTGATGCAGTATTTTAGTAGTGAAAACTTGCTTGCAGACTTTAGCAAGCAGTAACTGTCATGGTTGTTAAGGACACAGCAGCTGCCCAATTCTTGACAACCATGAGAGTTACTGGTTGTTAGGGAGGCTGGCGGCTGCCCATTTCTTAACCAGTTAAAATCAAACATGTTTTTTAAATATCGCATAGAATGCTTTAGGATAAAAAAACCTTCTGACTTTACAACTCCTTTTAAGGCAGAGTTCAGTGATTTGGCGCCTCCATATTTTCTGATTGCAGGTTTCCTTTAAATAAAAAGTTGCTGTATACACTTTCCTAAAGTGGAGTTCCACCCAAAAGTGGTAGTTCCACTTAAAGGACTCCTGACTCCTTGACATGCCACGTTTGGCAAGTCCATTTTTTTTTTTTTTTGGAGGGGGTACCTAGTTTTTGACAGGTACCCTCTCCCACTTCCGCTTGGCCCGCCTAGGCGGCTCGAGCAGATGTTCTCCTCTCCCCCTCCTTCCCTGCAATTATCTGGACACATCACCGCTCCCAGAAGATTGCCCAGCCATTCACAATGCGCAGCGCGACTCGCGCATACGCGGTGCGCCCCTGGCTGTGAAGCCGCAAGCTGTCACAGCTGGTGCCCACACTAGTGATGCCGGGGAGAGAACAGAGACTTCGGGCAGACGCATTGCTGGATCGTGGGACAGGTAAGTGTGTGTTTATTAAAACAACAAACACAAGGGCGCACCGGCCTAGTGCATTATCATTTAGATGGTTTATTTAAAAAATAGGATTAAAAATACTCACAAACGAGTTATTGTTAAAAGCATGTCACAAAAGGATCGCAGTCCTCAGTAAAGGTATCCGAGGATGAGTAGTCCCTTAGATTCTTGAAGGCTAACGCGTTTCGAGGCCTAACCTCTTCCTCAGAGCCTAAAAGCGCATGTCCAGGCCCTTACTTAAATACTAGACAATGATAGTTGTAACGAGACACAGATTGGGGCAAGGCCCTCCTCCTGGGGGCGTATACATGGGGTGCCCTCCCACAGCATCAGTGGGCAGTAGTAAAATCAAATACATTGTGGAGGGTGCCTCCCCCTAAGAATATTTAGGTCAGAGGGTACAACACAGTACAATGGAACCGTGTAATGATGTTTAGAGTGATGGTACAACAACGTGCAGTAGTATAACATATATATGCAACACAAATATATATAGAGAAAATTGTGGAATGCATGACCATAGACTGTAAGCTGTAAAAGCAAATGAATGCAATCATCAAACCTATGCATCCATGTAAAGAATTGTGAAAAGTATGGCCATGAACTGTAAATGCAAATGAATGCAATCATCAAATCATTAAACATTTGTATCCATGTAGGTATATAGTCATAGATTTTGGATGTAAATATATGCAGTCATAGACGGTGTGTAGCAAGAGAAAAAAATTCCAATCCGGGATGATGCTGTGCAATGCAGAATGTGTACCTGAGAAGAAAGACAGAAGGTTTTTCTGTCATACAGCTAATGTGAAGGGGAATGTACAATGAGTGCCATGTAGGGGGAGAGGGAGGGGGGGTTTATCAAGGTCCATAGATCAGAGTTGCCAAACATGGACATCAGACCTGGGTGGCTGTCCAGTGCATAGTGTGTACTTGCTACTTGGATATCGCATGGTGTGAGCAGGAATTTTGAGACATATGCATGTGTGCTATTGTCTGTCCTCCCTGCAGAGCCTGATCTCAGATCATGGGGGGGTGTGGGGAGACCATCCAGTGTTTGTTAAAGAAGACAGTCCATTACCTTGTCCTATGTCCCAGGCCGTCTACAGATTAGCATTGCAGCTGTCAACGGAGGGGGGGGGGGGGGGGGGATCTGAGAGTGGGTGCGGAGGTGCACAGTGAGGAGACCCACGTGCTGTGTGTTGCTATCGGGTGGAACGCACGCTATCCATCCAGGAAGCAGGCGTGCGTTCCACCTCTCCTCCAAAGCAGCCAATCCGGGTGTAGACAGTCCTGGGCCCGCCCACAAAGGCGGGGCCGGGGTTCGCTGTATGTGTGGATCGATTCTCTTCCGGCCAGAGGCTCGCTGTATGAGTGGAACGCTTCTCCTGCGTTCCAGCGTCTCTTCCGGCCAGAGGAGTGACTGGTCTGCGTGTTGAGCTCAGCTCTGCTCTGCCTTCCCGGAGGGAGGGAGGGGGGGGGGGCATGGCTATCGTCTGCTTGTACGAGCATCACAGAGCCTGCCTGCTGCTCAAATCTGTGTACTCTGCCTGTCCTTGCAGATCCACAGATCGTGATATGGGAAAAAAAGGTGGCAGTTGTAGCCATTAGCATTGCCAGATGTACTAGGGATAGAAAGGAATAATTCCTATGTTCTCATTGGGCGCCCCATATACACACTGCACCAGGAGGGAGAGTTGAATGTATACATGCAGATACATACACATATATATATATATATATATATATATATATATATATATATATAGCCAGAACCAGGTGAACCATATTATACATTAATCCTAAGCAAAAATCGCTACCTATATGTATTGACTATGACATGACATGATAGATGACCAGAGTCGGGTAGACCATAGTAAACGATATTCCTAAACTAGGATCACTATACCTAGGTGTTAGCACAAATGATGTCGGTACAGTATCTCTATACAGTGGATGGTCATGACAAGTATAGACATGTCAGAGTAAGGGTGTTGTGCCACTGTGTATTCCCACAGAGGGAGAGGGCTACACAGAGACGTGCGGAACCTGCCCCCTAAATTCGCATACACACAGGTGTACTAGCATGGGTGCACATACACGTGCGTAGTAATCAGGAGTGGCCCTCTGTGTTAGCGCTGTGGTTCTGGAATTGAAATACTCAATAGGGTGAAGGACTCTACCTCAGGCACACATGAACCAATGGGGAAGCCTTGAGAATTGTCCCAATAGGGCTACCAGCGGGATTCTCTATGATGACACCCATCACACCCCTCTTGGGTTCTCCCATATACCCCTATATCTGATACACAGCACTGGGCACCCATTGGGTGGACTTCTGGATGATACATGTCCGAACCTAGGAGCCAGGTGTTTAGGTGGAGAAAGGCGGTACAGATAATGTACCCTAAACTGGGACTCGATGGGACGGGGGTCTATGGGCATGTTAAATGACCACATGAACTTAAAGATCTTCGTTCAGTCCCCCAGGTACCAAAGACCCCAAGGTGAAGATCCAGTAGTCTCTCTTACACAGTTTTTGAAATCTGGCTCCATCATCCAGATGTTTACCTATTGCCTCGAATCCAAAAACTTTTAGTCCAGTTGGATCCCCATTGTGGCACTGTTTGAAGTGCCTAGGGACTACTTTCCTTTTTGTTTTCACTTCTGCAAAGGATGTTATTCTTGTGTTCACCAAACCTCACACGCAGAGGGCGTATGGTACGGCCCACATAAAGCAGGCCGCACGGGCATAATAGCCCATACACTACGTAGTTCGTACCGCAGTTGATGAACTGCTTAATCGGGTGGGCACGACCGTCCAGACCCACCATTTCTCGCTTCCTGTGCCACATGAATTAACAGCCACATTGTCTTTCACCGCATTTGTAACACCCCGTTTGATTAAACAGTGTACGCCAGGGATTGTTGGAGGGGATCTTTTTCTTATCCTGAATCTTCCGCACCCTGCTTGGAGCGATTCTACTTAAATCCATGGACTTCCTGAATATCACCTCTGGCCTATCGGGAAGGGTGTCTTTGAGTGCTGGGTCTTGTCTCAAAATCCTCCAGTTTCGTTCAAGTACCCGTTGGATCTCAAAAGACTTGGTACTATAAGTGGTGCTGAACCTAATTCCACTGCATTGCGTCTTTACTGGACCACCATGTGGATCTTTTCTACCGAAGTGGGATTCCTTGGAGTGTAAGGTGACATCACGAGTGCCATCGTCCCTGTAGAGAAGCCAGCAGCTTGTATTAAAAGTCAGCAGCTACACTTTTTGTGGAGACTGACTTTTAATAAACACAGAAATGGCTGGAACTCTGCTTTAAAGAGGTTGTAAACCCATACCAATTTTTTTTTTTTTCGACCTGCAAGAGAAACACGTAAAGAGCTAGTATGCATCGCATACTAGTTCATTATGAAATACTTACCTTAGAACGAGCCCCCGCCGTGCCGTCTGCTTAGCTATATGACGGGCGACATGTCCAGTTGCCCGTCTTCCGGGATCGCGGCATCCGACCATCTGATTGGCCGGAGCCGCGGGGACGTCACTCCCGCGCGCGGGAGCCGACAGTCACGGCACGGGGCTCTGAAGAAACGGCACCAGCGGCCGTCCTTCAGAGCGCATGCGCCAGTGACGTCACTGGCTGCATGTAAGGTAAATATCTCCTAAACGGTGCATGTTTAGGAGATATTTACAGTACCTATAGGTAAGCCTTATCATAGGCTTACCTATAGGTAAAAGTGTCAGAGGCGGGTTTACTTCCTCTTTAATGGAAAACGGATGACATCATCCCAGCCATACCTTCGTTTCTAATTAGCTCTACAGTACAAGCACTTTGTTCATTTTTTTTTCTCCTGTCTCAAATGACATAGACCTTATCTGTTTAGTAATTTAAATGTTATTGCTAAGCACACATAAGATTAGTGCAAGCAGGAATTATTGGGCCTTAAACCACCAGACGGAGTGATAGCAGTTAAAAACAATAATTCAGGTATATCTATGTGATGGTTGTAAAATGATTTTTGTTCAGCATGTGAACCTGTTAAATGTCTTTAGATCTGTGTGGTTATGGCCACCTTCCTATGTGCCAATAAAAAAAGGAAACGGTTGTAATCTGCCAATAAAGGAAAGCAAAGAACGGCAGCAATGTGGAAGGAGAGCTGCCACAGGAGGTAATTAAATGCTATTTCACAACTGCACTTGGATATTTTGACATAATAAGACTTTAATTACTTTTACAAAGTTTGCTACTTGTAAAAACTGTTTTACATGTTGACACTTAAAACAGTAGATTCTGGAAGAATGATTTGGCAATGTGTTTTAGTATAATACAGTGTAATAATTTGTATTATTGTAGAATTAAAATGGAAAAACAAATGCTGTGAAGCTTTACAAATACAATTGTCTATAAGGCCACCTTTTATGGCTGCATGCCAGTTAAAAATTAATGTAAACAGATATTTTTAGTCATTTATAAAACTTTTTATATGTGTTTATTAAAGTGGTTCTTCAGTCTATTTTTAAACTTCGTTCTAATAGCATTCTCTCCCCCTCTTTAAAGAGGTTGTAAACCGATAATTTTTTTTTTTCTTTTCTTTACATCCTGAAAGATAAAGACATAATGAGCTAGTATGCATCGCATACTAGCTCATTATCAAATACTTACCTTAGAACGAGCCCTCGCCGCGCCGCTCTCTTACCTCTATGACGGGCGACATGTACAGTCGCCCGTCTTCCGGGATCGCGGCATCCGGCCATCTGATTGCCCGGAGCCGCGGTGACGTCACTCCCGCGCACGCGCGCGGGAGCCGACGGTCACGGCACAGGGCTCTGAAGGAACGGCACGATCTGCCGTTCCTTCAGAGCGCATGCGCCAGTGACGTCATTGGCTGCATCAAATGTAAATATCTCCTAAACGGTACATGTTTAGGAGATATTTACAGTACCTATAGGTAAGCCTTAACATAGGCTTACCTATAGGTACAACTTCCTGAGGAGGGTTTATTTCCTCTTTAAAGAGGTTGTAAACCCCCAAAAATGTTTTTTTTTCTTTTTGCAAGCTGCAAGAGAAACACATAATGAGCTAGTATGCATTGCATACTAGCTCATTATGAAATACTTACCCTAGAACGAGCCCCCGCTGTGCCCTCCGCACACCTGTATGTCGGGCGACAAGTCTAGTCGCCCGTCTTCCGGGATCGTGGCATCCGGCCATCTGATTGGCCGGAGCCGCTGTGACGTCACTCCCATGCACGCGCGCGGGAGCCGACGGCCACGGCACAGAGCTCTGAAGGAACAGCACGAGCGTCCGTTCCTTCAGAGCGCATGCGCCAGTGACGTCACTGGCTGCATGTAAGGTAAATATCTCCTAAACGGTGCATGTTTAGGAGATATTTACAGTACCTATAGGTAAGCCTTATCATAGGATCACCTATAGGTACAAGTTACAGAGGAGGGTTTACTTCCCCTTTAACCACTTTAATACAGGGCACTTCCCTCCCTTCCCGCCCAGGCCAATTTTCCCCTTTTAGCGCTGTTGCATTTTGAATGACAATTGCGCGGTCATGCAACACTGTACTTACACCAAATTTATATCATTTTCCCCCCACAAATAGAGCTTTCTTTTGGTGGTATTTGATCACCTGTGCGATTTTTACTTTTTGCTAAACAAATAAAAAGACAGAAAAGTTTGAAAAAAAAAAAAAAGCTTTTTTGTTTATGTTATACAATTTTGTAAATAAATACGTTTTTTCCTGCACTGATGAGACTGCACTGACAGGCACTGATGGGGTGGCACTGATGGGGTGGCACTGATGGGGTGGCACTGATGGGGTGGCACTGATGGGGCGGCACTGATAGGCGGCACTGATATGTGGCACTGATAGGTAGCACTGATAGGCGGCACTGGTGGGCACTGATAGGCGGCACTGGTGGGCACTGATAGGCGGCACTGGTGGGCACTGATAGGCGGCACTGGTGGGCACTGATAGGCGGCACTGGTGGGCACTGATAGGCGGCACTGGTGGGCACTGATAGGCGGCACTGCTGGGCACTGATAGGCACTGATAGGCGGCACTGCTGGGCACTGATAGGCGGCACTGACGGGCACTGATAGGCGGCACTGACGGGCACTAATGGGCACTGATAGGCAGCACTGGTGGGCACTGATGGGCTGCACTGATGGGCTGCACTGATGGGCTGCACTGATGGGCGGCACTGATGGGCGGCACTGATGGGCACTAATGGGTGGCACTGATGGGCACTGATAGGCGGCACTGGTGGGCAATAATGGGCACTGGTGGGCGACACTAAAGGATGGCAATGATGGGCACTTGTGGGCAGCACTGATAGGGAGGACACTGGTGGGCATCACTGATGGGGAGGGCAATGGGGGGCTCCCTGAGCCCTGATTGCCATCCCTGGTGGCCATAGTGGGCATCCCTGGGGTCATAGTGGGCATCCCTGGGGTCATAGTGGGCATCCCTGGTGGTTCTAGTGGCATCCCCCCCCGAGGGTCTGCACTGGTAATCAATGATCTGATTACCAGTGCCGACCCCCCCCCCCTGTCAGGGGAGCCGCCGATCGGCGCTCCTTTACTCGTGCCTGTCAGGCACGAACTAAGGAAAGCCGATCAACGGCTGTTCCTGTTTTACTATGTGACCAGCCGTGATTGGACACGGCTGATCACATGGTAAAGAGCCTCCGTCAGAGGCTCTTTACCGAGATCGGAGGTGCAGGGTGTCAGACTGACACCTCGCATCACTGATCGCCGCTCTGCGCGCCCCCGGGGGGCGCCCAGAGCGGTGTTATCCTGCCGCCGTCATATGACGTTCGGTCAGGATAACTCAACCACATTCCCGCCGTCATTTTGTAATAGGGCGGGCGGGAAGTGGTTAAATATCAATGGAAAAAAAAATTAAATTCTAGCTCCAAATACCTTTTCTTCTTAATTGTTTCTCTTCACTTCCTACTTCCCCCTTTGTAGGCGCATGATGTCAAAACTGTACTCCTATTGACTCCTGGGATATTTTCTTCAGCAATCCCAGGAGGAGCTGGAGGAGGGCGGGGAGGAGCTGGGGGAGGGGTTGGAGGAGGGCAGGGTGGAGCTGGAGGGCGGAGAACAGGCAGAGATTGGCGGATACAGGCAAATCGCATACAAAGACAATGTGCATTGACTCAGATGTGTACTGTGCATGCGCAAACTTGCTGTGCACCGCTTGAAAATCTGAGGGCACTGGCTTCAGCTGCTGTCAGTTAAAATGGCCGCCATTACATTTATGGTTCGTAAGTTTAGAAACTACTTTTTATACTTCATGTTAGATTTACAACAGTAAAGTGGATAAATCACATTTTCAAGGTTTTTACATGCTACATGTCTTTTTTCCACAGAACTG
The DNA here is from genome assembly GCF_965119305.1 of Pelophylax lessonae. Taxonomy (NCBI): domain Eukaryota; kingdom Metazoa; phylum Chordata; class Amphibia; order Anura; family Ranidae; genus Pelophylax; species Pelophylax lessonae. The sequence goes on from NC_138768.1 coordinate 204,621,650, forward strand.
AAGTTCCTCTTTAATACAAAAGGAAAAATGCTGAACTTTGTGAAGGGAGTGTTGTTTATTCCTAAAGTGGTTCTAAAATCTAAAGGTTTTTTACCTTAATGTATTCTTTGCATTAAAATAAAAAAACCTTCCAGTACCAGTTTCCCCTACCCCCCCTCCCTAATACTTACCTGACTCCTCCATTAATCCAATGCTGTGCCTGGCTGCAGGTCTTTTCTTCCATCTCCCTACTCTCATAGGCTTTGCTGAGAGCAATGACATCCATTGGCTCTTGCTGCTGTCAGCCAAACCCTGTGAAGAGAGAGTAGGGGACAAGGCTAAGCCAGGCTGTGTGTGTCTATGGACACAAACAGTCTGGCTTGGGAGTGAGCCTGCAGGTGTGCCCCCTTGGCACACGGCTTGCTATGGGGAGAAAAGAGCAGTGGACAGTGTTGGCAAGGGACCCCCGAAGAGGTAAGGGTGCTATAATATTGCACAGAGCAGATAAGTATAAACCTCTCTTTCTATTTTAATTAAAGAAATAATAAATGTTTACAATCACTTTAACAATTAAGAGGGCAAACCCAGCAGTAGAAGAGCTAAATTACCAAGTTGATTTTTTATTTTATTTTTGAGGCACTAGAGTGTATCAAGAGCTAGAGGACAAGGCAGTTCCTCATCTGCAGTTACACTCTGCTGTTACTTGTAAAATGTAGTGTCTTCTAAATTTTGGGAATATAGCAAGGTTTTTTAATTTTAATTTTTTCAGTAGTTCAATAAAAAAGACTACAAAAAGTGATTGCAGGAGCAACTTGTCATTTCCAACACTCTGACTAGTCCTACTTTCATACCTAACATGTGGTGCGATCATCGTTTAAATATGTGTGCGGGAGCACAGTGGGATGGGGCACTTCAATTTTTAGATTTTTTTTTTTTATTATGTATTTTATACAATCATGTGTTTTTTTTTCTTTTACACTTTTTTTTATAAACTTTATTGCTATTAGAAGGGATGAACATCATCCCGTGTGACAGCATGGGCCCTGACAGGTCCTCTTTATGGAAGTATCTGGGGTCTATTAGATCCTAAATCTCTCCTCTAGCCTTCAATGCAGCTGATCAGACACAGATCGGTTGCTTTACTGGCTGCTGGTGGCCAGGCAAAGAGGCGGAACCGGAAGTGACAAACTAATCGTCACTCCCCGTCGCTTCTGGGGATGCAGAGATAGTGGGACAACGTCAGTTCCTCTCTCTTTTCATGGCAGCCATTGGTTGGAACCCCCTTGCGCCACCCGCAGAAGTGATCGAGCGGCTAACTTTTGCCTGAAAAGGAATCGCTGACTGAAAAGATACATACCAGGATGAGGCCTGTAGGTGTAGGACCCTTCCCGGTATAACCACTGAAACCTGAGGACGTCCATAAACATCCTCCTGGTGTGGGAAGTGGTTAAGCAAGGAATGTGTTTTTTTTATTTGTCCTTTTGTCACTTATGACTGTTTGTTTTTTTTTTCAACAATAATGTAAAAATGGATGTAAACTGAGCTAAACTGAAGACAGCTGTGTAAACTAATGTAACCTAAATCAGTCATCATCCATTTTCTCTTAGCAAAAAATGCGAATCAACTGATGACACTGTTGTAAAAAGGACCATAAGACCCCATGCTCACTGGGCGTTAAGCATGGGGCTCCACCGTTTAGCTGCAGGTAGATGGTACAGGTGGAGCACCATGCATTGTGGCTAAATGCCTGGTGTGCATGGGACCCTATGTAGATCCTGCCAGCACTTTAGATCTGGAAGCACAAATGTCATGTAAAGCAGAGTATTGACACTCTTGAAAAGTAAGTATTTGGCCAGTTGCCACTTTAGGTTAAGGGTTGGTATAGGAATGGATACTAGACTTACAATAGTTATGGTTTAGGACTCCCTAAATACTTTAATATTAAAAAACATTGGGTTTTTTATTTTGGGGAAAAAAAAATTGTATAAAAAAAAAAAGAAAAAAGGTTTGCGACAAACTATAGGGGTACATTCATACCAGCCCGGCCCTCTATAGTGTATAGTGTGTTAAATGCATGCGTAATTGTGTATTGCATTAGAGCAACCCCTTTTCTTTTCTTAAGCCTCGTACACACGCACCGATTGTTGGCCGACCGATCGGCCGTCTTATGTCCAGTGTTGTTGTGTTGGTTGAAATGTGCTCTAGACTGCACACGAATTTTGTCGGCCAACAACAACCAACTGTAGAAGTGATATCATGTGCTGGTTAACTTTTCGTGTGTTTTTTTTCTTCTCTGAGCATGCCCAGTCTTGCTCATCAGATTTTTGTCTGCCGAAATCTGTACTGACTGAAGAACAATCGGCCGTTCTGGTGACGGCCAACAAAAATTTTATAGTATGCACACCAGATTTTGTTCGGTCGAAAAGTCGCAGTCGGTTGTCGGAAGCATCATACTAACAAGCCGACAATTGGCCGATCAGACGTTGGCCGAAAATTCACGGCCAACAATTGGTGCGTGTGTACGAGGCTTGAGTGGACTGCCAATTGAACCACAACAGACCAAAAATCTTGCATGTAGCATTTTGGTGGCGCACTGCAAAGCACATCAGTCATTGCAATGTAGGTACTAAGGTGTATAAGGTGCTATTGAGAATGATTGGCACTGCAGCACCTTGGTGGTTACCGCAGCATGATGTGGTGAATTGGCCCTCAAATTGGTAAGCCAATTTGGCCATACATTTTGGTTCTTGTGTATGTGGTAAACGTATCCTTGTGTATGTGGTAAACGTAAAGGGCACTTTGCATGTTCTAATTCTTTCTGCGGCATTCTACATTGTACAGTGGCTACCTCACAATGGCCACTGCAGTTGTGCAGAGATCTCCCTAAGGTATAAAGTTTCAAGGGTTTACCACTCCAATCTATACTAAAAACTCAAAAACACCATTGTTGGGTGGACTGACCCTCAGAAAGGAGTTGGCATGGTTGCACATCCGCTTTTCCTGAGCTGTTTTGGTGCGGGGTTACGTCATCCTGTGCAGCGTGCGACTGAAGAACACGAAACACCAGGTGTACAATGCTGAATGATCTTCTTTTCACTGTGATCAGCAGTTGTGACTGGCTGCATTGTAAATCACAAGGGCCCTCCATTCCATTTTATTTGTAGCTCGGGTGAATAGAGCTTTGCATTAATGCTGTGGATATTAATAGAGCATTGTTAACGAGGCAGTTCAGATTTCTGTAAAACAATACTGTGTTTTGAAAGCTTAGCCTGGTGCTGAAGGACCAGAGCAATGGCTGATGGTATGAATAGGAAGAGCGGGGCATTAGTTGACATCATTGACCCTAATCCTATGCCTGCTATGTTTTTATTCAAACAACATTTTTTGTTATGAAAAATTGCACTTTGAAAACTCTCATCAGAGCATTACATTTCTTAGCTCTGCTTGGAACTGTTGTATGTGATGAAGTGTTGTGGCACAATGATGCCATGTGTAGGGTTTTCGTTTCCAAAGATGTTTTTATCAGTTCAATATCATTTTCCTATTTTCAGAAAAATTCCAAAATATTAAAAAGATGTATAATGTAGACAAGAATATTTATAGTCCCTCAATGTATCATACAACAGACTGAAATGAATCATACAATGACACGCCAATTGAGGAACCTTCTAATAATCTGGAGAGAGATAAAATATAATGGAAGGGGAAGCAGGGGGTCTTACATGAGTTTAGTAAAGAAATAGAAAAATTACTCTTTCATTATTTATCATTATTTACTGGTTTTAACCAAGTAATACTTATTCTTAAGCGTCATTGCAGCTTATCCAAAGTGTCCTAAAACTTAAATGATTCCTTAAATAATATCCAGGCCCACCATATCCTTTTAAACTTCAGTAGTACCATTATTTTCAGCTACCAATTCCTCCTCCTACATAATACCATTAAGAGTTTCCACCCAGTCCAGAATTGAGGGAACAGTAGAAGATTTCTATTATCTAGGTATCAATTATTGAACTGCCGATTTAAAAAAAAAAAAAGAGATTTCTTGGCTCCAGAAAATAGTTCAGGTAACAAAGAAAGAAGGGCCATTTCTGCAGAATTAAAGACGAAATAGTTTGTAGCTAAGTTATACAGACTAAGGGTCCTTTCACACGAGCGGTGCGCCCGGCGGACTCTGTTTTGCTCAGCGAGGATCAATCCTGCCGATCCCCGCTGAGCAGGTAGGTGACAGCTCCGTCTCTGCTTACTTTGCAGAAATAGACCTGTCAGATCCCTGCTTTCCTCTATGGGTGATCGGATGAAAACTGTCCCTTTTCATTCGATCTTATCCGATTCGATCCTCCAGACGGATGCAAAATAGGGTTTTCATCTGTCTGGATTTCCTGGATCAGATCGGGCGCCAGCGAAGATGTCTCCGCTGACATTCGATCAGGTCCGCCTGAAAAACTGACAGGCGGATCGGATCGGAAATCCCGTGTGAAAGGGGCCTAATTACTCCTCCCATAGTTTATTAATAGGAGGGCAAGCCCACCAGAGATGATGAAGGCTACAGAGGTGTTTTTAAATCAGATTACATGATTGATTTTACAGAAAACTGAAGTAAAATTAAAAAGAAAAGGGCAAATGCCTGTATATTTATTTGTGTTGTATCTTTTGGCAAGGTAAGCATACATAGGCCTTTAATCCCAGGATTTCTGCTAACTAATGCCTGGGCTTCTGGTCAAACGCTGGTCAAACTGTATCTAGTATTTTCTTACATACAATGTAAGGGGACATTTTTCCCCTCTAAACACCAATTTTAGGATTGTTCTCAGCACTGACTATTAATGTAAGGAGTTTTCTTCCCACTGACCACCGGTATTAGGAACATTCTTCCCACTGACCAGCAATGTAGGGGTATTCTTCTTACTGACCATCAATGCAAGGGGGCCTTTTCCCTGTGACCACCAATCTATGGGGGCTCTTCTTCCCTGATCCTCAATGTAAAAAAAATATTTAATTCACTACCAACATGGGGGGGGGGGGGGGGGTCACTATGCTCATCACCAATATTATGAAGCATTACATTTTTCATGCATTTCTTTCCTGGCAATTATTATATGTTTTATTTTATTTGTATTACTTAAAATAATTTTGTCTTTTAAGGTAGCCTTGAGTAAAAAATATACAAAGTACCTCACATGCCTTATTCCTTTATTTTTATGTCCACAACTTACCATTCATGCTAATGTCCTTCTTTTTTTTTTTTAACAATACTTTTATTGAAATTCAACTCAGTACAGAAATGTAAGTAAAAGAGCATCACATTCAAGATATACAGTTGCAAACATCATACGCATATGCGCACTTTGCATACATTAAGCGCTCATGATAACATAATATAGAACGTGGAGGAATTTCGGGGGTTAGTAAAACGGGTGCAAAAACAAAACCGTGGTAATGCTAGAGTTTTTCAAATTGGATAAGGGAAGGAACGTAATGGGGCAGGGAAAGAAGAAGGGGGGGGGGGAAGGGTAGGAGAAGGCTAATGTCCTTTTGAGTGAAGGATATAGTAATTGTCAGCAGGGGTTACCTGAGGCCTGGAAGTTATTTTAGGGGTTCCTGAATGGTAAAAAGGCTGAGCTAGATGTGAAGCAGTTAAAATTTTACTATGAGAGTAACTCAGTTGCACCTAGCAGCACTAGGCTTGTTGGTTCGAATCCTGACCACAGCACTACCTGCCTGGAATTTACATGTTCTCTATGTGCCTATGTTGGTTTCCTCTGGGTACTCCAATTTTCTCCCACATTCCAAAGACATGCTGGGTATGTTAATTGGCTACTGTCTAAATTGGTCCTAGTATGTAAGTTAGGGACCTTAGATCGTAAGCTCCTTGAGGGCAGGGACTGAAGTGAGTGTACAATATATATGTAAAGTTACATAGTAGGTGAGGTTGAATAAAGACAATAGTCCATCCAGTTCAACCTGTGTAGGTGTGTGTGGCTGTAATCATCTCACATACCCCTGAATGTTCTGATTCTTGATGTACGTCTATGAGTCTTTTGAAAGCCATCCTACTTCCCGCAGAAACCACCTCTTGTGGTAGAGAATTCCACAATCTTGTAGCCCTAACAGTGAAGAACCCCCCACGTTGCCTGAGGTTAAAACTCTCTAAAGTGCTGTGTAAATTGAAGGCGTTAAATAGGTACCTTTAAATTAAAAGAAAATAAACTCATGACGCTCATGACTGATTAAAGATTTGTTTTACAGTAAAAGAAGATTGCTTACAAGAGTCTCATCTGAATTTTTGTTTATGCCTCTACCAAATCTACAAAAAACTGTTACCCACCAACTAGCCCCCCGCCCCCCTTTTTACATTTTGAGATTTTGAGGTTTACATTTTTTTTCCCCTCACAATCTTGATAGTGGAAACCTCAGTACAAATGTTATTGTTTTACTATATTTCAGATAATGTTTTCCACATGCATGTACTGTATACTGTTATTGCGTTTGGGAAACCAAAATGGCTGACATCCAAGTTTCATACTCGTAGACCAATAGGAAATGAAAAGTTATCAGAGCCTGACACTGTAGCTTCCTATTGTGTGACCCTTGTTGCCAACATCCTTTTAAGTGGATCATTTGCACCTGGTTAATTCCTGTACACGTCTATGTTTTATTGGGAACTTGTTTTGTATAAACTGTTTTCATACAAGGAAATATCCACTATGACAGCATGGGATAAAATGTGATATTCGTGCTGAAAATAATGGAGAAAATATTTTTAATGTACACAACATAGGTTGTCAGATTATTAAGGCTGGTGGTTGTATATTTTGGTCTCAGCACCGGCCCTCTTAGTTTATCAGGTGATTGTTCTATTATTGGGTCGGCCCACCCACAAGTGCTCTTTTGGTAGATGGAAAAGCTTCAAATATTGATCGGCCCAAATGTTACTCCTTAGTTGTTTTAATCTTTTTAATCCTATTTATTTTTTTGGGGGGGGGGGGGGGAATCTGCAGTCATGTGACCACCAACTCTCCTGCTTGGTCTTTCCCCGAGACTTGATGTCAATGCAGGAAGTGAGGAGGACTGAGCATTGTCTAAGCACAGACATGTGTACTTCTGACCTGAAGAGAGATTAGGAGGACAGCTGCACAGCTTCTGGGTGTGGCACATGCTAGGGAGATTACCTATTTTATTAGTACTGTAATTAAATGACGTTGTTGGCCCAGCATAAGGATCTTTTTCAATTGTACCTTAAGAGTCACTTTAGTTTTTGCCATTTAGTTGGGTTAACTAGACCATATGTTTCAACACCAACCTGCATGAAGTTTGCTGTGCAATTGTAGGTTCAGTTCAATGAAATGAGTGATGTGGTTTTTCTGTGCTTCTAATTGCAGGTTGTGACTTGTACTCTAAATATCATAGAGGCTGGCAGTTGATGTTGGAATCCTTGCCAATATAAATATATACCAGAGATTCTCAACCAGCGGTACATGTACCCCAGTAGGTACTTCTGAGAGGCTGAATGGGTATATCTGCCAGCCTAAGTTTTTTTTTTTTTTTTTTTTCCCATCAAATACGTTTTTATTGAAATATATCAAGCAGTGACATAATGAACATTAAGTGGTGTCATAGAAGGAACAAAGTATATAAGAAGCGTTCCTCGAAATACATCAAAATCATTTTGCAGAATGGCATTTCTGACATATTCATAAACCATAAGTTAAGAAGTTAAATATCACCATTCCAGCCTAAGTTTTTATTAGATAGTAAATCCTATATAAAGTCCAGTTGCTAGTTGGCAAACATTGGCTTTTTTGGGAAAAGGGCTATACCATTGGATAAATCAACAACAAGATTAAAATGGTGTTGGTCTTTTTTTTTTTTTTTGTGTGTTTTTATTGGTTTGCAAAATTTAGAAATGGTTTTATATTTTATTATTTCTATGAAATCTTGACTGTATTTATCCACTAGTAGAGACCTTTCTTTCTCTGCTTGCGTAGTACAGTAGAGTGCCACCTGCTGGGTGCATATGGTGAATATGAAATATTCATATGCAATATTTTTATATGTGACTGATCGAAAAGAAATAGAAATATTTTTACAGCAAGCATTCATTTTGAACGGCACCCCAGCACACAGCTCTAATTGCAGAAGCTTTGCAATGAACTACAATCAATGGTAACAGGCTACCATAATCTGTGGTGCACTGCAATAGAAAAATGCTGCATGCAAGTTTTTTTCTTTTGTTCTTGTGTTTGTAGCTCCTTAAAGCGTAGTTAAAAAAAAAATTAAAAATTTTAAAAAATTAAAATTAAAAACAAATACTGTAGCTGCTAACTTTTAAATAGTAGAACTTACCTGTCCAGGGAGCCCGCGATGTCGGCACCTGAAGCCGATTTACGTATTGACTCTCGGGTACCACCGCCGCTGCCATCCAGGGTAAGGGAACCCAGCAGGGAAGCCTTTCGGCTTCCCTGCTGGTCCCCTACTGCACATGTGCAAAGCACGCTGTACTTTGTAATTGGCCTAGCGGCGGAGGAAAAAGTAGGGGGCTGAACTTCCGAGGGACAGCGCCGCGGCGCTGTCTCCCAGGAAGTGGGGAAGGGTACCTGTCAAAAACAGGTACCCGTTCCCCGCTCCCCCCTGAAAGGTGAAAATTGGGGCACTGGAGGGGGGGGAGGAAGCAGATCAGCGGAGTTCCACTTTTGAGTGGAACTCCGCTTTAACGTAAAATCTGCTGCAGCTGTGCATTGTAGCCAATCTGCTTCTAACTTCAGCTTGTTCAATTCGGCTTTGACAAAATAAAAACTGGAAACTGATTGGTTGGTATGCAGAGCTGCACTAGATTTTGCACTTCCAAGTTTTAGTAAACCAACCCCCACTGAATATAAACACATCACACAATGCGCATTAACGTAACGCACAGGAATGGCAAGTGTGAATGGGACTTGCAAAAGCTCACAGGCTCTATCTCTACCAGTCATTTAAGGGTCATTTATTAGGTTATGCAGCCCACATATTGTATGTTTGGTTGAAGATTTTTATGCCATAAAATGACTAAAATCTAGATGATTTGGTGAAATGGTCATCTTTTGTCAATTATCGTCTGGTAAGTGTTTTCCCCTGACTGCAAACATGCACAGAGTCACAAAGTTTCTTTGTGTAGCAATGTAAATTTATAATACACTAGGGATTTTCAGTCATTCTTTATTTTGAACCTAATGTATTTAAAGAGGTTGTAAACCCACATTTTTTTTTTCACCCTGCAAGAGAAACCCATAATGAGCTAGTATGCATCGCATACTAGCTCATTATGAAATACTTACCTTAGAACGAGCCCCCGCCGTGCCGCCCGCTTACCTCTATGACGGGCGACATGTCCAGTCGCCCGTCTTCCGGGATCTGATTGGCCGGAGCCGCGGTGACGTCACTCCCAAGCACGCAGACGGTCATGGCACGTTCCTTCAGAGCGCATGCGCCAGCGACGTCACTGGCTGCATGTAAGGTGAATATCTCCTAAACGGTGCATGTTTAGGAGATCTTTACAGTACCTATAGGTAAGTCTTATCATAGGCTTACCTATAGATAAGTGTCAGAGGCGGGTTTACTTCCTCTTTAAGGCCCTGTTCACACCTGAGCGTTTTTTTTTAGCTCGTAAAACGCTGATCTCTGAAGTTCCAAAACGCCCACCAAGCAAAATATATAAATTGTGGAAAAAATAAATAAATTGGAACTTCTGATGTTTCTTGAAATTTAGTACTAATTTAGGTGGGCATTGGGGTAGAAAACTTTCATACACAATGCCTCCTGTAGATATCTCATCTAAGCTGTAATATAAAAAAGAATTCCTACTACAATAGCAAGCAATGCAGAGGGATCAAACTGCAATATGCCATTGCTGGCAATCCGAGCATGTATGGGTAGAGCACTAGTTTTTTTGCTCTTCACTCTTTTGCTGAATAAGCCTGTTAGACAGCTCCTATACAGCCTTTGCATATCATAGCTGTGTGCTAGTGTAGAACGCAGGGTGGTGGTGCAGGGAGATGTTACCCACTCGAAGGAATAACTGGATATGAGATGTGTTTTCAGCCATAGAGGGTAAAGCCAGTAGGATAGTAGCGGGAGATTGCTTTGCTTCGTAAAGAGCAAGGTGTACAAGAATGGGGTATACCATTGTATAAACATTTTTTCAGTGTGCACATAATTACATTTATATACAGTTTATTTTTTTTTTTCTGGAAGTAAATACATGTTTTTTTTAATTTATGAATGTGTTTTAAACTTTGTTTAGTTCAAAGTAACACATATGGGCAGTGTGATTGTGTTTACCACCACAGGCACCAGCTCATTACACTACTTAGTCTACTAGTTTCCGGGGAAGGCAGGCTGAAGTGTTTATATGATTGATATGAATTTCTTCTTTAGAAAATGAACCATATTTTTCATAGGTACTGTAAGGCAACCAGAGGCTTATACTGTGTAAAGGAAGCGCAACCTAGTGTATGGTCAGGTCCGAAAAGTTTTTAGCTCTTCTATTTTTATATATATATATATATATATATATATATATATATATATATATATATATATATATATATATATAATTAGGGATAGACCGATTTATCGAGGGCCGATATGCACTTCCCCCGATATATTGGTATCAGCCCCGGAACTGGCCGATATTGCCGATTATTTTTGTGTCATCGTCTTGGACAGTCACGTCTGGATTCGGGACTAGTCTCGGAGGAGTGTATCACAGCCATATACCCACCCACAGCAGCCTGGTGCCAGCCACCCACATCCACAGGCACTGTACCAGCGAGCCAGCCAGCCACCCACATGCCCTGTACCAGCCAGCCACCCACATGCCCTGTACGTACCAGCCAGCCACCCACAGGCACTGTACGTACCAGCCAGCCACCCACAGGCACTGTACGTACCAGCCAGCCACCCACAGGCACTGTACGTACCAGCCAGCCACCCACAGGCACTGTACGTACCAGCCAGCCACCCACAGGCACTGTACGTACCAGCCAGCCACCCACAGGCACTGTACGTACCAGCCAGCCACCCACAGGCACTGTACGTACCAGCCAGCCACCCACAGGCACTGTACGTACCAGCCAGCCACCCACAGGCACTGTACGTACCAGCCAGCCACCCACAGGCACTGTACGTACCAGCCAGCCACCCACAGGCACTGTACGTACCAGCCAGCCACCCACAGGCACTGTACGTACCAGCCAGCCACCCACAGGCACTGTACCTACCAGCCAGCCACCCACAGGCACTGTACCTACCAGCCAGCCACCCACAGGCACTGTACCTACCAGCCACCCACCACAGGGTGCCAGCAAGCCATCCATTAAGCATGAAACAAAAATTAACATGTTCAGTACCAGACTTGTCTTTATTTTTCATGTACAAAATATCGGCCGATACATTGTTGTGACAAAAATATTGGTATCAGCCCTGAAAAAACCATATCTGTTTATCTATATATATATATATATATATATATATATATATAATATTAGTATGTGTAGTGGTCTAAAATATTGTACTTTGTTTTTAATTTTTTTATTAGTTTATCTCTTAAGCACTATAATGTGCATTTACATACTTCTCTTTTTATAATCCATATCATTTAGGCCATATTTTTTTTTTGTGTACTTTTTGCATCCTATCAGCCGCTTTGCTGAAAACATCACTCTAGTAGAGCAAAGGTGCCGGACTGATGACATACATTAGACGTTGCTGGGTGTGGATACCTGCCACCTGCATATTTGCTATGCCTTTCCACATAAACCCCCAGAACTCAAAAATCAACTTTAGGGCTCCATGCACACTGGCTTAAAAATCGCTGATACTACAGGAGTTTTGTGTTTTGCCTCAATGTCATCCTATGTGTCCATGTACATTGGGTCAATTACAGAGATATTTTGAGCTCAACATTTAGAGGCAGGGAAAAGGGCGTTTTTTAAGCCCAGTGTGCATGGAGCCTATAAATCTGTAGTCCTGCAGGCCGATGTAGTGCAGTGTTTTTTCAGTCCATGTATTTAATAAAAAATGTGCTTTTCATCAAGCTTGAAAACATTCTTTGAAGCCTGCCCATAGGGCCCATTCCCAGTTTCACACCATGCATTGCAGTCTGCTGGGCTAGCAAAATGCAGCAGGTCTGAATTTTTATCTGTGGTGGTGCGTTAGTCACCCCGTTCATATTCAGTGGGCTGCCCGACACATTAATTCTTGTTTTAAATTCACCAATAAGGACTACACTAATTTAAATGGACTAATGTTTAAACTCTTGTTTTGGTGTGTAGTTTGTAGCTAGGTGTAGATAAAGGCAGCCATATTTATTAAAGTGTTACTAAACCCACAACGGTAAAATCAGTCTGTATATGCAGTAAAGCATGCTGGTTATACTCACTGTGGAACCTAAGGGGTTAATCTTCTGCACTGTGTGAAAAGGCTGCTGGATCTGGTCTTCTCTGATCCTCCCCTTCTTCTACAGTCCCCAAACCATCTCCTGATAGAACTGAGCCTTGGGTGCAAGCTGCACATGGTCAGTTAAAGCGGAGTTCCGGGCACGAAAACTTTTTTTCAATAAACATACCGCCGGGACAGTCAGGGCTAGTACATTCCACAATGGCTAGCCTCTGATCTGTCCCGGTTCGCACTTACCTGCAAGAAGAAATACTCACTTATAAAATTTCTTCTCCAGCCATCTCTGTTGTGGGCAGCTGAAGCCAGCGCGATCCTCTTCTGCGTCCTCTTCCGTGTCTTCTTCTCCCAGAATGCGCCCAGAAGCTGTTTAGCAGGGAATGTGGCATCGCCCCGGAAGTGACGAGCGGGGCCGGTGCTGTCGCATTGATTCCTGGGAGCGATGACGTTCAGCTCCCAGGAATCATTGCAAGCCAGGAAGTGACGGCGTAGCCGCGGCACAGAGGGAGAAAGTTGAGAATAGGTGAGTATTTTCCATCTACAATTACAAGGTAAGTAAAAAAAAAAAAAAATGAACTATCCAATTCCTTTTCAGGTGAAGGAGACCAAGCGGATGGGCACAAAAAAAAAGGTAGATTTTGTGCCCGGAACTCCGCTTTAAGTGTGTATTGCGAGAGCTGTTTTTTTCTCTTTTTTTCTTGGGAGGGTGCATGTGATCAGCACAGGGCCAACCAGCACTGTCCAGACAGAGGGTCAGGGGATCCTGCAGCCTTATATGACAGTCAGAGCAGAATGAAAACTCCTCCTACAAGCATTAACCAGACACTGATAGAAGTCACAAGACTGCTTAATACTGCTGATGAGAAAAGCAGTTTATATTTACTAAAACTATTGCATTCCCATGTTCTGTATACTGTGAGAGACCAGATATAGTGAATGCAGGGTCCTGGGTTTAGTAACACTCTAAAGGATAACCCGTCATGAGAAAAATGTGGTGACTTACATTGCTGAACTTTTCCTTCTGAAAATGCCAGGCGACTTTCTAATGCTTCAGCTTCAATATTGGTCAACCGAGTGTAATGAGGGATTCAAACTATTCATTTGTTGTCTTGTTCTGGTTTAGTGACTCAGAAGCAAATAAGAGAGGGTAAGGAAACTAGCATTTACAGGAGTAGGTGAGCAGTATACTTGCCTCACTCAATCCAGCGCTGTTCCCACCTGTAGGGGCTCACACCTCTCTCCCTGCTCCCACATTCTTTGCTGAGGTTGGCATCAGCTCCCGGTGTTGTCAGTCAAATCCTGTGACAAGGGAGTGAGTGGCATGGCTGAGCCACGCTTTGTGTGTCTGTAGACGCAGGCAGCGCAGCTCGGGATTGAGCCCGCACACCACTCCCCCTCCATAGGAAGCGGCTTCCTATTGCGGCACACAGGGAAGAGGAGGAGCCAGGAGCGCCTGCGGGGAATCCAGAAGAGGAGAATTGGGGCCATACAGGTAAGTATAACATTTAAAGAAAAATAAGACTTTTTACAGTCACTTTTTAAATTTTTGGTTTAACTCCAAGAATTGTAGCACTTTTAAAAATTAGCTGGCTTATAAAACTTATTCTAATTATGTGTATGCCACCTCATGGACTTATCTCTTATTTATTATTGAATATTTATAATTTTACTGAGTGACGGGAGTATAGCTATTGCTATGCTTCTGGACCCTTAAGGCTCGTACACACTTGATGAAAATAGGATGAAATATCCTCCGATTTTTCTCTCTCTTGCTCAGCGGTCATCACCGTTTTTAGTTGACCGTGCATAAATGTTCACAAAATTTCTCGTCCAATTTTTTTTTTTTTTTGGAGGTTTGTTCCTAGACTTCCGGGTTGTCAGCAACTTCAGATCATGCGCAGTCTTTCGTATCTGATTTTTCGTGGACGTACATTAAACGAAAATTGGTCATGCTGGGGACAAACGATAAAAATCTTGTTGTTTGTCCCTCGTTTTTTTTCGTTGAAAATGTCGGCATCGGCTCCTGAAAGTTGTGTACACACTAGCTGAAAATCGTACGATTTTACCTCGGACGGGAATGTTTGGCAGATTTTCTACTAGTGTGTACCCCACTTTAGGCCTCATGTACACTGCTGCTGATAAACAGACATTTTGGGGCAGTTGGGCGTTTTCTTTTTCCCAGCAGCCCCTGAACTCTCCTCTGTTCTCTTATCTGTCCATGTACACTCAGTTTTTTATAGTCGTTTAGTAGCATTTTTTTAAGCAAACAGAACTTTATTGGCATTTGAAACGCCAAATGCTTGTAACAGCGTGCACATACATCTAACCGCGGTAAGCGTTTTGTTTACAGGTGTTTTCAGTGGGGATACATTGCTGACCACTTTACAATGTGCAAACGCCACTAAATGCGTATAAACGCGGCAAAATGGAGGTTTTTAACCGTCGGGTACCAGCTGTCAGCCGTCCCGTGTACATGAAGCCTTAGCGGACAGGCCTGCTTTGAATGAAATGTAAGTTTCAGTGCCCCCAGGTCATGAATTTTCAGTTGCACAATGCCAGTGCTGTGTGTCCATTGGAGTTGAATGTCTTTCAATAGGAAGCATTAGATTCAGCTGTATTTAACCTAAAAGCAAAAATATAATATATTGCAGTTTGGCAATCATTCGATGTGGTGTCTGCATTAGCTTTCTTTTTTAAGTTTTTTTTTTTTTCCCCTTTTTCGCCTGGTGATCTGGCCAGTAACACACATCTCCAGTATTAGAGTGCACCCACTGTGATTAAAAAAGCACAGGGGGCACCTTTGGGTAACAGCATTGTTAATCTGGGGCGAGGGGAGTGTTAGATGGACTAGCAGATTTTGGCTCTGTCTTGGCTCACACTGGCGCAATGCGGGAACCAGCGTGGTTCCTGTGCGGGTTCACGCATCGCATTTGACTCACAATCCGTTCACACTGCTCTCTGCGAACGGCTGCGGGTGTCAAAAGAAAGTTAATGACGCCCCCAAATCAGTTCACAGAGCGCAGTGCGAACTGTAGAACCGGATCGCATTGCAACACCCATTTGATCCGATTCTAGCGCAAACCAAAAAAGTGTCCTGCACCAATTTGGTGCGAATGCAATGCGATTTCAGCCATGCAGATTGGCTGAATTTGCATCTCACAGACATCGGATGTGATGTGCACAGCAATGTGGTGGGAATCAAATGCGATGTCTGGCATCACATTAGTGTGAACCCAGCCTCCAACTCGCACTGCAGCTACTCAAGCAGTTACAGTAATCGCTTCTTTTCTTTTGGGATAAAGCTTTTACACAAATAAAAGCTGATCATTGTAAGCACCCCTGTCAGTGGTAAATGGTTTGTCTCAACACTCCCTGCTACATTTACAGGAAAGCTTTTTCTGATGAAAAACAGCAAAACCTACTGGCAGGATTGCCAAATGAAAATAATGCACACCTCGAGACCACCATGAATAAAATTGAAATCGTTTATTACAATCCTATTCAAATATTATTATACAGGATTTATATAGCGCCAACAGTTTGCGCAGCGCTTTACAATGTGAGGGAAGACAATACAGTTACAATACAATTCAAAACGGGAGGAATCAGAGGGCCCTGCTCGTCGGAGCTTACAATCTAGAAGATGACCATCACATAAAGAAAGGACAATATACGTTCTTCTTTTTTTATGGGATGTTCATATTTTAATGAGATTTGAATTTTTTTTTCTATAGTGGTCTTGTGGTGTGCCAACAAAGTCCGTCTTTATAGGGGTCCGGTGGGGGATTATCCCCTTGTCTGGCTCTCATATCCACTTTTTTTTGATGTGGCACTTTAAAAGTTTTTATTACCCTATTGTCCAAAGGAAAGAAAGCCTAAAAAATAAAGCTAATGCAGCCATCACATCTAAGCTGGCCATAGACAGTTTAAATGCTGAACCAGTCAAGATTCGAACCATGTATGGGCAGGCTGAATGTACCCAAACTGATTGATCGGTCAACTTGGGTACAATCAGCCTGTCGGATTTTACAAGCATCTACTGGCTTCCCCAGCTGGGAGAACATCATTGCTCACAGGAAGGATTCCCCCATCAGCACTGTCTGTGTTGATGGGGAAATCGAGCGATTTTGTTTCCTGCAACCTGTTGCATGAAAGAAAATTGCTCTATTTATGGCCAGCTTAAGCTGCAATATATGAAATGTTTGGTTTTGGGTTTATTACTGCTTTAACAACTGTCACCTAGACCAGCCTTTTTCAACCAGGGTGCTCAGACACCTTGGGGTGCCTGGAGGCTTCTTCAGGGGTGCCTTGGCAAAATGCCTAAATATTGTATACAAGCCAGTGGTTGGATTAAACCTGCCTTTTAGTTTAGTTTTCATTGTACACCATTACAACCTTCTAGCTGCCAACCTCCTAACGACCAATGGCATCAGTTGAAAAGTAGTCTGTCAGTAGCCTGCATAGCATCCTTGTTTGACCCTCCATTGCCTCTCTCCATCAGCTCATTTGCTTTGAGGGTTCTCAAAACTGAGGAAGAAGAGAAACATTGAAACACTAGTCAGTTCCAGTTTGCAAAAGTGTATTTGCTTCGAAGATTAAATCACCTCCTATGTGTATTGATGTTGCTGCATTATATAAAACTATTAAAATGAGGCATCTTAAGACACTCCATAATTTTGGAGGATGCCTCCTGATTGTTTATAATTTTAAAGGGTGTTTTGACTGAAAAAAGGTGGAGAAACACTGACCTAGACCTTTAAATAAAGGACCCTAGCATTTGGAGGAGCAATATAAATACATATTATATTAAAACAATTATTTGAAGAAGAAGGCCGCAACCAAAGCTTAAGGCGCCCTAGTTGTGTTTTTCTGTAGCTGCTGTGTTGCCAGACTTCAAAACAAACGGTGAAAACCATTTCGCATGTATTATGCATGTGTGTCAGAGAACAGGAATCCCTTTTTTTGATTCCTTTCTTTTGACTAAGGGCCACACCTGCTCATGTCATAACTTGACTCATTGTGAAAGTGTTTGTTTGATGAAAAAATACTCACAACCTTATGACGCCACTTTCTAGTTCTTAGTTATTCAAGTATGAAGGGATGCAGGTAGTTTACTTTTTCTCTTCAAATGACAAAGGTGAAAAAGGATCGATTGAAAGTTGTTGGACAAGAATATATTATTATATTGAATGTGTTTTATACTAAACTGCATTGCTGGCTAATTTACTGCGAACAGAACAGTGATATCCATGTTTTATGGCATTTATTATTATTATTATTGTTATTTCTTTCCTTTTTTTCCCCCAGTACAGTATTGATGCAAGAATGGAATAGAGCTTTATCTCCCATAATCCTCTAAAGCTGTATAATCTTTATAACCAGCCCTCTGCTTTCCCACATGAGCTTTCATCATATTTCAAATTAAACAATCTTGCAGGGAGAAGGGTTATTTTCTTCTGTACAAAGAATTTGTTGGAAAAATACATTTTCTTCAAATTTACGGATGTATTAGGTTATTTTTCAAATTTCATAAAAAGTACAGGTATCCATTTGCCTCCCAACCTAAAGTAACCTACCTGCTCCAGATATACAGTATACGTGCTTGAATCCTGTGACAATGGCCTATAGCAGTGATGGCTAACCTTGGCACCCCAGATGTTTTGGGACTACATTTCCCATGATGCTCAACTACACTGCTCAGTGCATGAGCATCTTGGGAAATGTAGTTCCAAAACATCGGAGGTGCCAAGGTTTGCCATTACTGGCCCTTCAGAAATCGAAGGCACCTCCCTGGCTTTTTAGTCATCTGGCAGTGCCTTCACATTAGACGCCCAAAGTTTTCTATAGGGCCAACTCCCAAGCTGCATCTGTATTAGGAAATATCCTCGTGGAAGTCTACAGGCTTCTGTTACATATACGTGGATAGGAGAAGTAGGATTTAATCATTAGGTGCTAAAGACCTATGTGGGCAGTGGTCATCCTTTTCAGGTAAATCTGGGACAGGGGAAGGGGGTTGGTTTAGGAGAGAAACAAAAGACTAACTGTAATTTCTATGAAAGAATAATTACCTTTTTTAAAGGAAACCTGTACCGAAGAAGAAAATATCTTCCTAGTATATAGCAGGATTGGTTCACCTTTTGTAACCTGTTACTGTGTTACAGTCCGTGCATGCCCCTGATCCTCCACTCTGACAGTTGGCAGGGGATCCTCTCCCTGCACTCGCTGTCTCAATTTAAAAATCGCATGGCTGTGCAGGACTCTGCCCACACAGCTGCATCATTCATTCACAGTGTTCTGTAAATGAATGAACTACAAGTACCCTCTCCCACTGCAGCAGACAGCCTGCAGTTCTCGGTGATCGCTCTCTTAGTTCATTTACTCTTCCTGCTAGGGATGCACCGAATGTTCGGCGGCCGAACATTATTCGGCCGAAAATTGAAAAAATAGCACTTTCGGTGTTCGGCCGAATAAGTCAAAAGGCCGAATAATTTTGTGCCGAACAATAGGGCTGAACGATAGTCGATATGATATCGACTATCTTTCTGTGGCCGTAGGCGATATTCATATCGCCAAGGTCACGATATTTACATAGGCAGGGGGAAGGGACTCGGAGGAGGACAGGAGGACTCACAGACTTCCGGGAAGCCGGGATTGCCCTCAAATTTAGCTGCACAGCGAACCAATCACGCGTGCCTGCACACCTGATTGGTTCCGCTGTGCCGCTACTCACGGCGTGATTGGCTTCCTGAATGTGCCATTGAAAAAACTAGGGAGGAGAGTAAGACTCACTGAATGTGTGGGGCGGGCTGCAGTGCACGAGTGAGTAATGTATGTATGCGGCTGTGCTCCTTTCCAGGCTCCTACTAGTCCACCTCCAGCCTCCTACTACCACCACTATGAGAGACTGTCTGTCACTGTATAATCTGATCGAGTCCACACTGACACTGACTGACTGTCACTGAGTAATTGATGTTACCATATTAACCCTGACCTGCCCAGTGCCCTGTATCTGCAATTAAAATTTACAAGGCTGCCTGCATGCTTCCTGATTTCCATTCCCAGCATCCTTCCCAATCCCTACAGTGTCACTAACATTAACCCTATGGTACAAGGCTGCAGTGTGCACTGAATCCCATTCCCTACAGTAACATTTAGGGAGAGAGAGAGACATGAGAGGACAAGAGAGAGAGAGAGAGAGAGAGAGGCATGAGAGAGACACGAGAGGACAAAAAATTGTCAAAATAAATGGAAAAAATGCGAAACACCACGTTCGGTATTCGGCCTTCGGCCAAGCATTTCATTATTATTCGGCCTACGGCCAAGAATTTCATTTCGGTGCATCCCTACTTCCTGCAATTCAGTAACTGTATGCCTATATGGGCCTGCAGTTCTCGGTGATCGCTCTCTTAGTTCATTGACTCTTCCTGCAATTCAGTAACTGTATGCCTATATGGGATTTACGAGCAGACTGCTTTACTGAGTGTCTGCAGAACCTTGACATTGCAACCATGATTTGCTAACCACAGGTGCAATGCTTTACAGGCTGCAGTGTAAAAAAAATATTAAATACACTTTTTTTTTTTTAACTGCAAAATCATGTGCATTTATTTATTTTTTTTTAAAAACCAGAACTTATCCTTTTAACGTACCTCTCCCACTACTATCCCCTACCCACCACCCTCTATGTACCTACACACTGCTAGGCAGAGACCCCCCCCCCCACCCCAAATCCATAGCACTGCCCTTTGGCCTGGCATGTGGCCAATTGGGTACCAACTACTGCATTGTGTAAGGGAAAGGAGAGTGTCTTCCCATACCCAGAAGAAGTAGCTTTTTAAACATGGCTGAAGTGAGCGTCGGGGATGTAAAGGTTAGTTAAGGATACTTGATATATCCTGGGTATTCTTATTGATTTTTTTTTTCCAAGTTAAATTTTATTCTGCATAAAATGCTCTTCATTGCTTCAGTGATTCTTAAGATCTTCATATTTACCACTAGGCTATGAGGTTCTGGTCCTATGACCGTAGTGAATGCATATTTCTGTGGTGTCTGCTCTATCTTTCACTTTAATACTGCAAATTGTAATGCACAATGATTTGCAAGGCATTTGGTGTAATAGTACTCCTCCTAGCAGGAATGTGCGTTCCCGCTTCCTATTTTTTTTTTTGCTATGTCTTTGCGCGTCACACAAAGGGTAGCTCATTCACTTCGATAGGCTGACCCATGTGTGAAAAAACACCTAAAAGAGACTCTTGCACCTTTTTGGCCATGGAGCTTTGCATGCTTTTTCAGCACAAAGAGACTCCTGCACCTTTTTGGCCATGGAGCATTGCATGCTTTTTCAGCAGAAAGAGGCTCCTGCGTTTTTTTGGCCATGAAGCATTGCATGCTTTTTTAGCAGAAAGAGACTCCTGCACATTTTTGGCCATGGAGCATTGCATGCTTTTTCAGCACAAAGAATGCTCCTGCACCTTTTCGGATGTGGAGTTTTGCAAGCTTATTTTCTGTGCAACCTTTGGTGTGTTTGTCACGTGACAAAATGCAAATCCGCTAACCATGTTAGTGCTGTCATCACCCATTTCCGGTCTTCAGGTCCCTGGCCCTGCCATCTTGAGCTTGCTTCCCACTGCGGATGTGCGAGGTGCACTGCACTTTCTAAATGGTTCTCAGCTGTTGCCTGAGACCTGTGACTTGTCCTAGGAGGTTGTGGGAAGGAGGGGTGGACTTCCGCACAAGTGGGAACAGGTACCAGTTAGAAATAGGTACTTGCTCCCAGGATAAAAAATATATTTACATTAATGGCAACATAGGGAGAAAGGAATAGGACGAGTGAAACTTCAGATTTTAAGTGAGGTTTCACTTTAATAAACTAAAAAAAGCCATAAACCACAGGAATATAAAAATAAAGCATTTTGTATATAAAGGAAAATAAGTAAATACATTTTGACAATTGCTCCCAAGTTTTGAAGGTGACCTGAACAAGAATGGAAGAATGATATCTGCAAGACTCTCATTCTAAATAGACTGTTTCATTTGAATAGAGTGCTTGTTTATCTATGGGAGTCAGAAACCTTACACTGTAAACAACATGATATCAAGTCTTATGAGTTGTAATTGCATTTGCAATGAGTGATCGGTTTTATGTGGAAAGAACAAGGAAGTCAATTGTTATATTACAACATGTAAGGTGTGTAGGCTTGTAGGCCATTGGCAGATACAGAACTTTTCTAGAGTGGTGGGAATTGCAATAGATGGCTTGGCTTTAGAATAGCATGTCGTATAAAATGGGAACGTGTAAATGGAGAGTGGTTAAAGAATGACAGTTGTCTCTGTAAAATTATGGTACCATCATACGGATCTATATGGGCCAAATAATCATTATAATAGTATATACAGTGCCTTGCGAAAGTATTCGCCCCCTTGAACTTTGCGACCTTTTTCCACATTTCAGGCTTCAAACATAAAGATATAAAACTGTAATTTTTTGTGAAGAATCAACAACAAGTGTCAACAATGAAGTGGAACGAAATTTATTGGATATTTCAAACTTTTTTAACAAATAAAAAACTGAAAAATTGGGCGTGCAAAATTATTCAGCCCCCTTAAGTTAATACTTTGTAGCGCCACCTTTTGCTGCGATTACAGCTGTAAGTCGCTTGGGGTATGTCTCTATCAGTTTTGCACATCGAGAGACTGAAATTTTTGCCCATTCCTCCTTGCAAAACAGCTTGAGCTCAGTGAGGTTGGATGGAGAGCGTTTGTGAACAGCAGTTTTCAGTTCTTTCCACAGATTCTCGATTGGATTCAGGTCTGGACTTTGACTTGGCCATTCTAACACCTGGATATGTTTATTTGTGAACCATTCCATTGTAGATTTTGCTTTATGTTTTGGATCATTGTCTTGTTGGAAGACAAATCTCCGTCCCAGTCTCAGGTCTTTTCAGGCAGACTCCATCAGGTTTTCTTCCAGAATGGTCCTGTATTTGGCTCCATCCATCTTCCCATCAATTTTAACCATCTTCCCTGTCCCTGCTGAAGAAAAGCAGGCCCAAACCATGATGCTGCCACCACCATGTTTGAAGGTGGGGATGGTGTGTTCAGGGTGATGAGCTGTGTTGCTTTTACACCAAACCTAACGTTTTGCATTGTTGCCAAAAAGTTAAATTTTGGTTTCATCTGACCAGAGCACCTTCTTCCACATGTTTGGTGTGTCTCCCAGGTGGCTTGTGGCAAACTGTAAACGACACTTTTTATGGATATCTTTAAGAAATGGCTTTCTTCTTTACACTCTTCCATAAAGGTCAGATTTGTGCAGTATACGA